>NC_139972.1:1340000-1592500 GCF_963993115.1 Abramis brama
TTCGGGGGTACATTTGGCGTGCTAATACATTAATTTGTGTATTGTCTCTGGGGTTTTTGAACAGCACCAGATAATTGGTGTTCAAACTGATGGTCCTGCTGGATTTACCTTGAGAAAACAAGTTTTGTACAATATACAATGCACTCAGGTTTTTGTGGTGTACATACATCGTGAATAAACGTTGGATTTCAGAATTGTTACTAGCATCCTGCATCACATCATCTAAAATAACAAAATTATTCTTGTCGGGGGGAAACAAATGATCATCATTCAGAGTCTGGGGGATACCTTCAATAAATTTAATATCATACAGTTTCAACAATTCGTCATATAAAGGTTGCCAACAATTATAAATGTATACAATGTTTTCAACATTTTTTGAAATGACACTTTTAGCATTTTCCAACAACATTTTTACAAAAAATGTTTTTCCTGAGTTAGAAGGACCACTTAATACACAAGAAAATGGGTGATCCAATCTGAAATCGAATCCAGCGGTGTCTACCACCCCTCGATGACCAAAAACGTTGTCAGTAGCCATATGGTAATGTAGTTAGGTCAGGTAGCAAAACACGCTTGTTGTACACAACTTGGAATTTTTTCACAACTGACTTGTTGTGTAATGTGAACTGCTTTTTGTTCCTCACTATACTGTCGGTGTGTGCAAGAATATAACTGCTGTCGCCCCGCCCCCTCACATACTGATCAACAAGTCCTATTAATGAGTCTAGCCTGATGGCCTCAGAGTTTACAGCATTCAGTGTGATGCCTTTGGCCTTCATACAGACCTTGCCCTTGGCTGTACGATACCCGTAACTTTTAGGACCACTCGAGGAGAATTCAACAATAAAATCGGAGCCCCCGACTTCATCAGTAAGGTCGCCAAGGTATGGACCTAGTGGGGGTTCGTATTCACCGTCTTTAGATATGTACACAACACTATCGGTATCGCAATAAATCAGCCTGTCCCCCAACCGGTCCATAAGATCATAAAGTTCCAACCGGGCGTGGGCAGTCGTAAAAGCGCCTAGAAAAATATTAATGTCACGAGTCTGAGCTCCTTTCCCATCTGCGTAAGACCATTGCACGATCGCTACGGTGTCTGACACAAATGAGAAATGTTTCACGTCATACTCAATGCCAAAAATGTGTCGGGCAAACTGTTCAGGGTCTGTAAGTATTTCAGTTGTCGGGAGCTGTTTGCGCATAGAGAACCTCCCCCACAATGAATTAAGAATAAGCTTCATAATGGATCTGCGTGCGGCATTAAACTCGATCTTGTCCAGATTCAGCTTAATCCCTTCTTTCTCAAAGTAATCTTTAACATAAGATTCTTTGTCGGCATCAGTCACAACATCTTTTGGAAAACCTGAACTTTCCTGTTTGAACTGCAAAAATGTTTTAACATAATCACAAAACAATGTTTCAGATCGTTGGGGAAAATGCCAAACCTCATCGATTTTTGCCACTACATAACCCTTCTCAATTGCTTTTAACAGCTCGATGCTAACCCAACAACCGTGTATAGCCCTTTCCTCATCTGTGTGTACACATGGCTGTGTCTGGTTTTGTTGTTCAGCACACAACCTACAAAGTGGAAACATTAACTTCCCACCTGTCCTATAAGGCAATACAGGATGAAGCAGCTTCCGCGGAGGGATGACGGTAGCCTTGACAAAGCCATAATAATTTTCAAGGTTTTGAAAATCCTTGTATATTATTTCAGGATGGCCAATTGGATAGCATTTTCGCGCTTGGCAGAAGGGATATAACGAGGTAAAATCTACATACCTAATACGCTCGCCCTCCGTGACTTTGTGGTACAGTTTTAACGCATTAGTTCGTCCGCCGAAAAGTGCTTCACGAGGTTTCAATCTTTCAGGGTGGTTGTAAGTAGCCATGAAGTCCATCACTGCTGTGTCGGTCTGTTTAGCACGGACCCAATCACACTCCCAAACCACCTCGACCTGAAGACCGTACGCACGCTCCAAAATTTCAAGTTTGTCATCACATTGTCTTTTCAGAATACCATAAGGTACTTTTGATAACGGATTGAGATCATTAGGGTTATAACAACGTTCGCAACCATGAAAAAAACACCCGAGAAATTCTAATGCTTTTTTCACGGTACCGTCGCCATAAAAACCATCCACATAGTATTTTCCAAATGACGCCTCACCACGGTTTAGAGCGTGTTGAACATCTATGGACCGTGATGTTCGGATATATTCAAGCCATTCAATTGAAATGTTTGAATATGTCTTGTTCTGGTTGATGTACGCATTGTTGCGTGTTAGCGCTATTGTGTCTTTAGGGATGAAGTGTGTTTTATACGTAGCCATACATGTGGCTGCCAAAGTAGTGTAATTAAACGGATCAAGGCCTGCACACAGAATGAATTCATCGCGATACTTCATACATACGTCCCTCAGCAGAACGACGTCGTTTTTACCATAAATCGCCAGTTCTTTTTTAAAATCAAACACTTTGTCGGAAGTGGTACTGTACCAGTTATCAAATGCCACTCTGTCTTGACTTGACATAGTCGAGTACCCGTAAAATTTCTTGTCAGGGTACGGGCCTATGTAGTTGTCATTTTCAACGCGGTTAAAGTGATGCGGGAAATATCCTTTCTCAGCATTAGGCAGATTAAATGCAACGGGTGTCTTGGCTAACCGCATGGGTATGAAGGAGTATGAATCAATAAACCGCTGTTTGAACGCAGCGTCATACATCAAGATTAGACGACAGCCTTGCATCGTAATTTTAGGGGCAAACCCCTTCTTAGTAAAGTATTCCAAAAGGATGAAATTATCAAACCCCGAAGCGTTATGCGCAATCCACGTGTAATTACGGTAACGAGGATGTCTGAATTTTTTATCGAGGCGATCCACACAATCTGGTCCTTCAGCCACGAATTCGTCGCCAGCAAACGTAATAGCGCATACGAAATTGGCGATGTGCCTTCCGTTTTCATAACGGGTCTCAAAATCGTAGAAAATGTAACGATCGCTTGGCACCTCCGCCTTAACAGGCTGGATAAAACATTGATGCACACCATCGGTAACCAAACTCTCACCACAGTGCACACAACGATCTGCAGGGCATTTATGGGGTTTGGGTTTAGGGCCGCTGACATGGTAGCGTCTATTACATTTTCCGCAATATTTAGTCACATCACACTGCGCATATTGCATACCTTGAGGTGTTTTTTTATGCATCTCAAAACAGTAGTCAGACTTACAATAACGCAGACAGTCATCGCAATGTTTTGGCTTTTTGGGTTGTTTATGACATTCTGGGTCATTACAGACATCACAGACGTACCGACATCTGTGATCTCTCCTACATGTGTATCCTTGGTAGCAAAACTCACACACATATGGTGTCCCAATAAATGCGCGTAGATTTTTAATCATAAAATAATGATTGTCATGCAGGTACAAAAATACTGTTTTAGCATGCGGGTCGTCTGTGTTTGTATACTTCTCCAAAACACCTGTATCAGACCGATAGAAGACAACTATTTTAACATTCAGCATGCGTTCAAACTGTCTGATGTCATTAAATGCTATCTTGTGTTGATCAGCATATCCAGCTGACTTCTGCAATGAAGATGCTACAGACTCTAGCTCTGCGTGCGGTTTCTGAGGGTTAAGGAAATGTGCCAGGCAGATTGCAAAACAAAGGTTGTTTGAAACGTTCGTGGGGCAGAACAGATTAAGTCTGTTTTTACCAATCACTTCATTGTGAGCAAGGTCACGTAACTTACGATAAGCACCACCACGTTTACTTCTTGCTATCGACACTCTTAAATTCAATCTCTCATCAAACTGCACATCAGAGTTACTCTGCATTATTTTTTCAAGCTCGTTTATAAATAGATCAACACTGTAACCATTGCCACCTGACAGAAGTGTACTAACATCCGATGTCAAACTCGGACCCCTCAAGGTGATGCTGATTAAACTACCATCTCCGCCTAACAGTCTGGAAAACGCCACTATTTCAGAAAGGGTGTCATGTAAAAACACAGTGTAGGCTGCTAAATCTGTAGAAGATATTTCCCGCAGATTTATAAGCCTGTGGATTTCCAGACCATTGAACCGAGTTCGTGGCAGTACAGTGTACCCACTCACATCACCACCCTCTCTTACAAGTGATTCTATATCATCATGTGTGAGACCCATGTTGGGTGCTTCAGGATTGAGTGTGGGTTGTGCCTGGGTACACACCCCTTCTCCTGACTGTTGGGGAGTATCAAAATGTTCAAAATCAGAAATTGGTTCTGGAGTAGGTTCAGACACCTCTCCTGACTGTTGGGTAGTTTCAAAATGTTCAAAATCAGAATTTAGTTCTGGATCTTCATCTGACATCTCCCCTCTATGTGGTGTATTCACAAAATGTTCAAAATCAGAATTTGGTTCTGGATATTCATCTGACATTGTGCTCATGATGTTTAATAATTCTAGCAATGTATCTGTTGTAGACCTAGGCCTATTAATTTCATCCATTGTCTGTATTAAATAGCGCAAAGTTTCTGTGGTACTGCATTGATCAAGGGACACCACACTGCCATCATCTCGTCTAAACCTTGCTACCCGATCCTGATCAAAATCATCTGACTCCCGACAACGTTTGGCCATTTTAAATCAATTTTTGTTTTGTTTTTATTTAAACACACGTAGGTTTTACACATGAAATAACTACGGAAAATAAAACCAGTGAAAAAAGAAAGAAAACCAACTAACCAACAACTATACAATCATATCGATAACACACACAGCTTGGGATAAATGTAAAAAAAAAAGAAAAAAAAAAACATTGTATAAAAGAAAAAGTATAACACACCCCAGCAAAAAGAAAAAGAAAAAGACAACTCACCAGTGATTCTTTTTTGCCATGAACACGACCTTCTTTAACAATTCCACCGACAAACATTGATCTACGGCCGCTTTTTGGACAGATCCACTATGCAGTCGTTGTGCAGCTATGACCTGCTTGAACGAAATACCATGCTGTTGTTGTGATGCCATGAGCTGCTTAATCCAAACACCATGCTGTTGTAGCACTGTAGCTGTAGAATGTGCGTGAGCATTAATCTTTTTCTCAATTGCATGTATCGCTCTGATTATTTGTTGAGTGTCTATATTGGGCTGTGATTCCTGTCTGAAAGCCTCCTGATTTGAAGGCAGCTGTTCAGGGTCAGATTCTTCCACAGCCACCACACGTTTGCTGGATGGAACAGGTCGCTGTGTTTCGGGTTCGGGTGTAAACACACAGTCATCCCACGATTCTATCAGTCCATCACTCCAGCTCTGAACATCATTTATATCGGGAACCGCATTGTCATCCACGACCACATCTGTTGAGAAAAGAGATGGGAGAAAAATAGAATAATTTAGAATAATTTATGCGTTAAAAGATTAACTTTATTATATTTTTTTTATTTTATTTTCAACATACCTATTTATAAAGGTATTTGAGAAGAGATGTCTACACTTTTACACAGTGTTCACCACTACAGACAGTTAAAAAAGGTAGGCTAAAAGCATACTCTAAGAGATATGCATGTTTACGTTTTAAACATTATGCATGTCAAACAGTTTAAACTATCCGCACACACACACACACACACAAACACCCAGAGAGAGAGACATGAGCTCTCTCTCTATTACATCCAAATAAAAACAATATCATACTCTACTACATTGTTTGTATCTGATTTAGTATAAAGAGAAATCATTCCATCAGTTTTGTTTGTTCACATACTTTTAACAGCTGATCGTCTTGGCTTCTTCCGACTCAATGTCTGTGGTTTGAAATCAACTGGTACTTTTGCTTTTGGGGCGATGTTCACACCAGCTTTCCGCTTGAGTCTGTTTTTCGGCTTTGCCTCTATTCCACGAGAATTAGTCTTCGCCGCATCGTTAGTGGATTCAGACGCACCAACACGGTTCACAACGTTTGATAAGCCTTCTGGAAATACATATAAGGAAGTTTTAAACTAAAATCATCACACCGTAATAGCAAATAGTATAATGATCGATAATGTCGAAATACACTCACGGATCGGGGGAATGTGCACATTGTCACGTGGTGCTCTAGTATGTACTAAAGCTGTGACAGTTTCCCGTTTCGGTCGGGCTGGTAAAAAAGATAGAGAGAGAGAGTTAGTTACAAAGAAGATACGATGTTTTTTCCTACACACAATACAGTATATAAATCATATGTGTACACACACACACACACACACACACACACACACACCGCATACGGATCAGTTTTAGGAAGCAGAACACTTACGATGCACAAGGACGTCCGCGCGCTCTCGCGAAGGAGCCTGTACAGTGCTAGACCTATTCGGAACTCCTCCTGGTTTAAAAAAAGAAAAAAGAAAAACAATTATGCATCACACGCACACACATACAACAAACAATGTATGCGTGTCTATGTGTGTGCGTAACAATGTATCACGCGCACACACATACCATACAACAATAGCAACATTAAACATAAAACGTAATTTTACGTACCACTCGCTTGATTCAGGAAATTAATCTCCTCAACAATATCGAAAAGACTCACTCCAGTTGCATCACCTGAAGCGCAGAGAAACCTGTTAAAGTAACGCAATAGAACAGTAACTCTCGTAAGTTTCTTAACAATATTACTAAACAATAAAAACACTTACTGTTAAGACTGGCGTCCATCTTCTTGTGAATTCACACACACGTTTCCAATAACGAAATGCAGCGTGGAAAATTGTAGTTTGAGAACGAGACAGAGACGTCGATGCGAGCTGTTTGTTGAATGAAATAAACCCCTATTTTTATACAGGTACCTACGCATGGTCAAAAGTGTTAAATGTAGGCTGTTCCCTCACAACGCCATTTACATACGCACCTACCATCACAGAAAATATTGCAATACACATCGCGCGTCCTGTCCAGACACCTTCGACCCATCAGACTGGAAGGAGTCAGATACCAATCAGCAAATGGCTAGACAGTATGGCTCTGTAAATCAGAGACACATCTGTTTGATCTGTTTGATCTGTTTTTGTCTTTTAAAACATCCCCTCACCAGACATCACCGTGGGTGAACGTGTGACAACGCGGTCACATGTCAATCAGGAAGCAAATCCCAGCCAGCTTGGCACTGTAAATCAGAGACCCTGTTTTTGACACACAGATTCCCTGTCAATCATGAGTGACAAGGGGGTCATAAATCAATCAAATATTAACCCAAAAGTGACACATGGTATATGTTAATACTACTGACGTCGGTTCAACTTTCATTTTGGAACTATTTTTCAACCATGACGGGACGTCTCGGACGGACGTCTTTTCAACGGACATTAAACGTCTAAATGTTTGCTGGGCTGCTGCGTCACAGGCAACTAATGTTTGAAACACGAACCGAACCTCAAAAAAGCTTTAAAATTGCTCACAGGTTCGCAGACATTGTTTATCTTGATAACAGGAATGATTATTTGTTCAGTTGAATCCCGCTGACAAAACGAGTTTGCCTGTTGTAGCTGCCTAACGTTACTGTCTGCTCGCATGACGCGTCACATTTGAACTGAATTGAGCGCGAAAGAAATCAATCCCACAATGCAATGCCTTTTCAGTCAGTATGATGGTAACGAATTTATCAGGACGAAAACAGAAATGTGCTGTATATTTACAGCTGTTCTGTAAAAGATACAGCTTAATACTGTATTATGGAAATACAGTACAATTCTGTAAGAAATTCGTTGTAAATTTACAGTAAAGGGTTACAGTGTATGTTTACATACATTTATTAAATATGTTGAAAACAAATATGTATGTCACATATTTATAATTAATGTTGTCCATATATGCGAGAAACCAATACTATACAGTAATATATGCAGATATATGGTATCATATATGGATGAACTCAAATATTTTCTTCACATGTTTGGACACATAAATGTTGGACTCATACAGTATATTGTGTTCTCAGATAAGTGAAATATATGTGGAGATATATGTTGCAGGCATATATTGTGTTCTCAGATAAGTCAAATATATGTATAGATATATGAGCAGTCATATATTGTGTTCTCAGATAAGTCAAATATATGTATAGATATATGTTGCAGTCATATATTGTGTTCTCAGATAAGTCAAATATATGTATAGATATATGTTGCAGTCATATATTGTGTTCTCAGATAAGTCAAATATATGTATAGATATATGTTGCAGTCATATATTGTGTTCTCAGATAAGTCAAATATATGTATAGATATATGTTGCAGTCATATATTGTGTTCTCAGATAAGTCAAATATATGTATAGATATATGTTGCAGTCATATATTGTGTTCTCAGATAAGTCAAATATATGTATAGATATATGTTGCAGTCATATATTGTGTTCTCAGATAAGTCAAATATATGTATAGATATATGTTGCAGTCATATATTGTGTTCTCAGATAAGTCAAATATATGTATAGATATATGTTGCAGTCATATATTGTGTTCTCAGATAAGTCAAATATATGTAGAGATATATGTTGCAGGCATATATTGTGTTCTCAGATAAGTCAAATATAGTGTTGTACACTTCTTTGTTATTTGGATAACCGTTTTCCTGTTGGTTATATGGCGCGCGCGATATCCGCATTTCAAGATCGCAGACCTTGATGTAATTGTAATAAGATAAATACAGACATTACAGATCTCTCATGAAAAGGCAACAGTAGGTTAGCATTAGCTACATGATAATAACTGTAAACCATCCGAATAAAGTACCGTATCCAGACATAATATTTTAAACTAATCATTCGGAAACGTCCTGCTGGAGCCGCTGAGTTGCAACTTCTTCATCCGTTGCTTCTCCATCCGGATCAGATTCTGGGTCAAACTGAAATGCTTGAAAGACTGCGTGTCTTCGTGCCATTGCTATATCCAACGTAAATATGCACGCCACGGTACCGTTGCGCAAGATGGTCAAGGCCACACCCACCCTCCACCTTGCGCCGCCTTTCTCCTCCTCTCTCCTCCTCATTAGTATTTAAAGCTACAGACACCGAAACGGCCTGTCTGAAGGAAGCTCATTCTGGGACTGGCTTGTAGTGGCTATAATTCTGCACCGAGGCTGAATTTTTGGAAAGAGATTTCAGAAACAGTACTAGGGACCACTAAGGCCTATATTAAAGCCTACAAAAAGTAGCATGTCATGGGACCTTTAAGTAATATTAGTAGCCTATTAATATTGTGTTGAAAATGCCTTTTTTGTTAAATAATGAACCAAACATGTATTTATTAGACATTATTGTCCTTTATATTATACCGTAGACTCTATAAACTTAAGATGACAGTCGGAACAAGATTCCCCTGAGAGAGTCTGAATTTAAATGTTTTTGTTTGTGACTTTATCATAACAATATTAAGGCATGTTATTTAGGATCTATGACCTAATGTTTGAAAATAAAAACATTGTCTTGTAACATATTGCAATGATAACTATCAGAGAGCAAGAAGCGAGGAAGAAAGAGAGAATCATGGAGAATCCTGAAGAGACGGAGGACAAAGCCAAAGAGAAGCGGAAAGGTTGAAAGAAAGACATAAAAACAGGACAACATCCCAAAAGCCTGAAATCAGCTCCACATGAAGCACTGGTGTCGTGTCTGTCAGGGCTCTCAGTAATCTGGGCAACACGCGTTTCTTCAGTGCAGTCGTGCAGGTAAAGCCTCAGAGTTTGAAGAATCACACATTCTGAAAGAGTTGCTGTTAAACGTGAAGAAGGTCTCCAGACATGAATGATGTGCTGGTCTCTTTCTGTTTGTATGTGAGGATTGATGAAGCAGAACACAGATGAGAAGAGCATCTCTCCATCACACCTGCACTGAACTCTCAGCTGCTACTGATGCCACACTAAACCCTGGGACAGTGTGAACGGCACAATCAGTTCTGCCGGAGGGAAACAGCAGCTGGACATCACAGACCTTCATCTGTGCTTCAGACGTCTATCAGGAGTGTGTTCTCTCAGTGCTTGTGCTCCTCCACACACCACACACACACACATATGCTGACTGAACATCAGGCATGTTGTTATTTGATGGCAGCTGTGCTTTATGTGCCGGACCACATACATCACATTTACACATTTATATTCATTTTCATGCTGATTTCAGAGCTGAACGAGGAGTTGAAAAGCTCATATATCTGTCAAATGTTATATTGTCATTTCTTTATTTTACTTTATTTACCTCAGGAGTGTTTGCTATGCAGCGGCGCGCGGGAAAGAAAGCTCTCGAGATTTTTATTAAAACCATATTAAGAGCACATTTATATATAGATAACCAAATCAAAGATTATTTTCATATTGAATGACAGTTACAGTACAGCTTATGTTTAGTCAATTAAAGTAGTCTATGTAATAAACTAATAGACTAATACAATGTGTTGATTATTATTTATTAGATACATGCTGTGTTTTGTATATATATAGGCCTATTATATGATTTTAAATTTGAAAGTAAATTACAATATTTATTTAAGGTATATCATAATCGTTGCCTTTCATTGATGACATTGCAGGTTATTCCAAATGAGCGATTATTGTCAGCGAAGTCCACTTCAGCTGATATACCGTGTTCAGGGAGTAGGGAGCAGTGAACACTGCGTAGGGACCCTGTCGAGTGGAACGCACCTTCAGAATTGAGAAGTAAGATCAGATGTAGACACACACTGAGTGTAGGACTTGATGAAAAAGCTGCCAGTGTCTTCTTCTGCAGTTTGGCTGGTGTAGCAGCATCATCTCCTTCGCCTCCTCCAGTGCAGTGCATGATGGGAATGCAGGAGGAGCTTGTGATGTGCTCTGACATTCATCCAGCATCTGAGCCACGGCTCTGGGTTTCACAGCCTCAACCTCGTCATCTTTGATGGAGCGCGTCTTAAAACGAGGATCAACAAGGGATGCTACTGTATGTTCAGAAGGTCATCAGTGGCAGCATGGTCATATTCCTCATTCAGAGAGCTGATGACAGTAGCCTTGATGGTCTTGGTGAGCTCTGAGTCTTCAGCTTCTGGTTTCAAGACCTCCTCATTGAAGAGCTGCAGTTCAGGTTTCAGGAACGACACACTCACATGTTCTTCAGCAGAAAGGCCATCAGTGAAGTCAGCAAGTGGAGTTAGAGTTAGAGCCTTGCAAACAGACTCCAGGACATCAATGTCCTGCCATGAGGAGCAAGTGCCTTGTTTATTATCAGCTGATGAACTTTAGCAATGGCCTTCTCCTGCTCTAGCACTCGTGCTTTCATTGCATGGCGAGACCCTGAACTGGTGGAGATTCTATGATCAACCTGTGCTTTGGCAGCTTGAGCTCCTCTTGAGCGGCTGCTCGTTCTTCTTTCTTTTCCATGAGAAGGAAAAAGCACTGAGCACTTTTCTGCACACACTCATGGCTCTCTGGATCCTCTGGTCTCTCACACTTTCCTCTGATGATGAAGAGAACAGAATATAGTAGTGATGGGACGGTTGATGCCGGGGCTCCGATGCTCCGACGCAGTTTTCAAAGCACTATTGTATCACACACTGTACCGATGCTTGTGTCGAAATGACAATACCACGTGATTGATGATGTCTGAAGCTTCGAGCGTCATGCAGGATCGGAAGGTCGGGACAGCTGGTCCTCATCTGATGCAGAAAAGGGAAATGATTATCGAAGAGGCATTATTTAAACGATTTAACACTACACTTCCCCATAACATCATTTATATATTTTTAAAACAGAACACAAAATATCTTTTTCATTTACTATAATTATGATCACATACTTGTATATGTTATATTATTGCTCAATATGTGAATGTGTCGGCCAGGCTACACATGACACGAGTTGTGTCTCATTGTCAGAAATTAATTTAGATGGGATTAGACAGAACTGTATTGATCCACACTTGTATGTCACCGACTTCCGAAGCTTTGTTTGGTCACGTGCTTTTCTGCTCTGTGGTGATTTGTTAGATATAGTGGAGAAAACAAGTGTGACCACCAGATGTCACTAATGCGCATTGTGTTAAAAGCTTCAAGTAATGAACCTTTTTTCGGCACAATTTGATGAAAGTCTCAAATGCAGGGCCGGCTTTGCCGACAGGTGACACAGGCGGCCGCCTGGGGCGCCATCTGCTGGACGGGGCACAAAATTGCAGAATTTAAAAAAAAATTATTAAATGTATGTATTGTATTATGAAAGCTGTGCACACGCTGTACACTTTTACTGTGCACTGTCCACACACTGCTTGTATTTGTCCATTTCTTTTACTAGATTATACAATCCTAAAAAACGCTGAGTCACTCTGACAGCTGTCAAACTCACGCGCGTTGCTCAGCAACCGGGAGTGGCGCGAAAACATCTGACAGCTGGTTTTAGCGCTTTAAATGATGGGGTAAAAGTCCCCCCCTTGATCATATATAATCTTTTATGATGAAAAGAACACCCAAGCCATCGGGATCAGCTTTCCGAAAACGAAGGAAGGAGGAGGAAGAAAAACGGGCCCAAAGCATTGGTATGTAGGCTATATCATCAAGCTCACAGCCAACCCGGAGGAGATAAAGACGAGGATGACCAACAACTTTTTACAGCTTAACAGCAATAAAACCGAAGCCATTGTCATTGGCACTCCACATCAGCTCAAATCTCTCCTCTGTCACCAGCATCTCCTTTTGTGGCCAGATCCTTCCCCTCTCTTCCTCCGTTACCAACCTAGGAATTAAATTTGACCCCCACCTCTCTTTTGAACACCACATCCATCAACTCTCTAAAACTGCTTTTTTTCTATCTCAGGAAGGAACATTCCCAAACTCCGCCCCTTTCTCTCTCTGGCTGATGCTGAAAAGCTGGTCAAAGCCTATGTCTCCTCCAGGCTGGATTTCTGTAATTTGCTCCTTGCTCTGCCTGCTCACCTGAGAGTTCCACATTAAAAACTTTTTTATTTACGAAAGCATATCTGTAGTGTGTATATTGGAATCTTAACGCATTTTAATTTGTTCTTTTATATTGTGGGTTTTATTTTAATCTGTTCTTATTCATCATATTGTATGTGCTTTTACCTGTTTTTACTTTTACTTGTAGCATTTTGAGATTTGTTGCACAAATTTAAAGTGCTTTTTAAATAAAATGCATTATTATTATTATTATTACATCAATTTACCAAAGGAACTTTTTGCGGTAGGCTATTCTAATGAGCTAACAGCAACAACATGCTGTGTTACAGCTGTTGATCGTACCACGCACAGTTCCTTGCTAGATGTTTAAATACACAATACAGTATCTCGCAACTTTTTCCAAATAAATTTACTTTTGAATCGTGTCCAGATGCAATGAGACAATATCTGCAGCCACGACAGACATCTGTTGACGCTGCGGCACTGTCTACACCTGCTGGACCTGGCTGGAGTACGATTGCAGGACAGATCTTTCATGATTTTTTTTTCAATTATTAATAAGAAGGCATACAAATATGAATTTAATATTTGTATTATATCAGAAGAAAGCTATGTTACAAGTGGGTGTGTAGCGAAATTTCGACTTCATCCGACACGTCGGGGAGTGAGAATTGCCTATCACACTGTCTAACACACAGCATGACATTTTACGCCAGTCTCTGTTTCTTGTTTACGCTTCAGCATCTATCCAGCCATCAAGCAGCAGCAGCACATTTACTGAGCTACAACAATCTCAGCATCAAGAACCAGGTGAGTCGGCTACTTGTTAGGCTATTTGTAACCTACAGTAGAAACGGTCTTTTTTCAAATTAAACGGCTTATCACATATATCGATATATGCCATCTTTATCTATCTAAATCCACACCAGACACTTGTTTTTCACACAATCGATGCTAAATACTCTGAAGACACCCTAACATACACATTTGAAATTGTCTTCTTACTTAAAGATGTTGTATTTCAAATAACTTCTCATTGTCAAATTATGTTGTAAATTTGTATAAAATGATGGACATTAGTTTGTGTGTTCATACTAAATTAACATTCATTGGCATTCATAATGGCATTTTCATCAATAGTTTGGCATAGTAACTACAACTCTATTACTTGAATAAGACATTATCGTGGGTTAAATTTTCCATGTGAGTTTACTCATTATAGGATACAGTGAACACCTGAAAACCTGGGTCTTATATTTGAAGTAAAATCATCACTATTGCATCTACAGATATTTTTAAAGTTGCTCTATGTTTGTGTGTTTAATTTTCTCACAGAAGAAGAACCTAGCACCAGCAGACTCAGTGCTCCAATCCAACAGCCTGAAGACACATCATCAGCTTCAACAGATGTCTGTGAACCTGTACAAGCTGGCCCTGTGGATCCTGCTGACTGGCCACACCAGTTGACTGATGCAGTGAGAACTGAATTAGTTAGTCGAGGACCTTATGAAGTAAAACCAGATTTCACATTGAGGATGGAAGAAGTTTACATCACCACTGTGTCCACAGGCAGTTAGTGAATGGGGAGAAAATTAAGAGAACGTGGCTGATGTATTCGCCCAAAAGGGATAGTTTATACTGTTTCTGTTGCAAGCTCTTCTCCCAGAAAGCAATTAAATTAAGTAGGGATGGGTTTCAATACTGGAAAAACTGTAGTGAGACTCTAAAAATGCATGAGAATAGTCCAGAACACACCAAGAACATGGGATTGTGGAAGGAGCTAGAGAGCCGCATAAGAACAGGCCAAACAATAGACAAAGTGGAAATGGCACTGATAAATGCAGAAAGAAGACGGTGGCGTGAAGTGCTTACCAGGTTGGTCGCCATCATCCAGTCATTGGCTGAGCGCAACATTGCTCTCAGGGGGACCACTGACAAACTAAATGCACCTAACAATGGCAACTTCCTGAAGGAAGTGGAGCTCATGGCTCAGTTTGATCCTGTCCTAAAGGAGCACGTTGCCAAGGTGGAAGGAGGAGCGAACCATACATCATACCTCTGAAAAAATATCCAAAATGAAATCATTGACTGTATCAGTGAAAGGATTGTGGAGTCCATTGTGTCTGAAATCATACAGTCAAAATATTTTTCAATAATTTTAGACTGCACTCCAGATTTGAGCCACAAAGAGCAGTTGTCAGTGATTCTGAGAATTGTTTCAACTGAAGGCATTCCACAAATAAAAGAGTACTTCCTGGGGTTCCTTGAGGCAGAAGAAACAACTGGAGAAGGCCTTTCAGCCCTAATTTTAGGGAGACTTCAAGAGGTACGCATCCCATTTGAAGACTGCAGGGGGCAGTCATATGATAATGGTGCAAACATGAAGGGGAAGAAGGCAGGTGTTCAAGCAAGACTACAGCAAATAAACCCCAGCGCACTATTTGTGCCAAGCGGAGCACACACTGTTAATTTAGTTGTCTCAGATGCAGCAAAGAGCTCTGCAGATGCAACTGGCTACTTTGGCTACCTGCAAAAACTGTTCACTTTGTTTTCTGCTTCCACTAAAAGGTGGTCCATTCTCCAAAAGCATGTGAACACAACACTGAAGTCTTGGGCAGATACACGATGGGAGAGCCGAATTAACAGTGTGGCGGCTGTAAGGTTTCAGGCTGCCAAAGTTAGAGATGCCCTCATTGAGGTGAGAGACAGCACAGCAGACTCAGTCATAAAAGTAGAAGCACAGTCTCTAGCTGAAGAAGTTGGTTCATACCGCTTCTGCATTTGCACTGTTGTCTGGTATGACATTCTAGTAAAAGTCCAGAATGTCAATAAACTGCTGCAGTCTCCAACCATGCACTTGGATGTTGCTGTGGACCTCCTGAAAAAAGCTGAGGTCTCCCTTGCCAGTTACAGAAGCACTGGTTTTGCTGATGCACAATCCTCTGCAAAAGAATTGTGTGAGGAGATGAATGTAGTTGCTGCCCTAAAGCAAAGGAGGCTCAGAGTGACCAAAAGGCAGTTTTCCTACGAGGCTCCCGATGAGCAGCTTAGTGATGCACTGAAGAGAATGGAAGTTTCTTTTTTCAATGCAGTTGTTGATGTGTGCATTTCATCTCTAAGAGAGAGAACAGAAATGATGGGTGACATTGCTAGCAAGTTTAGTGTTCTCACAAACTTCCCAGATCTCCCAGCTGATGAGCTTGTGAAGCAAGCTAAAGAACTGACCCACACCTTGACCTTTGGAGATAAATCAGACTTAGATGCCGAAGAACTGATTGTGGAGATGCAATATTTTCCAAGTTGGCCGAAACCCAAAATGACAACGCTTGAATTGCTGGTGTTTCTTGAGGAGAAAAACCTTCAGGAAGCATATCCCAATCTATGGATAGCACTGAGAATTGCCGTCACCACTCCAGTGACTGTGGCATCTGCTGAGAGAAGCTTCTCCAAACTCAAGCTAATAAAAACATATTTGCGATCCAAAATGTCTCAGGAACGTCTCAGTGGACTGGCATTAATAAGCATCAATCAGGAAGTGTCAAAACAAATTTCATTTGATGAAACCATACATGCCTTTGCTGTTAGGAAGTCCAGACCAGTTAAGTTTTGAATGACATTGGAAAGTGTTTGAGTTTGAGATTATCTCTTTGTGTAAATAGCCCACAATCTTTTCTAACTTTGCCAAACCGAAAATGAAAACACTATAACTTCTTGAGGTGAGATCTTAATGCTTCTCTATTGTTTTCTACTGTATCCTTCAGGTTGTTGCTTTTAAAGAGTTGTTGTGTGAACATTTAAAATAAAAAATTAATAACTATGGAATTACTGTGGAGTTGGGCACCACTCTCGCCTTGGGCACCAAATAACCTAGAGCCAGCCCTGTTTACAAGTCTACTTATGATGTGTTATTTTTATATTTAAAGGTGTGCATTGCAGGATCAGAGGAATGAGAATTGGTGGTCGATGTCGATTTGTTGTTATCAACGAGAGCAAGTTTGCCCACAAACGAAAGGTAGGCTGTTTATTTGTATGCAGCTCTATTATAACTTTTCTTCACATGGATCAGTTTTGTCATGTTAGTGCAGTGCCAGTCTGAGATTATGGAGAAAATACAAAAGAGAAAAAGGTCTGAGGAAAATATCTTGAAAAATAGGTTTTAGAGAGTGGGAAGGCCTGGAAAAAGGCTGATATGTGTTTACATGGTAATATGGCTGCTGTGTATGTCTTGATAAGACACAACTCATCAGTCTTCTGTGTTGAGATTGCAAGGTAAAAATGTGTATTATAAACATGGTATTGTACACTAAATGAGCCACAACAACGTCACAAACAGTATGATCATAATTTCAAAAGTGTGGCACATTGAATGAGTAGACACAGCAAAGTGTTAATATGGGGGAGAAATGTAACGGCGGTGGTTAAACATGGGATGAATGGGAAAAAAAAAAAAAAAGGATTTTATTTTATTTGAACATACAATATATTAAGAAATAAATATACTCTTCATTTATAATCAGACAATAAGTCTGTAAACAAAATATCTTAAAATTATGGTATTAGAATCAATACAAAAAATAAATAAAATTATGTTGTACTATATGACAGCTTAAGTACAGAAAACTAGGAAAGTGAAACAATATTTTGGTGTAAGGAAATGAAATTATGAAAATGGACATATTTAAAAAATGACCCATTCCAGTGATTGAACAAATAAAATAATAATACACCACAACCCTTATTAAATAATTGATGTTGTTGTTTTTTTTGTTGTTGTTTTTTTAGTACCATCGTGGCCGATGTGGCAACACTTGGCGTCGTGAACGCCAGTGGGTCTTCGGGATGCTAGAGGTTGATGGTATTTCCAGAAGATCCATTCTGAGACTCGTCAAGGACCGCTCAAGGCAAACACTTATAAGCCAAATTCAACGACATATCAGACCCAGAACATCAATCCTTACGGATGAATGGCGTGCCTACAACAGACAGCTTTCCCAGTACGGATATCGTCAGTATTCTGTCTGCCATAAAAGACACTTTGTTGATCCAGGGACTAGTGCTCATACTCAGCATATCGAGCGTGCATGGCAGAATTACAAGCTGGAAATATGGCGTCATAGAGGAAATCGTACTCCTCAGTCATTGAAAACTCACCTAAAAATGATAGAGTGGCACCACTGGTTAGGTGTACGCCATTATGATGGTGTCTTAGGTAGACTTATCCATGATGTAAAGAAGCATGTCAAGAATATATAAATGTGTGGGATGCTGTTATTAACTGTTTTTGCAGTGATATGGACCAAACGCTGCATGGCTTAACCCACCATTGTACTGTTTTCATTTAATTTTGGGTAAAACACTCTCCAAAGGGAATAAAATATAATTTTATCAATTTTAATTATTAATATTGGATGATTGATTGTATTTCTCTAACCTATTCATCTTTAAGACATTTGAAAGTGTCTATTATCTGACCTGCTGTTGGAGGCAACTTGAAAAAACATTATAAAATGAAAAATATTCATGACACTGTTATAAAATAATTTGACAGAGTATTAACACTTAATGACATTTTAATGACACATTCAATTTGTACCACTGGAAAAAAAAAGTGGTCAGAAATATATCCATGACACAGTTATAATGGCGTCATGACAGCCAATGTCAAAACTGTCACGATCCACACTAGGAAACACAGGAGAAGATCCAAATGCAGTAAGTATCTTTAATGAGGGAAATCCGTTACTCAAAATCCAGTCCAGGCAGAGGTCATAACCAGGGTAGCAATCAAACATAAACATAAACATAAACATAAACAACGGGCAATAACAGACTTAGAAGTGGCGTGATAATTACAAGGACTCCGTGACACATACTAAAACAGACAGAGTTATATACACAGGGAAATGACAATGCTAATGGGGAATAGGATGAGTGCAATGATTAGTGACAGCTGAGTGCAATGAAGAAACAAGGATCGTGGGGAATGTAGTTCAAGAGTGTGACAGACACCGTGGGGAAGGAGGACATCTAGTGGTGACCCAAGGAACACAACCCAGACACTGTGACATAACCCCCCCTCTACGGAGCGGCTACCAGACGCTCCAAGACGTGACAGACAAAACAAGAGTCCAGGCGGGAGGTGGACTGGTGGAGGATCAGGGGGAGGGATGGGGGGCCAGGTCAATGGAGGGAAACGGGGACAGGGAGTGACAGTTCATCTGGCGGCCAGGGCGGAGACGACAGTCCATCGGGCGACCAGGGCGAAGCAGACTTTCCCTCGAGTGGCCAGGGCGGAGCAGGTCGTGCAGGTGGCCAGGACTGAAACGACAGTCCATCGGGCGGCCAGGGCGGAGACTCTCCCTCGGGCGACCAGGGCGGAGACTCTCCCTCGGGCGACCAGGGCGGAGACTTTCCCTTGGGCGGCCAGGGCGGAGACGACCCCTCGGGCGGCCACGGCGGAGGAACAGACACCGGCTCAGGAACAGGAACAGACACCACTGGCTCAGGAACCGGAACAGACACCACCGGCTCAGGCACTGGAACCGACACCGGCTCAGGAACAGGAACAGACACCACCGGCTCAGGAACAAGAACAGACACCACCGGCTCAGGAACCGGAACAGACACCACCGGCTCAGGCACCGGTACAAACACCACCGGCTCAGGCACCGGAACAGACACCACCGGACACCAGACACCAAATCAGTCATATTTGCATTAAAAGTGTCATAACTGAGGGAATGTCACATAATGACAGTTGTCATAAACATGCATAAAACCTTCATATTAATGACGTGTCATGTCAGTCTTATGCACACCCCTTCAAGTAAAGTGTTACCAATTTTTTTTCACAACAATTAATTTTTTTACTGTACGCTAAATTTAGTTGGGCATAAAGGCAGTACAACAAATATTAAAAATGTAATAATTTAATATATATATATTTTTTTTACATCGTTTATGTAACTTTTTTTCAATATTAATATTTGTAATCTGTATATATATATATATATATATATTAGGGCTGGGACATTGACAGATTAATTAATCGAAATTAACGCGTTAAAAAAAATAACGCAGATTAATCCATACCGTATTGACCTTTGAACCTGGAGCCGTTCTAGCCATAGATATCATATAAAGGCTAGATGTCTTAAGGCGGAGTCACTTCCGGCATCACCGGCGGCCATCTTAGGACAGGGCTCTGTGAATTAAGGTGAGTGAGCAGCACGCACACAAATCCTCTTATCTCGCTGAAATCTGGACGGATTTACAAACGGTTTGGTTTCTTACAAACGTTATTAACGTGGCTATAATTCTGAATGCTTAAACATTTTGAACATAATTATTCATATGTATGCAGTATAATAGCTACATCTCTGACGTTTATAACAAACCAAACCGTTTGAAAATCGGTAGAAAATTGAGCAAGTTATGGTTATTTAAAAGTACATGCACCATGTTATGAGTGAGCGAGCACCCTGTCGTAAGATGGCCGCCGTGTGCGGATGTCGAGCTCCATTGGCCAGCAGCGCGGACGAGACATCTAGCCTTTATATGATATCTATGGTTCTAGCCACCATTCGACTGTAAAATGAAGGAGGGAGACGAGAACGCGCTGGCGCTGCCTGGATCATTGATTGGAACATTTACTTATAAAAAAAAAAACAGCCGGCATTTCAACGTTAATTCACCGGTGAACGTAAGGGACCAAGGTCGAATCAATGTTGGATTATGTTTCGATTGTGCAAAACGAATCAACGTTGAAATCGTGACGTTGTTTCACTGTTGATGTTGTTATGTTGTTTCATTGTTGATTTCGTGACGTTGTTTCACCGTCACTTCTTCCAATATGGGTGAACAAAGATTGTATGTCGACGTTGAACCAACGTTGAATTATGCTTCGGTTTTGCTGCAAATTGAATCAACGTTGATATCGTGACGTTGTTTCACCGTCCATCATGGGATAATGAGTCATGACAATGCTGACTGAATTTGTGATTAACTGTACACTAAAATATTGTTAACTGTCAAATTACTTGCAGCAATGGCTTAAACACATTTAATAAAAAATATAACACATGCAAAAGATTTTTATTTTTATTAGAAGTTTTATTCTGAAAAAAACAAGTCTAAAAATACTTTCTAAAACAGATGAAAAACATCTCAAACTTTAAATTGCAGCATTTTCGAAGTAGGCTAATGTTAAAAACCTGTAAAGCAAGTGTAAATGTTTATAATTTAATGTTTAATATTAAATGTATAATTTAATAATGTTCAATAATTTAATAATGTTCAATTGTATTGTATTGATTATTTGCTAGGCACAATTATTCCAATGCTCACCATTTGAACATTATTTCAATAACATGTTCAACAAAATAATTTTTAATTGATTGACAGCCCTAATTTATATGCGATTAAAATGCGATTAATTTCGATTAATTAATTACAAAGCCTCTAATTAATTAGATTTTTTTTTTTAATCGAGTCCCGGCCCTAATATATATATATATATATATATATATATTTTTTTTTTTTACATTTTTAATATTTGTATAATAAAAAAAAATCCGGTAACACTTTATAATAACTGCATGCTATTAATCATTAGTTAAGCATTAGACACTAATAAGCAGTTTATAAATACAGCTATAAATGCTTTATACTTGATTTATAAGCATATCTATAATGTGTTTAATAAATGTATTTTCATACTTTATTAATGATCAACTTATCATTTCTAAATGTATTGTAAAGTATTGCATTATTTACACCAGTTATTTAGGAGTTGTCAGTGGTTCATAGATCACTTAGAAATTGTAAGTAAATAATTAATAAACTATTTAAATGTACATTCATACATATTACTATTCAGACATATAGTAATAGTTACTTAGTGTGTTAATAAATGGTTTATTTATTGGAGAATGGAGAGTCTTTAAATCTCCTTTATAAATGATTTACAAGGCATAACTAGTCCTCGCTTTAGATGAGCTCACAAACATAGTGAACTGACCACTACTAAATGCTTTATAATTCCCTGCATCTACTACATTTACTTACACTTTCTAAGTGATCTTATGAATCACTGGCAACTCCCAAATAACTGGTGTGTAAATAATGCTATACTTCATTTAGAAATGATAAATTGTTTCTGATGTTTGTTTGAAATGGTACAGAATCTGTTCACATCAGTGATTAAGATTCAAATGAATGAAGATAAACAAGCAGATGAAACTCTGTTTTCATTGGTATTTGTCACTTTTATCACATGAATGTTTTATTACGTGTTGGAAATGTTTCTAATGAACCACAGCGTCTTCTACCTCAGATATTACCCAGAATTCCTGCAGGACTGAATGTTTACTTGTTTTTCATGTGTAAAATTAATATTCTCGACATTCCAAGAACCAGTTTTTGTTTAGTGTAATGTGGCCTGATAACACTTTACAATAAGGTTTCATTAGTTAACATGAAGCAAACAATACTTCCACTGTATTTATGAACATTTCTAGGATCAACAGTTGTATCTGTTAACATTAAAGCTCTATGAACAAACATGAACATTCTGATTAACATGAACAATGGTTACTAAAAGCAAATGTGAAATAAAAAATATTGCTTGTTTGTTACTACATTAATAAGACCTTATTGTAACGTGTCACCTTTGACTTTTATTATAATCATTTTGTGTGTTTTTTCGTGATAGTGAAGGTGAGATGTGACCAGTTAATTAATATTACAGTTTTTTTTTTTACACGTATAATGGATGTTATTTGAATTGAGCAGCAATTTGTTAAAGCTACACCGTGTGTGAGTGTGTGTGTGTGTGTGTGTTCATACGCTGGTTCTGAGAATGAATTTAAAATGTTTGAAATATTTATTTTTACAGCACTGAATAAAAATCACATGAATGATGTGTGTTTTGATTGTTTTCACTGCTACACCAACGGAGTATTTGAAGAAATTTATTTACCGTATTTTCCGCACTATAAGGCGCACTTAAAAGCCTTTAATTTTTTCAAAAAACGACAGTGTGCCTTATAATCCGGAGCGCCTTATATATGGATCTGGCGCCTTATATTAATGTCTGTAAAACAACCGCTGACTTTAACCTTGTTTATACTTTCGTCTGGCACCGGAACGCGAGCCTCCGCTGACTGCGCGCGCACCTCCCTAAACAGACGAGGCATTTATACTTGCATTTATACTAAAACAACTGTTTTGTTTTAGACTGAACACCAGACCATACAAAAAAACTAATATCCGTCTGCTAATATCGGATGCGGAGGCGCGCGCGTTGTTACAATGACGTCATTTTTGCCGCGCGCGCGCGCCTCCGCATTCGAAGATGCTCGACTTTGAGCCGAATATGCCCGAGCAGCCGGATATTAGTTTTTTTATTACCTTCGCACTCACGCGGACGCGTCGAGTATAAACAAGGTTTTACAGCTCAGCCACTTGTTTTTTCATAATTTTTTGCAAGTGGTCGATCTTGGTTTACATTTGGACTTTTAGATGTGATCTTAGGCTTGAAAAGGTTGGTGACCACTGCATAACGCAAACCAAGTCAAACGTTTGACTGCAGTATATTCTATTCTATGCGCCTTATAATCCGGTGCGCCCTATATATGAAAACAGTTCTAAAATAGGCCATTCATTGAAGGTGCGCCTTATAATCCGGTGCGCCTTATAGTGCGGAAAATACGGTAAATGAAAAGTATAGTTATTTATATTTTGTTTTTGCCCCCATTTTTCATGAGCTGAACTCAAAGATCTAAGACTTTTTCTATGTACACAAAGGCTTTTCTCTCAAATATTGTTCACAAATCTGTCTAAATCTGTGTTAATGAGCACTTCTCCTTTGCCATAACCATAACTATGCATACCATAACCCCACCGCCACCATGGGCCACTCAACCACAACGCTGACATCAGCAAACCGCTCACCCACATGATGCCACACATGCTGTCTTCCATCTGTAACTGTAGATTGTAATTTGCTGTGAAATAAAAGGTGTTTCACTGCCGCCTCATCAGGTCTGTCAGAGGATCGCTAAAATCTAAATGAAGTCTTCATTTATAACAGTGGAGTCACTGTATCTTCAGTGTCTGTTGATTCTGTTGACTGTGAGTCTCTGTAGTGGATCCTTATTCACCATCAGATGATCATTAGAAGATCAGACTGTCATCTATAAGTCCTAAAATAAAACACAGTCACATATGCAGTATGAGATATTACATCTGTCAAATGTTTTCATAAGAAAACTAACTAGATAATCTGTATTAATTCATTCTCAAACATGATAATAAAGCTTCTATCTGATGCTCAAAGTCACTTTACAAAATCAAAAGCACATGAAAGGTCACTTTCACACAAGGGACAGCTGATACAGAACCAGCAGAAATGATCATTACACTCACTACACATTTAATATCAGTTAATAACTGCCCAAATCTCAGATTATCAAACACATAAGTCTTTACACAGAAAAAGCGGCACAGAAACCAAATCTGAAGCGCCATAAAATCACCAAATGTGCATTCACACAGAATGTTTATTGTTCTCTGACGTGGCATAAATGCATTTACACAGGAATTAAAATCACAGGAAATAATACTTTGAACATTACTATTTTAAAACTACAGTTTTCACAAAGTGTGATAAAATGAATTAAATAGTAAAAAAAAAAAAAAACTCGATAATAAAACTCTAAATAAAAATACGTACTTTCAGATTTCCTCTGTGTGATATAGCGATCTCACGCTCTGATGTTTGTCATAATTCTTTGGTACTGAGAGCTATTTTCTATTTCTAAATAAAATTGTTCCAGATGGAACAAATGCTACAAATATATTATACACCGGGTCGATCACCGCAGGATTAAAAGAGGTCGAAAGGTTGTTTTTTTTTTTTGTTTTTTTTTTCAAAGAGCCAGAAAGAACAATTCTGTTGTCGTTAGTGTTTCAGGCAGGTCGTGTGTGTGTGTGTGTGTGTGTGTGTGAAATATCATCCTCAAGAAGATGATTTCTGGAATATAATATAACACAGTGACGCTGAATAAGCATTTAGCGTATCTGAGAGAAATGTAGAAGCGCGTTGATCTGCCAGTCTCTTCAGAGGAAGATTACAAACGGCGAAAGCCAGTTGATTACACACGTCGACGACTCTGTTATTTTGGTGGTTTGCAAGTACAGGACACTTTTACTGTATTGTCCATTGTTGGCTGACATTTTTTAGTTTGGCTAAAACAATATGGAGCTCGGCCTATATGGTTTGTCTTCTGCTTCTTGACTCTCGCGCCGCATGTTTGGTTGTCATGACAGTGACGTAGTTTAGAGCGGCACAAGATCGTGTTCATTTACACTGAACCAAAACAATATCAGAGTCGTCTTTGACACTAGGGGCTGAGAGGGGTCAGACCCGGCATATTTTAAGTTTGCTTTAATGCGGCATTGTGTCTTTCCACAGAACTTTGAGCCGACACAGGGCCGCATTAGAGCAGCCTTAACTCGCTGTGTGAAGACGCCTATAGAGACAGTTAAAGGGGAAAAGCTGAAAATAACATTTATATTATTTTTACAATCAGTCACAACAATATGAGGAGAATTAAACTCATTAAACACAGTTTAAAGTTCAAGACCTATAGAAACTGAGGCTGAATTTAAGACTCTTTATCTGATGATCTCAGACAAAATATTTACACACACGCACACACACACACACACACACACACACACACACACACACACACACTGTGTGAGCCATTGTGTGAGTGCCAATTTGAGCTCTAATGTGCTTTTAAATCATCAAGCACGTCCCGTTCCTTATTGTTCATTTATCCGTGCTTCTTAAAGGAGCATTTCACCCATGGATAATTGAGCTTTATTGAAGTGGGTCATATATGTAGTCGAAATGTAAAATAAATTTCAAATTTGGTGCCTTCTTGACCGAGGAAAGACAGAAAGTAACTTTTGTCTTTCGCATTTGTATGAAAGACAACAACTCCCACAATACACCACATCGCACAGCTCAGCAAGCCACTCCCACTAATCCAGAACAGCATATGAATCACTCATCCGTCTACAAGGCTAGCTACCACCAGAGCTTGAAATTCATTTCACACAAAATGTCTAACGTTAGTTAGTTGCCGAACTCATTAGTGAATTACTCCTCATTTGTATTTCTTTCGAAATGGTGAATTATTGCATGGTAACGTTACCGGGATGTTCAGTCAGGACATAAGCGGTGCGAAACTAGGATGGTTCACAACACAAACGTCCGTGTCCTCGTCTGATTCAGAGATTTCGTCCAGGAGAAATTGGCATCGTTGAAATTATTCGCAGCAGATGGACTCTATCTCTGTGTCCGTAAACGAACAGTGAGAGCACCGGCGCCACCAGTCCGCCCCAGCTCGAGCCAGTCCGGCTCCTCGTCCGCGACAGGCGGGTCTTCTGCCTCGGCTGCTCTTCGCTATAATGCGGCTCGTAAAGATGGCCACAAACACCTGATTCGAGCATCAGACTTCCGAAATCCTCTTCTCCTACATAATATTGAGTACCCTCCGCTGTTGTCATATCTTCACATCTGGCTCCACAGCACCTGTTAGCTTAGCTTCCAAACAAGATGGAGGATATTGCTTTTAGTTTCAGAAAGTGAAGTCCCACCCACTGATCTGTAATAGGCCTGTAGCGTGAGCGGGTCCCGCCCCCTGGGAAAGATGAGGAACGAGTTTGTAGTCTCAACCCCTTTACAAAGAAATGGGACTTCCTGCTTATAATGACGCAAAATTACGATTTTTGTGTCACTGTAAGCAGGAAGTGCAACACTGAAATCCTTATTTCTCCCATCTCAGGGGAAAATGAGGGAATAATGCACGACCATTCAAAAATATGACTGGGTTTCTAATGATACAAGGCTTGATGCAAATGGGTGAAGTGTCCCTTTAATCACTCTAAAGTTTCAATAACTTTAAGCAATTCGCTCAAAATGTTTACAAATGCATTAAGCTCACACACACACACACACACACACACACACACACACACACACACACACAGACACGCACACACACACACACACACACACACGTGGTGTTACTGAACCTGAACCTTTACTTTTATTTCTAGCGAGTAAAACAGTCATTTGAACTTTAAATTAAAATATGATGATGAAAATTGTTAAGAACTATTCTTACTGTAGTGTCTCCAGTTTATAATGTGGATCATCCCTCAGATCCTTCAGCAGCTTCACTCCTGAGTCTCCTAGATTATTCCCAGACAGATACAGTTCTCTCAGGTGTGAGGGGTTTGATCTCAGAGCTGAAGCCAGAGCAGCACAACCTTCATCTGTGACACCACAATCCTCCAACCTGTAGAGAACAATGACACACATTAAGCCTATATCCAGAGATAAACACAACACTTAAACAATAAATAACATAATGCTGTCAATTAGGGCTGTCAAAGTTAGCGCGTTAATAACGCGTTAA
The DNA here is from genome assembly GCF_963993115.1 of Abramis brama. Taxonomy (NCBI): domain Eukaryota; kingdom Metazoa; phylum Chordata; class Actinopteri; order Cypriniformes; family Leuciscidae; genus Abramis; species Abramis brama. The sequence continues at coordinate 1,367,423 of NC_139972.1, forward strand.
CGCAAAATCATATTAACGGCACTAATTTTTTTAACGCTCGATTAACGCAGCGCGTATTTTCTGTTTAACCCGTGGCCCAAAACCTAGTTGGAGAAATGGAGATACACAGTGTTGCCAACTTAGCAACATTGCAGACCCATTTAGCGATTTTTTTCCCTTCAACAAAGCGCCCAAACCTTATTTAGTTTCTCTCCCAGCACGCGCGCGCGCCTCTCTCTCTCTCTCTCTCTCTCTCTTTCTCTCTCTCTCTCTCTCTCTGCGTCTCGCGCTGGAGAGAGGAGCAGCGCTTTTTCAGTTAAACACAGAATTTATTTTGCTTCTCTAATTTTACATGCAAGTATAGCCGAAATCAGAGCACAGATATTGTCTTTATTTTATGTGTATTTGATTTCACCAGACGACGGCTCGATTATCAGGATTTTTTTGCAGATTAACATCTTGGAAGGGAGAGCTGGTTATGTCTTAATGGGTCGCGTTTCAGTCACCATTTCATATTCATTGCGTTGTTTGACAACAGAAACAGCAAAATATACCAATGAAAACAGTTTTATTGAGAATTTAGCTTCATCAAAATGGGCACAGAGAGAGACAAACTATAATGTAATAATAAATAATAAATGTACATTTAGCATTTTCAGAAGAGCTGCCCTGTCATGCAAAAATCTAAACATGTTTGTGTTAATTGCTCAGTGCAAAGAAAGAGAAGTAATGGGAACCTGGTATTTCTTTGTTCTTTCTTCATGTGTCTAATAGACATGAACAAGTTCTTTGAAAAACATCTATGACCTTTGAAACATGTCTCTTCATGCTCTATGTTGACTATGGTTTCAATAATAAACATACATTTGCATAAAGCATCCATATTTATCCATGCCCACGTTGATTAGAGTATTACAAACTTGAAAAGTATTAATTTAAGGTACATTTAGAACAAATAAAAAAATGTGCGATTAATCGCGAGTTAACTCATGACAATCATGCGATTAATCGCGATTAAAAATTTTAATCGATTGACAGCCCTACTGTCAATATGAAATATGTACAAATACTCATTAGTTCATGTTGTTAAAATATATCAGTTAGGATTAGGGGATTGAATATACAGTTTGTACAGCAATCTTCTTCCAATTAAACCGTCTATTAAACCTCTGACAAAATCATATCGCAACATTCAAATCTGTGTTGAGTAAATCAGCTTTTGATAAAGACTTGGTACTTAAAATAACGCATTTATTGATTACATTGTTTCAAAAATGTATTTGTAATTGAATTACTGAAGAGAATTTAGTGCTGTAAGATGCTTCTGAAATAAAACTCAGAAAGATGTGATGATTTGTTTTTGTAACTATGACTCATCTTATACATCAAGTACAGTCTGTATAGTGTATGATTTAACTTTCCCCATAGTCTAGGTGTGTGTGTGTCTCTGTGTGTGTGTGTGTGTGTGTGTGTGTGAGTGACTGAGTGAGTGTGTGTCTCTGTGTTTGTTTGTGCGTGTGTGAGTGTGTCTGTGTGTGTGTGTGTGTGAGAGTGACTGAGTGTGTGTATCTGTGTTTGTTTGTGCGTGTGTGAGTGTGTCTGTGTGTGTGTGACTGACTGAGTGAGTGAGTGTGTGTGTCTCTCTGTTTGTTTGTTTGTGTGTGTGCGTATGTGTGTGTCTCTCTGTGTGTGTGTGTGTGTGTGTTTGTGTGTGTGTGACTGAGAGTGAGCGAGTGACTGAGTGTGTGTGTCTGTGTGCGTGAGTGAGTGTGTGTGTCTGTGTGTCTCTCTGTGTGTGTGTCTGTGTGTGTGTGTGTGTGTGTGTGCGTGTGTGTGAGCGTATGTGTGTGTCTCTCTGTGTGTGTGTCTGTGTGTGTGCGTAAGTGTGAGTGAGTGAGTGTGTCTGTGTGTTTGTTTGTGTGTGTGTTTGCGTGTGTGAGTGTGTCTTTCTGTGTGTGTGTTTGTATTTGTTTGTTTGTGCATGTGTGTGTGTGAGAGAGTGTGTGTCTCTGTGTTTGTATGTGTGTGTGTGTCTGTGTGTGCGTTTGTATTTGTTTGTTTGTTTGTGTGTGTGTGTGTGTGTGTGTGTGAGTGAGTGAGTGTGTGTATCTGTGTTTGTTTGTGCGTGTGAGTGTGTGTGTGTGTGTGTGTGTGTGTGTGAGTGACTGAGTGTGAGCGAGTGACTGAGTGCATGCGTGTGTGCATACGTGTGTGTGTGTATTGAAGCACTTAATGACATTTTCTGATTTTCCGTGACCTAATCTAAAGTGAGAATTATTTATGGTTAATAAGTTGTTAAAGCATTATCTAACTCTTTACATAAGAGCTAATTAAACAATAACACTTTGTTAATTACAGTGACAGTGAATGAAGAACTCACTATTTGTATATAGTCTCTTTAACCCTCTGGGGTCTAAGGTGTTTTTGGGGTCCTTGAGATTTTCTGACATGCTCTGACATTTGTGCTTTTTTCAGTTGCTTATAAACATATTAATGGCAAAAATTAATGTAGCACAAACAGGGCTACCATAATATGTGAGCAACAAGAATGTACATGTCTGCATTTTTGAGAGAATAATGTTTATGCGTGGTTATTGAAAAAACTAAAAACTAAAGTTTCTGAAATAAGACCACAAAACACATACTAAATATGTGCCAATAAGACTTTTGTCTAATGGATGTCATCGCCTAGTGTTTTTTCTTCAAAATTATGTGAAAATCACCCTGCCTAATCATTCACATAACACAATACATTGATTTAAATTTTGCAAAGCACTTTTTGTTTGGAAAGGCAATATTCGAGTGGGCGTCAACGATCATGCATATTTAGTGGTTCACACCTGAGGAGACAGTGGGGCCCGCATACTTAATGAGCTATTCATTCAGGTGAGTCACTGAGCCACAAGAATGCAAGAGCAACAGTTGGAAGCATCTCAATTCTTTTTTATTTTTTTCCACATATTGTGCTTGCAATTTGGCCTATAATATCCAAGGAAAACATGTCTAGTAATTGTGCAGTTAATTCTCATACTGTATTTTCAGTTTTGGAATATTTATCCTCTCCCCAAATTTGTCACTAATAAAACACAATAAAAATTATTTAAAGAAAAGGCTTATATTTACCTTTTAATAGTTTGTTTACATCTACCTTGTAAATATATATTTTTATTATATTAGTCTCGCGCTGAAGTCCCGTGGGAACTCAGTTGTAGCCGGAAAAAGGTAAATAGCAGTGTGCATTATAATGTTTAATGTTCTTCAATTTTTAATGCATGTTTGAATAAATCTGGCAGGTTTTTATGACAGCCACTGAAGACTAAAAATGTACTGGTTAATATTATTTTTTAGTTTAATTTTTCTTTATTCATTTTTTTTATAATATCATAATGTATTTTGTGAAGTCAGACTATGTTTGCACTTGTGTGCTGGGCAGAGAGCTGGTAGAGTTATACACTCACCTAAAGGATTATTAGGAACACCATACTAATTCTGTGTTTGACCCCCTTTCGCCTTCAGAACTGCCTTAATTCTACTTGGCATTGATTCAACAAGGTGCTGAAAGCATTCTTTAGAAATGTTGGCCCATATTGATAGGATAGCATCTTGCAGTTGATGGAGATTTGTGGGATGCACATCCAGGGCACGAAGCTCCCGTTCCACCACATCCCAAAGATGCTCTATTGGGTTGAAATCTGGTGACTGTGGGGGCCATTTTATTACAGTGAACTCATTGTCATGTTCAAGAAACCAATTTGAAATGATTCAATTCGTGACATTCGACTTTGTGACATGGTGCATTATCCTGCTGGAAGTAGCCATCAGAGGATGGGTACATGGTGGTCATAAAGGGATGGACATGGTCAGAAACAATGCTCAGGTAGGCTGTGGCATTTAAACGATGCCCAATTGGCACTAAGGGGCCTAAAGTGTGCCAAGAAAACACCCCCCACACCATTACACCACCACCACCAGCCTGCACAGTGGTAACAAGGCATGATGGATCCATGTTCTCATTCTGTTTACGCCAAATTCTGACTATACCATTTGAATGTCTCAACAGAAATCGAGACTCATAAGACCAGGCAACATTTTTCCAGTCTTCAACTGTCCAATTTTGGTGAGCTTGTGCAAATTGTAGCCTCTTTTTCCTATTTGTAGTGGAGATGAGTGGTACCCGGTGGGGTCTTCTGCTGTTGTAGCCCATCCGCCTCAAGGTTGTGCGTGCTGTGGCTTCACAAATGCTTTGCTGCATACCTCGGTTGTAACGAGTGGTTATTTCAGTCAAAGTTGCTCTTCTATCAGCTTGAATCAGTCGGCCCATTCTCCTCTGACCTCTAGCATCAACAAGGCATTTTCGCCCACAGGACTGCCGCATACTGGATGTTTTTCCCTTTTCACACCATTCTTTGTAAACCCTAGAAATGGTTGTGCCACGCTCAAAATTGCTTAAATCACCTTTCTTTTCCATTCTGACATTCAGTTTGGAGTTCAGGAGATTGTCTTGACCAGGACCACACCCTTAAATGCATTGAAGCAACTGCCATGTGATTGGTTGATTAGATAATTGCATTAATGAGAAATTGAACAGGTGTTCTTAATAATCCTTTAGGTGAGTGTATTTTGCTTAGAGGCAATGTTCACTAAGCAGAGATGTTCCAATGATGATGATACTTCAAATGTGTACAGTTGGTATGCTCTTGGCGAGAGAATGAATGTTTCAACTGATGCAAATGTACCATTTTTATACCACTAATGCATTAATGTATACACTGAGAAATAGTTTCTTAATGTGGATAGTGGATTGTACCATGTGAAAGCACTGGGTAAATTCCATTTTTAAACATAAGCATTAGGTGTTTTTTGATACCTTAAAAGGAAGCTGTAAGTCTCTCTGTAATGTATATAAGCTCAAACTTAACTGTACCACCTCAGAGACACATAAAGGCATGAGGGCGTGAGAGAGAGGTAACATAGAGATGATGGGGTGAGAAGATAGAGAAATGGGGAACAGAGAAATCTGGAATGAAGACTCTCATGTAGCCTTATATTCTTATATGCCTGTTTCTCTCTGTCTGACACATGATACATAATACATTTAGATCTCTTGGCAAAAGTAACTGGTGTAGCTTCCGTGATTCAACCATAATGGGGGAAAGCATGATTTAAATCTACAGCCACCATTTAAATGTTTATATTTCATATAACTTTATTATTATAAAAATAAATAACTGTATTTTAAGTGTTTGTATACAAATCAGTTAATTTTTACCTTCAATATTATAGTCAGGCTAATGAAGCCTATAGGCTACAACTGACTCCCATAGTTTACAGCATTAGTTAAGAGATTTGTTTTCCTTGAGAAAATGTGCCATGTATTGTAGGCTACCTGATATCCAAAATAACCAATATTGAATCGAATCGGAATCGAATTGCAAGCTTGTGAATCGAAATGGAATCAAATTGTGAAATTTGTGTCAATACCCAGCCCTAGTTCCTAGTGACTAGACTGACTTACTACAGGTTAATTTGTGCCAATACCTCCCCCCTTATGTATTTACAGTAAACTATTATTTTTAAAAGGATTTTTAGTGACTTACTACAGGTGGAAAATGCAGTAAGAGGCTGATATTAAACTCAGTAGCCTATAGGCCTACACCTTATTGAACATGCAACGCGCTATTGCATGTTAAGCGTTTTATAATGGTTTTCTATGGGTTGTTGTTCATAATCTGATGTAATCTGTTTGCCTCTAAAAAGTATGCTTTATTAATGAGGTAGGGCCTATATTGTATACTAAATTTGGTGCTTCAATATCACTTACATTAAGCGTCTTAAATGGGGAAGAACGCTTTATTATGCTGCCGTTGTGTGTTTTAGCAGCTACTGCCATCTAGTGGTAGCAGGTTTTCTCAGACAGCTGTGTGTGGATCGTGCAAGGCTAAATTGCCGAAATGAAAGTCTCAAAATCCAAATGAATCAAATAGGATCGACTCAGAAACGAGTCAATGAATGCACTAGTGTCACATGATCCTTACATGCACATCTTCTTTGTTGCATGCGCAAATTATGATACACTAATACAAAAGAAAACATTTGTATTCACAAAAATGTCTCTATTTGTGCAGATTGCTGCACATTCATTAAATTTTCAATTTTGCACATGCAGGTTGAAAGGCATTTGGTTGCGGATAGTAAAACATACCTGCAACATTTATCAAGTTCATGGATAATTGTGCTTGCACGTGTTAATCATTTTGATACTATATTCATCCCATAGAAAATGATTTATAAGCGCTGTGTTACTTTATACTTGTGATAGAGTGTTACCGTTATTTCAAACTGGTCGCATTAAGTGTAATTGATCCTTTTGTATGTAATGGTGTGATTCTTCTTTTTCAAAAATAACACAAAATAAATGAAGTAAAGATGAATTTGACTAATAGTATAATTATTATTATCATATTCAATATTTCCATAGATATGGTGATATATTGTTATCGTGTGTTATTTTGGCCATGATAATCATGTAGTGATAAATCTGATATGGTGACAGTCCTGGTTCAGGAGAAACACACACCACTTCCCTCTTTCCCTCACACACACATTTTGAGGAATTGCTCACGCTTTTACAAGGGTCTGTTTGCACAAGCATTACAAGGCAAGTTGATTTACACCAAACATTTGTGCTTTAAAAACTGTTAGCTTTACTTTCTTTTGGGGATAATAATATAGCAAGATGTAAATGTTCCTCTTCAGGGAGACTCCTCACCGCTGCCTTCTACCGCCGGCAGGATCTGACGGTTCAAGCAGGAATCTGTCGCTGAACCACCGGATGGGGCTTACGCCAAAGATATACTGTATACACTATCTACATATTAATCCTTATTCACTCCGAGTCTTTATGGTAGAAATAATCTTACCCCAGTGTCTCCAGTTTACAGTGAGGATTCGCCAGTACAGCGGATAACAGCTTCACTCCTGAGTCTCCTAGTTTATTCCTAGACAGATCCAGATCTCTCAGGTGTGAGGGGTTTGATCTCAGCGCTGAAGCCAGAGCAGCACAACCTTCATCTGTGACACCACACTTCCACAACCTGTAGAGAACAATGACACACATTAAGCCTACATCGTCCCAGCCCTAGTGGGTGTGTGTGTGTGTGGTTGAGGATATTCCCCCTTCCATGTAAAGCGCTTTGAGTATCCAGTAGAGCGCTATATACATGCGACCAGGGTGGGAGATTAGCACTCGCCAGCCAATGGCGGGAACTTTTTCAAAGTGGCGGGTGACTTTACCTTGTATACCAGCCACAGCGGCGGGTGCGAACGACTAGCGATCGTCGCTTCAGTCGATAAAAACCTGAATCCATGGCGATTGGAGCGTCTTTTAGGGGCTGTTCACACCTGGCCACTTCATAAGTTTTCTGTGACGGATGGCTGACCAGGTGTAAATGCCCTCCAAACGCATTCGAGACGGATTTGAATCCGATCGCTCAAACCAGGCCGCATTTAATCCGGGCCGCATTCCAGACCAAACTGGACAAGTGTAACTGCATCTGGTTGTTGAAACCACATGTAAATTTTACTCCTCCCAAAAATGCTACAAAATAACCGTGTGAGAGCGTGTTATAGGCTATTTGTAATGTTATAGCTGGATATGATGCCGCTACTGCAGCACGCATCACTGCAGATGAGCATCTCTTCATCAAGCCAACGTGCAAACTATCACAAATCAAAGTGAAAGGAAGTCGCAGACGCTTAACACACAATCATCATCATTAAAAATAAAGAAACGAAATGATCTTACCAGGGCTGTTGCCGCTCTCTCTTATTGCGGTCTTTGATTTAGAAATTTTAGCTGATGATCAATAAAATGCAGCTCATCTGTTGCTTTCAGTGACGTGCACTCCATTAAATCTGCATATAGAGCAGGAATTGAAGATCGGATTTATATCCGTTCTGCAAAAACACGTTTATGTGAGCAGGTGTAGATGGAATCTTATAGGCGGATTCCCCTGGAGTTTCCCCAGGGATTGCCTGCGCTTAGTTCGGCAGGCTTCGATCGCGCAAACCACTTCAGGAGGAGGTCTGGACAGATGAAACTGGACAAGTGTAAATGAAAACAGATTCCCTGCGCTCAGTTTGGCAGGCTTCGCAACGATTGTTTCGCGCAGTTACGCCGCTCTGCCATTGGTTCGTGCAGTTCCCACTGACCAGCCAATAGCGTGCGAGTAAGCCTCAGCACTGTATGGCTGTGCAGCAGCACTGCGTTATTTTATAAAGGCTTCAGTATTTCGGAGAAAGGAGTCCTGGACACCTAAAGAACTGAAACATTTGTTAAGGGAAAGAGGACTGTTTTCAGTAGTGGAGACAAAAGTGCATATGCTGAAATTAGGAAGGTTGTGCGAGCTGAAATAGTAAAGGCTAAGCTTCAGTATAAAAGGAAAATTGAGTCCAAATTCAGTGAGTCTGATCTCAGATCTGTGTGGAATGGCATGAAACTAATGACAGGTCTACACAAAGGCACTAGCACTGTGTCCTTAAAGGGTTTTGATTCTGATGAGCAGCAAGCAAATGAATTAATTAATTTTCTAACAGTGATTTTAGTGCTAAAATCAGTCACACGAGTGAGAATTTGGTCAGTGATTGTTCTATTCTTGATTTTGATATTGATGTATCTAAGGTCAAATCATTATTTAAACAAACTAAGGTTAGGAAAAGTCCTGGCCCTGACAACATCAGTGGTCGAGTCCTTAAAGGTCCCACATGGAGACACTTAAACTTATATTTGTACCGTTTATATGTGTCTAATAAACACTAATTTAATAGTGTTACCAAAAAAAGAGTTGTGTTGATTTTCCCACACTTTTCCGAGAGCCTTTTTCCTCGCCTCCCACAAACGCTTGGATTCGCTGCTGGACAGAATGTTCACATGTTCATGTTTGAAAGTCACAGAAACAACTGTGTTACCTGACACACGCACACCTACTCTTATCCCGGCTCTCTGTGCCGCTGTTCCTGGAAAAGGCAGTGGTGTCAGCAGCATGAAGGTCCTGTGATGCTGGTAGACCATATAGTACGACCTTATTTGTAGTTTTATAAAATGATGCATTTCTCATGGCCGGTTTTCAGGGACGACTTAACTCCACACATGACTCCCGCTGCTTCTCGGATTCGAAAAAGGGGGCGGGGCTAGGTCGAGTTTTGGAAACACTCTACGATCATTCCTGTGACTAAGTATAATAACCATGAGGTCTTTCGACCTGTCGCTCTCTCTTCATTGGTGATGAAGGCTTTGGAGAAGTTGGTTAAGCAAGATTTCCTGAAGCAGGAGGAACAGTTAGACCCTCTCCAGTTTGCTTACAGGGCTAGCAGAGGTGTTGAGGATGCAATACTTACAGTGTTAAATTCCCTTTATAAACATCTGGAATCCTCAAAAACTCATGCGAGGCTCCTTTTTATCGACTTCTCTTCAGCATTCAATACTATTCAGCCCTACTTGCTGGCTGAGAAACTTCAGTCTCTTTTTAACCCTCAGGGGTCTGGGGTGTTTTGGGGGTCCTTGAGATGTTCTGACATGCCCTGACATTTGTGCTTTTTTCAGTTGCTTATAAACATATTAATGGCAAATGTTTAAATTCACTCTATATAGCACAAACAGGACTACCATAATATGTGAGCCACATGTATGTACATGTTTGTATTTTTGAGAGAATAATGTTTATGCGTGGTTATTGAAAAAACTAAAAACTAAAGTTTCTGAAATAAGGCCATAAAACACATTCTAAATATGTGTCAATAAGACTTTTGACTAATGGATGTTGTCGCCTAGAGTTTTGTGAAAATCATGTGAAAATCATCCTGCCTAATCATTCACGTAAAACGATACATTGATTTAAGTTTTGTGAAACACTTTTAGTTTGGAAAGCCAATATGCGGATGGGGCGTAAACGATCCAACAGCATCATGCATATTTAGTAGTTCACACCTGATGAGACAATGTCCCTGCATACTTAATGAGCCATTCATTCAGGTGTGTCACCTATAGCTAACTTAAAAATACAAGCTTCACAAAAATGGTCATTCTAGAAGAAAATTTCAGATGGCATTTTCAGATGGCATATATATATATACACACACTACCAAATTGGTTCACAGTTGGAAGCATTGCAATTTTTTTTTACCAAATTTTCCACAAATTGTGCTTGCAAATTGTATAATATCCAATGTAAACATGTCTAGTAATTGTGCAGTTAATTTTCATACTGTATTTTCAGTTTTGGAATATTTATCCTCTCCCCAAATTTGTCACCAATAAAACACAATACAAATTATTTAAAGAAAAAAAAATATATTTACCTTTTAATAATTTGTTTACATCTACCTTGTAAATATATATTTTTTTATTAAAAAGGTTACAATTACAACAACAATTCAAGTGTAATCTTTCTTTGTAAAAACTAAAGTATACAAAACGTATTATTTGATGACTTTATTTTTGACAAAACATACTATATTTAACATATGAGCAAAATTGGCAAACAAAAGTTTATTTGATGTGGCAGTATTTTCTACAGTAAAAACTGTACCCAAATCTAGTCAACAAAATGTTGTCTTTCATATTTCGCCTGACTGTAAAGTTGTTTTTATGAAATATTAGGGCATATAAATGTTAACCCTCTGGGGTCTAAGGTGTTTTTGGGGTCCTTGAGATGTTCTGACATGCCCTGACATTTTTGCTTTTTTCAGTTGCTTATAAACATATTAATGGCAAAGGTGTAAATTCACTCTATATAGCACAAACAGGGCTACCATCATATGTGAGCACCATGCATGTACATGTTTGTATTTTTGAGAGAATAATGTTTATGCGTGGTTATTGAAAAAACTAAAAACTAAAGTTTCTGAAATAAGGCCATAAAACACATTCTAAATATGTGTCAATAAGACTTTTGACTAATGGATGTCATCGCCTAGTGTTTTTTCTTCAAAATGATGTGAAAATTATCCTGCCTAATCATTCACATAACACAATGCATTGATTTAAATTTTGCAAAACACTTTCTGTCTGGAAAGGCAATATGCGGAGTGGGCGTCAACGATCATGCATATTTAGTGGTTCGCACCTGGAGACAATGGGGCCCACATACTTAATGAGCCATTCATTCAGGTGTGTCACAAGAAAGAATGCAAGAGCAACAGTTGGAAGCATCTCGTGTTTTTTTTATTTTTCCACAAATTGTGCTTGCAAATTGGCCTATAATATCAAAAGGAAAACATGTCTAGTAATTGTGCAGTTAATTCTCATACTGTATTTTCAGTTTTGGAATATTTATCCTCTCCCCAAATTTGTCACTAATAAAACACAATAAAAAATAATTTTAAAGAAAAGGCTTATATTTACCTTTTATTAGTTTGTTTACATCTACCTTGTATTTTTTTTTTTTTATTAAAAAGGTTACAATTACAACAACAATTCAAGTGTAATCTTTCTTTGTAAAAACTAAAGTATACATTTTATCATACATATTTCAAAGTTAAGGATTCATTACTTGAATATAGCCTAGGCTACATTGGAATAAACACTATAACATATTATTTGATTATTTTTGACAAAACATACTATATTTAACATATGAGCAAAAATTGGCAAACAAAAGCTTATTTGAGGTGGCAGATATTTTACAGTAAAAATGTATAATCTATCCAAAACTAATCAATGAAATGTTGTCTTTCATATGTCTGTAACATAGTAACTTTCGTTTTATTATAAGAAATATAAATGTTAATTTGCAGTTTAATACGTTGCTTATACAAATACATTTTATTTCAACATATTTCACTCGATTTTTACTCAGTAGCCTATAGCAATACAGTTTGCTAAAAGCGAAACATTCACAGACAGAAACGATTCAAATTTAAACCGTCTTTTGCCAGTTGTGGTAAACAGCGGCATCTCTGTCGTTCATTCATTCATGCACAGATACGCGCCGCACTTGAGAATGAAAAAAATAACGTACTACATTATTCCATAGCCTCGGATCTGTTGCTCCTCGTACTTCTGAGGTAAATTTTCCATTATAGTATTATTCCTCACAGCGCTGCGAGACTGTGTAAACAAGTACAATGATCTGATGTGTTTTCTCGAGCTGATGTGGGCGTTCACAGTTTGTGTGGATTGCCTCAGACATTTGCGTTTGAATAGCGCACGCTCTCCGTGGGCGGGGTCACATTACATCTGAATGAGCTCTAATTAGCTCGACTGGAATCGCTCTCTTTTAATGCAGATTTCACAAAATGAGAATATTTGTTTTTTATATAAATTACTTCATTTAAAAGAAGATAATTCAAGCTTCATGCCTGTGTGTCTGTATGTCTGTTTGACTGAGTATTCGCTGAGTTATGGTTCATTTTCGGACGCGTTTCAGAATGGACTACACTGACAGAGAGAAGGCAGAACTCGCATCATGTTTATTTTTCTTTATTTGGCGAAAAGCACAACACTTTGTTTTTATTGTGAGTATACACAAAAATAATACACACTTAACAGGATCGATTGATGTATAACACAAGCATATAAGATAAAAAGTAATATTTTATTTTATTTATTTGTTTTCACTGATAAGGAAAAAAACTAGCCTATCGCGCCGGCGCGATAGCCGACCTCAGGGGGTTAATTTGCAGTTTAATACATTGCTTATACAAATAGCCTACATTTTATTTTAACCTGTTAACTGTCACCCCTTTTTTTGAGTTGACATGAAAATGCACATTTCGAACTTAAATGGTTGTAATTAAAGAATGCTTTGGAGTATATACATACAATTGGTCTTGTTTTAGAAGACATTTGGCAGATTTTTGTATAAGTGAAATAAATTAAGAAAATGAAATAGAAAAAAAGTTATAGAAGTTTGAGTTTATGGTAATGTCCAAAATAAAAAAAATAATTATTCATATTTTATATGAAATATATATTTTTAAACCTGGGTGACTCTAAAACTGCAAGAAAATCAAAGTAAAAAATATGAACAAGTTGTGTTTCAAAATTTAGGTTAATATCTCAAAAAATGAGCTTTCAGTAAGATTTTGTTTGGGCGCAGTACCAAACTTTTTCACTAGGTGACAACCAGACTCCATTACTGCCCATATAAGGGCGCCTCCATTTCCATATGTGGTTTGAGTGATCTAAACCATAATTTCCACAATTTTCATGCAATTTATGAAGTAGACATTCTATTCAGAAGTAATATGGGAAGTTTGACAGATTTTGATAATAATTCAACCTCTAAGAAACGCATAAAAAGAACATGTACATGTGCGCTAGAGCTCGCTGCCACATCACAAATGGTGAATCTATAATTTTTTGCTTCATATTTGAAACATTTTCAGACCATTTTTTCTAAAATAATTGAATGGATGCTATCTTTTGAACTCTTGGCATGAAAACAAACAGGTTTCTACCATTCTTTCATGATTTTTAATGTTCATTGCTATTTCAAAATAAAGGTCTGAACACGCCTTAGGAATATGCAAATATTCTTGTTGCAAATTGATAAATTACGGCTCCTCTGTAATTTATTTTGAAAATCAGTCACCAAATATGAAAACTAGAGATTGTAAGCTTTCAAATGATATATAGTTTGTCAAGATTAGTTTAGGTTTAGTATGGGATATTATTGTTTTAAATATGTAATGGATTTGGGCCCACCGGTGGGCCCGTGACACTTAACAGGTTAAAGGTCCCGTATTATGCCCCTTTTCACAAGATGTAAAATAAGTCTCTGATGTCCCCAGAGTGTGTATGTGAAGTTTCAGCTCAAAATACCCAACAGATAATTTTTTACAGCATGTTTAAATTGTAATTTTTTTGGGGCACAGAAAAACGCGCTGTTTTAGTGTGTGCCCTTTAAATGCAAATGAGGTGCTGCTGGACGACGCAGGGGGCGGAGCTTCATGAGCTCGCGCTCAGTCTGTCAGGACAATTTCAGCTCACGGAATGATGATAATATCAGAAACTCTCAGTAACTGCGTTCATTTCGAGTCGGACACTAATGCCTACAGAGTCAGAGTGCTGTATAGAGATGAAACAGGTATAGTTTAGTAGTTTAATTACGGTTATTATAACGTATTTGTCATCTGCTTGTAGGCTATGTATCCATTATTTATTAATAGCCTACAAGTCTGCTGTCTGAATGATGATCAAACATATACTGATGAGTTTAATAAAGTTTATTGTACATCACACAAAAGATGAAGCGTCAGTTTTACTTCAAAAATCACCGTAAGAGCTGAGTAAACAGTAAGTTATAAGAAGTGCGCAAGTAGCCAGTAGAGTTGAGGGAGCATTTCTGTGGGCGGAGGTTAGTCAAAAAACGGTTCTAGTGACATCACTAAAGAAGGAAGTAGAGGGGTGTAGTCCAAACGAGCCGTTCACTGTAGTCAACTTCTGTTAAATAAAATATCTTGCTTGGCATTGAACTTTGAGCTTTATAATTTTACAGATATTATTTATACTCTAACAGCAACATTACACACTAACTAAAGTTTGAAACATGGGATCACGAAGAACGAGACCTTTAACATATTTCAGTCGATTTTTACTCATCTCAGTATAGCAATACAGTTTGCTAAAACATCATCATTCATTCACACACGCGATTTAAATTTAAACTGTCTTTTTGCGAGCTGTGGTAAACAGCGCGCATCTCTGTGGCTGCCGTTCATTCACAGAAACGCGATTCACTTGAGAAGGAAAAAAAAACGTACTACATTATTCCTCAGCTCAGTCGGATCCTTGCTCCTCGAAATACCCGCACTTCTGTGGGACATTTTCCATTATTATTATTCCTCACAGGCAGCGCTGCGAGACGGTGTAAACAAGTAATGATCTGAATAAACTTGTGTTTTCTCGAGCTGATATGGGGGCGTTCACAGGTTTGCGTGGATTGCCTCAGCCATGAATAGCGCGCGCTCTCCGTGGGCGTGTCACATTACATTTGAATGAGCTCTAATGAGCTCGACTGGAATCGCTCTCTTTTAATACAGATTTCACAAGATGAGAATATTTGTTTTTTATATAAATTCATTTAAAAGAAGAGAATTCAAGCTTCATGCCTGTGTGTCTGTATGTCTGTTTGACTGAGTATTCGCTGAGTTATTGTTCATTTTCGGACGCGTTTCAGAATGGACTACACTGACAGAGAGAAGGCAGAACTCGCATCACGTTTATTTTTCTTTATTTGGCAAAAAGCACAACACTTTGTTTTTATTGTGAGTATACACAAAAATAATACACATTTAACAGAATCGATTGATGTATGAAACTTGTTTGTACTATCAAAGTCAACAGAGCAAAATGAATTTCTTTTTTAACTGATAAGAAAAAAAGCGAGCTGGTATCGCCGGCGATACCGCCGACCCCAGGGGGTTAACTTGAACCCTAACTTCATTGGCTGGACAAGATTGGACAAGACAAAGGACATGATTATTGATTTCCGTAGATTACAGCACAATGTTTTACAAACTGTTATTCAGAACATGAATGTTGAGACAGTAGATGAATATAAATATTGAGGATCCATCATTGACAGCAAATGATCTTGTGAGAGTAACACAGTTGCTGCCTGGAAAAGGCCCAACAGAGACTTTTCTTCTTGAGGAAGATTAACTCATTCAGCGTGTGCAGGACTCTGATGACTTTGTGTTATCAGTGTTTTACTGAATCCGTCTAGACATTTTTTTAAATGATCAACAAGCATAAGCTAACAAAGCTGGTAAACGTAGCGTCTAAGGTGGTTGGGGTAAAGCTACCACAGCGGCAACATATTATGATAAGCGGGTCCGGGGTAAGGCTGACCACATTTTAGATTGCCCTGATCACCCACTTTTTGGGGAGTCTGATCTGCTCCCCTCAGGTCGCCGTTTTAGGCTAACTATGTTACAAACTAGACGTGCCAGGGATTCTTTTATTCCTGAGGCTATTAGGAACCTGAATTCACTACAGTGACATCTTATGACATTTTTTATATATATAATAGATGCTTATTTATTTATTAATTTATTTCTGTCATTGTTCATTATGACATATTGACCTGTGTACTGTCCAATTGGCTTCTGTCATTGGTTTTGGGGGAAGGAGTGTCTCCACTGATGTGTTGATGTGTGTCCTGTGTTGTGTGTACAATGTTGTTGGTATCTGGTGGTGCTTTTCTGTGTGTGTGTTAAGAATAAATAAAGTGGAACTTGAACTTGAAACTGACCAAACAAAATAAAATATGTATTAATGATAAAATAAATAAAAATGTATTGAAGCAAATCAAAATATGCTAGTGCACTTTCTTTTATAAATTTGAATTTCGGAAAAAGTGGCTGGTAAAATTGGGCATCCACCAGCCTCTGTGGTATGAATGTACCCACCCTGAATATAACAAATTATTATTATTATTATTATTATTATTATTAACATTATTATTATTATTATTATCAAAAAGCCTACATTTCTCATTCGGCACGAATCCAAATGTTTAATTATTTGGATCAATCATTTAGATAATTTAGATCACTTAGTTTCAATCATTTAGATCAAACATGAGGATTTAACTAAATCAATATCAGGAATCAATTAATTCAATATATCAGTCAGTTTAACTGTTATTCTAAGAGATTATGTCTCTATGTGAGGGAGAACGATTATATAAAACCGATTAAATGGAATACATCAGTTTTATTTTCCCTAAATATAAATTTATTAACATTTAAATTAAATTACAATGAATATAAAAAATATAAATGTTTACATACATACATTATAAATGCATATATTTGAAAATAAATTTTCTCACACGAAAATCACAAAAAAACGGTTAAGATCACAGATCAGGTCAGATAGGTGGAGGGTTGGTGAAGTGTGTCACACTATTTTTTGTTAAAACATTAATTTTAATGTTTAAGTAAGAAATGTTATAATGTTTTAACAGTGATGCTTGTTCTCAGTG
Organism: Abramis brama; assembly: GCF_963993115.1. NCBI lineage: Eukaryota > Metazoa > Chordata > Actinopteri > Cypriniformes > Leuciscidae > Abramis > Abramis brama. The sequence goes on from NC_139972.1 coordinate 1,384,393, forward strand.
TTACTTACACAGCGGCTCTAGTTGTTGTTACCACATGCATCAGCTTCTGAAGAACTTCATCTGCAGTGTTCTGTGGGACACTAATGGAAAATAAAAAATAAATAAGTTAATTAATAATGCTAACAAAAGTTATAATTATTGATATATGAATATCAATAATAATTCATATCAAGTAAACAATACATTATACCTTCCTAAATACTCTCAAATATATATATTTTAATTAAACACTGCTTTATAAAGGACATGTGAAAGTTGTTTTAGTATCTATAACTGTAGAAGCTTGTATTCAGCAACACAGATTTGTTTTTTCTTTATTTTGTTGATGTCGCTGTGTCAGGTCTATTAGCCTGCATTTACACTACAACACTATTTTGACATATCAGATTTTTTTGTCCTGTGAAATGCGTATATTTTCACGAATCAAGAAGTATTTTTTGTTAAACAAGTTGTTTTTGAAATGAGAAGTAAGCTAATTGTGATAATGGCACATTATCTGCCACCGTTGGGGAAGCGCACACACACACAAACACACACACACACACACACACACACACACACACACCTCATTCATCCACGTCTCGTTCCTCCCTCACACTGCCGCTATCATAGGAGCGGGTGCACACGAGATGCTGACAGCACATGGACATTCACCCATTTCTCCACTCTCCCTTCCATATCCATTTCCCGGTCATTTCATACACTTACACTGCACTGTCTCGTCGTTTCGTCCCTGTGTTGTGTGTCTGTGTGCACGTAGTCAGTCTTCCAGCATAAATTTTAAATATAAAAAAAAAACCTATATAGAACACTATTATTCACATGATTACTACTGAAAGATCTGCTATTAACTGCACATCAACTATATAAAATTCACTGGAGGAAAAAGTTCGCGTGGCCGTCATCAGATTTGGAAGTTGCTCAAAAGGCTCTTTCGCGGTTGTGGCTTCAGTCGACTTCAGTGAGGCGCGGTGGATTATGGGATGAGTAGTTCCTTCGCTCGGAAATGAAAATATGTACACAGTCTTGTACCTTTGACTTTTTTTGGTTATCCTCAGACATGCTCTAAACTCTTTAGATACGGATTTTTCCAAAACGTCAATGGGAGAAATGAATGGGAAATTTACTTCCGGCACCTAAGCGCTCTCGGGCTGTGGGCGGGACTGTGATGCTCTATTGTACCGAACTTTGGTTGTAGTTCCACCAGAGCTCTACTGGGGGCGATCGCCCATGAGTGCAAAATGAATGGGAGTCTATGGAGCTAAACGGCTAAATTTGTCTCTTTCACCCGATTGCCGTTGAGAAATCTCAGATTTGATTGTAGGTTTTGCAAGTTCAACATGGGTTGTAGGTCGAAAGTTGAATGAACGAGTACTTATGTCCTTTAGATTTCTTACAGGTTGAGTTGTTGTTGCCCATAACACTTTTTTTTTTATTATTATTTCCAAAATTATACATTGTATAATACAGTCTACACATATTTTACATATAAGGTTCTAAATTAATCCAGAGCATCACCAAATATGAGGAATATTGCAGGTAACATTTATATCAAAGATGCTAAACAGTCAATTCACACATTAAGGAAAAAAAAGAAAAAAGAAAAAAAAAAGACAAATCGGAGAGGAGGTATATAAGTATAATTAGAATAAAGAAGAGGAATTAATTTTTTTATAGATGACCATAGTTCTGGTTGCTTTGTGGTTTGAGAGTCCTTGCAGTGTTTCCAAGTAAATCTTCATATCAGCCTTAAAATGGAAAATGTTAGGAATCCTTTCAAGACCATTTACATTTGTGGATATAAAACTTACCAAGTAATATAATAAGATTTAACCTAAAAATGTGATTTCTGTCATAATAAAAAAAAAAACATCCATTTTCTCTATGTGAATTTTGATTCCACTTAACCCTTGTGCATTGTTTAAATTTACTACCTTTCGTTATGTTAGTGGCTGAAAACAGCCACTACTTTAAACTGCTGTAAAAATGTATCAGATAAATATTTTTTTCAATTTTTTTTGCATAAATCTATTAATCAACCTCAGTCCTGCTCAAAAATACTAAATGTTTAAAAAAAATTCAGGATTTTAACTCTTTAATTGCCAAATTCGTAAATGATGTCACTGATTTGGGGGGAAAAAAACACAAAATGACTAATTTTCAATATAAAATGTGATTGTGGACTGGATTTTTTTTTACCTTTTATCACAGTCTTGGACATGTCAAAGATTAGAAACAACATTGGTTTTGATGCATTGTTAGTTTTTGTGCAACATGAGATTTTAACTTTTTCTCCCTCATTTACTGTTCGTGGCTGTTTTTGCCCCATTGACTTCCATTATAACCACATTTTTTGATTGCAAAGCCATGACACCATATAATCATGCATTTTTGATTGTTGGTGGTTTTCCCTGTTGGGAAGAGGTAAAATTTGTAATTTTTACTGTTGATAACTAGGTGGAACCATTAACCCTTTAGATAGGCCTGTGCAAAAAAAAGCTTAGTTTCTGGCTTTTACATGGAGTTATATGGAGTTTATATGGAGTATAAAAGCATAATAAAGTGTGTGTGTGTGTGTGTGTGTGTGTGTGTGTGTGTGTGTGTGTGTGTGTGTGTGTGTGTGTGTGTGTGTGAACTCACCTTGATGCGTCTGAGAAAATCAAAATATGCACCTCAGCTCTCAGAACTACATGGAGTAAACAAAAACAAAGTAAGTGTATTTATGCATCTGCTGCCTTTTGATGGTGAGAAATGCAGACTAAACAAAAACAAAGCAAGTGGATTTAAACGCGTGCATGCAAGCCTGCTGCTCATTTGATGGTGAGAAGAGCAGCAAGCAACATGAGAAAGGGCTTGACTTGTAGTGAAGTTTTAGAGATGATTATGCAGCCTGACCCCTCCAGCGAGCTGCATGATGTATCGTCTTCCCCCTCTGACACCACAGACTCAGGAGAGTCAGATCCTGATTTGGATGTGGCACCCTCATCATCCTCTCTAGCTTCCACTGAAGGCAAGGAGGATTCGGAGGATCCTGGATCTGGGTGGATTGGGAGAAACGGCGAAGTGTGGTTTTCCACTAACGCGGAGACAACTCCCTTTCTTCAGCCTGCCAGAGGCGTGACTCCAGGGCCGACGCGCTATGCCATCGCAAAGGTCCAGAACATGGATTCCGTGTTCAATCTGTTTTTTATGGAGGAGATGATTGACCTCATTGTCAGCATGACTTGCGTCAACACATACATGTTTGTACAGTCATACAAACATGTATGACTATGCTTTGTGATGGCATAGCGCGTCGGCCCTGGAGTCACGCCTCTGGCAGGCTGAAGAAAGGGAGTTGTCTCCGCGTTAGTGGAAAACCACACTTCGCCGTTTCTCCCAATCTACCCAGATCCAGGATCCTCCGAATCCTCCTCGCCTTCAGTGGAAGCTAGAGAGGATGATGAGGGTGCCACATCCAAATCAGGATCTGACTCTCCTGAGTCTGTGGTGTCAGAGGGGGAAGACGATACATCATGCAGCTCGCTGGAGGGGTCAGGCTGCATAATCATCTCTAAAACTTCACTACAAGTCAAGCCCTTTCTCATGTTGCTTGCTGCTCTTCTCACCATCAAATGACCAGCAGGCTTGCATGCACGCGTTTAAATCCACTTGCTTTGTTTTTGTTTAGTCTGCATTTCTCACCATCAAAAGGCAGCAGATGCATAAATACACTTACTTTGTTTTTGTTTACTCCATGTAGTTCTGAGAGCTGAGGTGCATATTTTGATTTTCTCAGACGCATCAAGGTGAGTTCACACACACACACACACACACACACACACACACACACACACACACACACACACACACACACACACACACAAACACACACTTTATTATGCTATTATACTCCATATAAACTCCATATAACTCCATGTAAAAGCCAGAAACTAAGCTTTTTTTTTGCACAGGCCTATCTAAAGGGTTAATGGTGCCACCTGGTTATCAACAGTAAAAATTACAAATTTTACCTCTTCCCAACAGGGAAAACCACCAACAATCAAAAATGCATAATTATATGGTGTCATGACTTTGCAATCAAAAAATGTGGTTATAATGGAAGTCAATGGGGCAAAAACAGCCACGAACAGTAAATGAGGGAGAAAAAGTTAAAATCTGATGCTGCACAAAAACTAACAATGCATCAAAACCAATGTTGTTTCTAATCTTTGACATGTCCAAGACTGTGATAAAAGGTAAAAAAAAATCCAGTCCTCAATCACATTTTATATTGAAAATGAGTCATTTTGTGTGTGTTTTTTCCCAAATCAGTGACATCATTTACGAATTTGGCAATTAAAGAGTTAAAATCCTGATTTTTTTTTAAACATTTAGTATTTTTGAGCAGGACTGAGGTTGATTAATAGATTTATGCAAAAAAAATTGAAAAAAATATTTATCTGATATATTTTTACAGCAGTTTAAAGTAGTGGCTGTTTTCAGCCACAAACATAACGAAAGGGTAGTAAATTTGCCCACAGTGTACTGTTGAGTTTTTGAAAAATTTCAAAGCATTTTCCCAAAATATGTGTCAAAATAAGATTTGTCACCAAAAATCATTCCATTTGCTGAAACACAGAGAAAGTTATGGCCAAATTTATACTAAAAAATACCCCATAGTGGATGAAAACATCCCCAACAGCACATAAGGGTTAACATATTAAATAAATATTCCACATCAATCCAAAAAAAATTCACATACATACATTCAAAGAAAAGATGCAAAATAGTTTCAGTATCCTTTTTACAAAATACACAAGATTCAGAAAGGTGATTCTTATACCTTTTTAGGAACTGGTTTGTTGGATAAATGTAACGTATAATTTTAAAGTATATTTCATAAACTTTATTATTGATTCAATGTTTGTTATTATAAGTCCAAATCAATCTCCAATTCAAATTTTCATAATGTTCATTCCAAATGTATTTATTTCGAGGTGTTGCAGGGCAATGAATCAGGCATCTGAAAAATGTATTATTACATTTACTGTCTTTAATATCAACATCATTTAACAATACCTGTTTTTTAAACAGTGATTGCTTATGGGGTTCATTACTGTCTCCCAAAAGTCTCAAAAAGCCTGATGGTATTGCATCTAAACCAATGCTATATTCTCGTGGAGATATTGCAATCCCAAATGTCTTTAAAAATTCAGTATATGTAAATAAGTAGCCCTCGTTATTTATCAGGTGTGATACCAATAGAATATCATTTTTAACCCAGTTGTCGTAGAAGATTGATTTATTCTTATATTTAACCATTTTATTATTCCAAATTAACTGTTTGTGGGGGGGAAAGTTATGTTTGTATATAAGAAGCCAACATAAAAGAGCTTGTCTATGAAAATTGAATATCTGAATAGGGAGCTTGGTAACCTCATAGTCACATTTTAAAAGGAACTCTATACCACCAACTTTTTCAAAAATAAGATTAGGAATTATGTACCATAGTTTATCTGTATGCTTAATATAATGTTTAATCCAGTTCAACTTGAAAATTGTATTAGAAGTAAATCAAGCACATTCAAACCTCCTTGATTATAAGAATTACATAAAATATTCATATTTAAATAGTGTGACTTGTTTTTCCATATCAATTTTTTTAGTAAAAGATTTTGGTATATCTAACACTTTTGCATGATAGACTAAACGAGACAGCCTTCAGTTTTAGATAAAAGAACTCTACCTTTGAGCAATAAATCCCTCATGAGCCACATATCAAATTTCTTTTTCATTTTTACCATAAGGGGTTGGAAATTGGATTGCACTCTGACTGATTGATTTTTACAAATATTGATACCAAGATACGTAACTTCCTCCCTAATTGGAATACCTTCAAATTCGGTTAAAGGAATATCATTGTCTTTAAGTGGAAAAAGAGTAAATTTTTTAACATTTAAAGATAAACCTGAAACTTTAGAAAATATATTGAGATAATCTATAACTTTTTTAACCTGATATGTCTTTAAAAAAATAGCTGTATCGTCAGCAAGCTGACAGCATTTCATTTCTTTTTGCATAATTTTGATGCCTTGAAAAGAGTCACTATGTATATATAGAGCCATTGTTTGCATGACCAACAGAAATAGGAAAGGAGCCGCTGGATCTCCTTGTTTTATGCCCCGGGAGATGCTAAATCTACGAGTAGTTCCCCATGGAAGTTTAACTGAACTATTGCAGTCACTATATACAGTTTGTATTGCCCTTTTAAAGTATTGACCAAAACCAAAACAATCTAATACATCAAATAAAAAAACCATGTGTCACAGTATCAAATGCTTTGTATATATCTAGAAATAGAATACAACTATTATCACACTCAAAAAAATGATTTTAGCTCTTTGTTCAATTTCATTAATTAAAATGAGCATATACAACACAACCCTTCATAGAAATGATTCCAGCTTAATTTCATTAAATGTAATCAATGTAATTTTTTAAAAATTTGGTTTACCAATTTTTTTTTAATTGAGTCAACATGAATATTTTGCGTTCGTCTTAACCAGATGTCACTCAAAAAAAGAATTTTGGCCTCTTGTTAAAATAATTAATTACAATAAGCAAAAGTAACACGATTGTTTAATATTGTCACAACTTTATTTAATTGTGTTCAATCAACCTAATTCATTTGTGTGAAAACTACATGAATCATTGTTGTTGACATCTAACTGGGCAGTGGATCTGTAGTTCCCAGCATGCTTTGCAAGGGACTGCATTAAGAGGGTCAATTTAGGGAAAAAGTGTTATTTTATGTGTTTTTCAGTAAATGGAAAGATGTTGTTAGTTAATGTTAGTGTTTAATGTTCAGTTATGTTATAAACTTAGAGGACTTTCTGTACTGTTTTTGAATTTTGTGGTTACCATTTTGCAGAAGAGTGGCGACTGTGTTTAGGCTGTGGGCTCAGTATTATGCTTTATGTGAATTAAACCTTGTGTTCAGGCTGTGGGCACTCAGTATACACCTTGCTCACAGACCTGCACAAGTAATAATTCAATTGAATACTAGTAGTGTCTATCATTAGAAGTGACCATAGAGTCAAATTAACTAAAGTTATAATGTTGGTTATTTAAGGCAGGACAAAAACTAAATGTAGTTAACCTGACAAAACTTTATCTAGCAGGAATGACTAAATTAATTTAAATTCATACAACAAGATTACAACAAATTATTTCAAACTATTTTGATTTTGTTGGAAAAATGTAATTCAATTTCGTGGAAAACCTTTCCTTAATTTAATTAAGTTCGTTCAACAGATTATTTTTTTGAGTGCAGTTATGTAATCCTTATAATCAATTAAATCTAAGATTAATCGAATATTATTACTAATATGCCGCCCTTGCATAAAACCAGACTGACTATCATCTATAATTGTATCTAAGCACAACTTTATTCTTTGCGCGAAAATATGAGCCAACAATTTTGCATTATTATTAATTAAGGTTATAGGCCTCCAATTGTCAAGAAGCAAATGATCTTTATTGGGTTTAGGTAACAAGGTGATTAAGCCTTGACACAAAGTTGGGGGAAGCCTACAAGTTTCTATAGCCTCCTTAAATCTAATACTAAGAATTCAGAAATGTAGTCTTGAAATGCTTTATAAAATTCACCTTCCCTGGGGATTTATTATCTTTGAACTTACTAATGTTCTTTTTTAGTTCTTCTAGGGATATGTCTTGATCACAGATGTCCTTCTGAGTTTCATCAATATCTTGATCCACACTTTTTATACAAGAGAGGAAATATGAGCTCTGACAACTGTTGTGTTCGGAGTATAGTTTTTTATTAAATTCTTCCACATAATTAGACATTTTGAGGGGTCTTCAGAGATCTGATCATTAATTTTAAGTTTATATATATATTTATGTTAACACTAACGTTTCTATTTTCTAAATTATTAAAATATTTTGTATTCCTTTCACCATGTTCTATCCATCTCCGCCTAGAACGAATAAAATCTCCCTGTGCCAAATTATGATAGATATTGTCCAATTCAGCTTGTAATTCAAATAAAATATTGATATCAGCTTGTGATTGCTCATTCTTTTCATAGATAGAAATTATTTCCTTAAATATTTTATCTTGTCTCGTTCTTTTTTCCTTAGATAATTATTTTGCCCTTTTGATGGCCATTTCACGGATCTGAAATTTTGTATATTCCCAATGTTTGCCATATATTTTGTCTTTTTTTGCTTTTATCAAATTTTCATTTATGATTTTTATGGCTTTTTCTTTGAAGATTATATCACTCAAAGGTGTATTATTTAATTTACAATAATTTGACTGATCCCTTATACATAGCACTAAAGTAATCCTATTATGATCAGAAAATACTGAGGGTTTTATTCTGGTTTCTTCCACACTGTCTAGTAACTCATTTGAAATGAGCCAAAAGATAATCCTGGATCTCTTAGATAACTCTTTGTTACTCCACGTGAACTGGAAACGCTGTGGATTTTTTAGTCTCCATATGTCACAACAGTTTAAATGCATACATAGATTATTAAATTCTCTATAAGTGCCTCTTAAGGACCTTTGAGGTAAACAGTCTATGATGGGGTCACTTATGCAGTTCCAGTCACCCCCCAAATTTAATTTAGCGTCGATGAAGGAATTCAATAAGGCATTTATTTGTTCATCAAATTCTGCAAAGAGGTGTGTGTTTCTATGACTATTATTATGATCATATATATTACCCAGAATGAAAATATTCTCCATAAATTCAATAACTAAAATAACCCATATTCCTGAATCATGATCAACATTTTTAAGGTTTTTCCCCTGAAAGGAGCCCTTTAATATGGCAACGCCAGCAGATTTGCTGTTTCCATAGGCCATCCAGATATTGTCTCCCCACTGATTTTTCCAGAAACTAAAATCTGAAGCTAAAGCATGTGTTTCTTGAAGAAAATAAAAATCTGCCTTGAAAGTTTTAAAAAATAAAAATACAGCTTTCCTCTTAATCTGTTCTCGTATACCCCTCACATTAAGTGAATAAAATGACAAAGACAACTTGAAAAGTAGAACAAGTTAACTCAAAAAGAAAAAGAATACTGATTAGAGTAAGCAAACTTGGGTTTATAAATCTGACCTTTTAAGTGTCAAACATTAGGTATAACAGCAACTCAAATGTATTTTAGAATACGACTGAACTTCTCAACGAAAGTCCATAAGTAGCTTCACTTTTGAACATGTCAGAGCTATAATCACACCCTTCTTTCTTCACCCTCAATGATGGCTTTGGCTCCGACGAAGAAGGCTTTCCTCCCTTGCTTCCGAGCCTCTTCAATCTGTGGCCACAGTTTTGTGCGTGTCTCTTTGTCTTTTGTAGTCAAGTCTTTGCCGAATTTTAACTTCTTTGTTCCCTTTCAAGGGAACTCGAGCTGCGTCGAGACGCGGTGGGAACGCCCTGCGTGATTGCGTCGTGAAGCACGTGTATAATCAGTCCAATGGAAAGACAAGACGTCATAGGCGGGTGACGTCATCGACCAGGAAACTATAAGGCAGCCCCGCTGACACAGATCGCGTTAGCTTCTGTGCCTTCAGCAAGCGCTCTCTGTATATCTGTCCCTGTCATATTTATTGTTGTCTGTCAAGTTGCAATATATATATATATTATGGCAAAAAAAGGAAAGCAAGCAAGCGTTGTGTTGTTCCCTGCCCACGTTATATCACGGGTGGGGACACACACTCCAGAGTAAAAGCTTTGTGTTGCTTGTTTGGGAGTGGAGCATGCCAACAGTCAGTTCTCGAGGGGGCTGACTGTGAGCATTGCGAGAAGCTGTCCGTGAGGACGCTCCTCTCCCGCCGGCTGTTCTTCGAGGAGGACGGTTCGGTGCGCGCCCCCCGAGGCGCGGGTCCCGCTGCTGCCGAGGCACGGCGTCGACGCGCATCTTGGGGATCGCAAATGGTTAAACTAACAAACACCTGTTGGATCCAGTGCTTTATCTCGGGGAGAAGCACGCTCTGCGGTTTCTCCTCCCCGGGAGTAGGCATTCATCCTGCGATTTCCAGTTCCGAGGAATTGGTATCGTTAGTGTTTTTGTTTAAAAAATAATAAAAAAAAAAAAAAAAAGGAAAAATAAAGCAGATGTTTGAGTTTTCAATAAATAAATAAAGTCAGCTCATAACTCTGTTGAATAAAGAGGAGCTTATAAAGGGAGGTTTTATCTAGTGCTGTTGCCAAGTTAAATTTTACTGGCCAAGCCGAACATATATGAGAGTGAAAATATAAGGAAAACTCTATATTTCAAGCCTCCTCGTCGGGGAGTGCCGTTTTTCCCTATCTCCACACTGAGGTGTCGAGATCGTGGAATAAACCGGTTTCTATTTGTGTTTAATCCCTAAACTTTTACTATTGTAATGCTATGGGTATTAAGTATCTTGGTATGACAGTGCCTCGGGTTAAAGAGACGCTTGCGAGCTATCTCTCTCCTGGGTCGGCGTCATCATAACCCCGACGTTACCCACCAGCCATCATAAAATAATAGATAAATATTATTAGGCAGCACTGGTGGGTAAAGTATATAAGGACATGGATGAATGTGAGGATGTCAGCACTGACGCTATTCGAGAATTGCGTTGCGCAACAGATAAACTATACCGGGGAGGGACGGTTTCGAGAAATCGTTTCTCCTCGGCGTCCTCTAAAAAAAAAAAAAAAAAAAGGGGGGGCGACTCTCCGAGGAGGGTCGCAGCGCTGCCAGTTCGGTTGTTTCCTGCTGGTGGCCACGGAGTGTTATATTTATAAATATATATATATATACACATATATATAGTTTTTCTGGTGTAAAGAAAATATAATAAAATATGTCTGTTCTTCTGGATGCCTCGCTTTCAAAATAACGAAGAAATAAAATCTTCAGGGGCGTTCCAGAGGTTTCTTCCTCACCGATATAATGTTCCTGAGACTGCTGTGCGGGAGCAGTCTCAGCCTACTAAAGCTCCTCGCAGCATAGAGTGCGGAAAAACAGAGATTCGCCATTCGGGTTCATCCACAATCGAAGGTGACTTGGGTGGCGGTCGCGGTCTAGCCAGTTAGAGATATGCAAGATCTGAGGACTGTTTTATTTCTAAAATAGCTTGGAAGAAGAAGCCCTGACGCCGAGGCTGCAGGCTTCTGAGGGTGGTCCCCTCCGGGGTAGGGACGGTTTTGAGAAATCGTTTCTCCTCGGCGCCCTCTGGGGTGCGACTCTCTGAGGAGGGTCGCAGCGCTGCCAGTTCGGTTTCCCTGCCGGTTCGCCGTTTCAGGGCACCGAGGTGTCAGCGTCCCCATACGATCCTCCGAGGAAGGTCGTAGAATGGTCAGTTCGGTTGTTCCCTGCCGGTTCGCCGTTTCAGGGCACCGAAATGTCTGTTCAACCAAATCCAGAGGCCAGTCTCGAGAGACTGGTTCCCCATAGTGGTGGACTCATGGCAGCTGCGTCCAACGTAATTACTTTTGTCCTTCTGTACATGAGACCTCTGCTGTTGTGGCTCAGGACCAAGGGGTTTTCTCCGAGGGGAAATCCGTTTCACATGATTAAGGTCACGCGGCGATGCCTTCGTGCTTTGTTTATGTGGAAGAAACCTTGGTTCCTCGCCCAGTGTTGGGGGGCTTCTTGTCGACGCGTTACGCTTTCGACAGACGCTTCCCTCATGGGGTGGCTCTCTGAGGAGTGTCGCAGCGCTGCCACATCGGTTGTTCCCTGCCGGTTCGCCGCTTCAGGGCACCGAGGTGTCAGCGTCCCCATACGATCCTCCGAGGAGGGTCGTAGAACCGTCAGTTCGGTTGTTCCCTGCCGGTTCGCCGTTTCAGGGCACCGAGATGTCTGTTCAACCAAATCCAGAGGCCAGTCTCGAGAGACTGGTTCCCCTAGTAGAATTTCTGGCAGCGTGGAAACTACTGCCACATATTTCTCAGTGGGTCCTTCACACAATAGAAAAGGGTTTCAGAATTCAGTTCGGTTCTAGTCCGCCCAGATATCTAGGGGTCCTCCCCACAGTGGTGGACCCTGAGCAGGCTCTGCTTATGGAGCAAGAAGTACTGACACTTCTGCAAAAGGAGCTATAGAAGGGGTCCTCCTCCCAGCAGACAGTCAGGGTTTTACAGCCGTTACTTCATTGTTCCGAAAGAGGATGAGGGGATGCGTCCTATTCTAGACCTGCGTCAAATAAACAGCAGGTTTCAGAATCTCAAGTTCAAAGTATGCTTAAGCTAATATGATTGTGTCACAGATTCAGTCCGAGGACTGGTTTGTCACAATAGACTTAAAGGACGCTTACTTATCTATCCATCCTCATCACAGGAGGTTCCTGAGGTTTGCTTTCCGGGGCAAAGCATACCAGTATCGGGTTCTTCCATTCGGCCTTTTTATCACCCCGCACCTTTACAATATGCGTGAATGCAGCTCTGGCTCCTCTGAGACTCCAGGGCATTCACGTATTATACTTTATCGATGATAGGTTGATCCTAGCTCAATCTGAGCAGATGGCAGTTCGGCATCGAGATGTCGTTCTGTCTCATTTAAAGATGTTGGGGTTGCGGCTTCGCGTAACTGGGGTAAAACTAGGCCAGTCACTCACTGTGGAACAGTTTCAGACTGTTGGGGCTCATGGCAGCTGCGTCCAACGTAATTACTTTTGGCCTTCTGTACATGAGACCTCTGCACTGGTGGCTCAGGACCAAGGGGTTTTCTCCGAGGGGAAATCCATTTCGCACGATCAAGGTCACGCGGCGATGCCTTCGTGCCTTGGTCATGTGGAAGAAACCTTGGTTCCTCACCCAAGGCCCAGTGCTGGGGGCTTCTTGTCGACGCGTAACGCTTTCAACGGATGCTTCCCTCACGGAATGGCGGGCGGTCATGAGTGGCCGCTCGGCGAAAGGTCTTTGGTAGGACCATTAACGTTCTGGCATATAAATCGGCTAGAAATGATGGCGGTATTTAGAGTTCTCAAATACTTCCTCCCAGACCTGAGAGGTCACCATGTGCTTGTCCTTCCGGACAACACACTGATGGTCTCGTATATCAGAGCAGATATCCTGTTGAGGCAGGGGCTGAGGCCTGGGGAATGGAGATTTCACCCCGAGGTGGTGGAGCTCCTTTGGGAGAACTTCGGTCAAGACTCAAGTCTATCTTTCGCATCGTTTATACAACACTTTGCCCTATGTGATTCTCCCTGACGCATCCAGCTCTGCTTGAACTGGATGCAACGTATGAGGTGTGGTTGAGGCTACACCTGTACGCATTTCTCGATATCTTTGCTCCTGGGAATTACTCTCATCCGGAGTTATGGATACTGTGGGCTCGGCCTCTGAGGGGGCCCAGCTCATAGATTCAGGTCTCTCGACTGAGGTCGTGGAGACCATACTCCAGTCTAGAGCTCCCTTCACGAGAAGACTGAATATGCATTGAATGGAAACTGTTCTCTGCTTGGTGCGGAGAACGCCTTCTGAATCTTGTTATCTGCCCTATGGTACAGTACTTGATTTCTGCAATGAATGTTTCTTTGCTGGGTTATCTCTGAGGAGAGATCCTTATTTCGTCTTCTCCGTGGTACATAGAGGCTAAGGCCTGCATGTACTTGGGTTTGCACCTGGTATGGTGATAGTCTTTCTTCACCCCTTGCCGGGTTGTATTCCTAGGTCCCTACTAAATTTGCGGGTCATTTGTGCTGCGGGTCTTCTGTCCTCCACCTTTATACCCCAGATCAGGAAAAACTTAATCTGTTATGCCCTGTCCGGGCTTTGGGTGCTTATATCCACAGAGCTGCCCTGTGGCGTATATATAAAAGCGTATAAAAGCAATTATTTGTCTGCTTCGGGTTACCTACATGTGAGATAGGTTGCCCTGCATCTAAACAGATAATGAGCAAGTGAGTAGTTGAGGCTATCTCACTTGCTTATGAAGTGGCCGGACAGCCTTCACCTTTGACTGTTCGGGCCCATTCTAAGAGGAGTATGGCTGCCTCTACGGCTTTAATTTCGGGAGTTTCCCTTTTTTGACATTTGTAATGCGGCAGGATGGTCTTCTCCGCATACATTTGTGAGATTTTATGACTTGGACCTCTCCACTCCTGGGGTCAAGTTGCTTGCTTCTTAGTATGCGCATGGTACTTCATACAGAACAGGCACATCGTCATTATGGCATAGTGGGTATGGGGTTCCCACCGCGTCTCGACGCAGCTCGAGTTCCCTTGAAAGGGAACGTCTCAGGTTACGTATGTAACCCTGGTTCCCTGAGAGGGAACGAGACGCTGCGTCGCCTTGCCATACTTCCTGCATGCCCTGACCGACTTGCTTCAGGCTTTTTCAGAAGCTAACGCGATCTGTGTCAGCGGGGCTGCCTTATAGTTTCCTGGTCGATGACGTCACCCGCCTATGACGTCTTGTCTTTCCATTGGACTGATTATACACGTGCTTCACGACGCAATCACGCAGGGCGTTCCCACCGCGTCTCGACGCAGCGTCTCGTTCCCTCTCAGGGAACCAGGGTTACATACGTAACCTGAGACGTTTTGAGGAATTCCCAATTCTTCGCACATATCCATACCTTTTCTTTGGTCGATCTTGATGTAAATCTTGTAATCACCGGTGGAGTTTTACCATTCTCTCTCCTCCCGATCCTATGGCTTACATCAATTTGAGAGCGAAGATCTTCCTCAGGGTTTTGAATGACGGCCTTGCAGAAGTCAATCACACGCTGTTTAATGTCTTCTCCTTCTTGCTCTGGCAGGCCATACAGCCTCACGTTCATCATCTGTGATCGCGCTCCATTTTATTCAGTCTGTCTTCCAGGCCTGTTATTCTCTTCTGATGGTCATCGCTTGCATTTTTAACCGTTGTTATTTCTGTTTTCATGTCTTGAACTTCGTTGAAGAGAAACTCTGATGATTCCTTTAAAGCTTTGATGGTGTCTGCAGTTTTCTTTATTAGGCCTGCAAGATTGTCCGTGTTCTCTTTTATTTTTTCAGCCACAAGCCTCACGATGTTATCTTGCAACTCGGAGAGTGTAGGTTCAACTTTTCCTTTCTTTGGACCTGGAGTGCACGGAGCTGACTCAGGAAGAGGGACAACTCCTCCGTCGGAATTAGTTTAGGAATGCATATCACCTGCTTTAACAACTTCCATAACATCTTCAGTCACATCACTGTTCTCAGTGGTGAATGAAACCGTCTTGTTTGCCTTTTTACCTTGATCTCTTACAACTGTGCTAGATAGTCTGTATAAATCAAACTCACTCTGAAAAGTGTCAAAATCGTCCTCTTATTAAGAAAACAATATAAAAATATATTTCCAGTTGTTTGCACAACATGCCTTTACAGACTCACATTTCTCCTCGAGGGCGAGCTGCTCGTCTTCATCATATAATCTAATCTTTCATCCTCACAGCACTTCAGTTATGTGGTGATGCGCTTTGAAAATATTGCAGGACAAATTAATTGTAATATTAATTTAATGATAAAAGTAGCCAAATAATAACAACAATAATGTAATATGCCCTGCGTGCCCGTCCGCTACGCCACTGTGAAGAGCTAAACGCCATCAGGAACGCCATCAAGGCCATTCACTGTTTTATCAACTTTGGCCGTCCACGTGACGTAATCTTCATGATCAGGAGGATCCGCTTGCAGCCCAATTTGTGTGACGGCGCAGACGGTGCGCATGTGTAGCAGGTGTGCATTAACAATATTTATTTTGTGATTCCACTTGCCATGACCATTTTTGGGTTTTCCTTATTCTTTCCGTCCGCCATGTTGATTTAGGTGGGGGGGTGCACACTTTGTTTCTTCCCAGTCTGCATGAGCATTCACAGCGGGAGGTCACGCAAGTTTATGTGCTGATTTAATAAGGCCGTATTTCTTGTAAACGATTGTTTCACACGTTATATTTGTGTAATTGTGACTTTAAATCCCTCTGTAATGGACACACTTATGTTTTATAAATTATTTTCTTTCTTTAAGTGGTTTACTTTACGTTAAATTTATCCTTTATCATTCACAGCGCGTTGTGCATTGCTGCACGAGTCCTCATATTCTGTTTGTTACTCCAGATGAAATAAAAGAGGATTGAAGGGACGAATTTCAGCATTCAGGAGTGATTCTTAGTTGACAACGCAGATAACACACACCGCTACACACACAACGGTCAAGTGAGTTTACTTTGAAAGGCTCGCGCACTCAACTGTAAATGAAGTTAACGGGTCCTTCTGAGGCTTGTAGACTCGAGTTCTCAGCATTAAACACTAGAATGAGACGCTCTAGTAAGTGTGCATGGCTACGTCACACATGTTCCCGCCCCACGGTCACGCCACACAAATACTATTAAAACTTCATTTTGGAAAAATACTTTATATTAAATTATCTTTATATTAACTGGCTTTTTTATTAATGCAATACAGTGAATGACAGCCGTCTGTGTCTCCCAGTGTCTTACATTATTGTCAGTTTAGTGTTCAGGGATTAATTTACACAGAAACAAAAGATAACATGTATGCCTTCATCTCCGAATACATTATTTGTATCTTATATGAGATTGCATCACTGTGACATCATTCATAGACATAATCTTTTTACTTTATACATTTTAGTACTCTGAAATTGGTTTTTAAATGTTTGAACAGTCATGTGTCGTCGCTGTTTTCTGCTCTTATTATTAGGCGTCAGGGCTTACTTAGACCCTCCACCAGAGCCTCAGTCAGTGGGGACTGTGTTCTTCCAAGATTTACAAAATCTTTTGGTCAGTCCAGTTTCTCTTTTAATGGATCGAGACTATGGAACTCTCTGCCCACTGACTTAAAACTGCAGACAGACATGATCAGCTTTAACAGAGGTCTCAAACAATGGCTGAAGTCAAGTCAAAGCTGCACACATGGTAATGCTGTATGAAATGTATATTGATGATGTGTATTGTTTACCTTCTTAAATATTGTATTGTGTACTGTTCTGCATTGTGTTTTGTATACTGTATTGTGTTGTGTTTTGTGAAATGTGTAGCCTCCTATGGACAAGTGTTGTAAATTAGCAGTTTTGCTATAACACTAAAAACAATGTATCTGGTTTGTCCAATGCTGTTATGTCCATATCAAATAAATAAAATATTTCATAATGAACTCAGATAAACTCAGTGCCGACTCGTTTTCCATCAGTTCTTCAATGTGAGCAAAGGATTGTGGGAGATTGAAGAACACGAAGGACACACTTGATGCATCCTTCAAAATGAGCAGAATTAAAGACACAAAATGAAGTCTGTCTTCAAAAGATCCTTCAAACTGAGACGGCCTTCAGAGGCGCTTGATGACGTGGCAGTCGAGATATGCAGCCTTACTAGGACACAGCCATGGTTTGAGAAACACCCGCAAATTATGTGAAATATCCCAGAAATCAATCTGTGCCCCGTGATTTAAACACCTCTGATCTCTGAGTTTCTCTTTGTACATAATGTTTTAGACTGTAATGATTGCACTCAGTGTTACTTACCGATCATTTCTGACTCCAATTAAGCTCTTCAGGTTAAACTCCTGCAGTGTCTCCTCTGAGGACAACAACACAAACACTAAAGCTGACCACTGAGACGAGGAGAGTTTCACATCACGTAATCCTCCAGAGCTCATATGAGGTTTAGCTTCGCTCACTAGAGAAAGATCACCCAGTTCATTCAGACAGTGAAACAGATTGATGAATTTATCTGGAGAGGGATTCTTACTGATCTTTTCTTTAATATAGTCAACTGTTTTCTCATTGTTGTGAGAGCTGTTTGCTGTCTGAGTCTTTAGTTCTTGTAAGAGACTCTGATTAGACTCCACTGACAGACCCAGAAGGAAACGAAGGAAAAGGTCCAGATGCCCATTTTTACTGTCTAAAGCCTCATCCACAGCTCTCTGATGGAGATCAGATAGGGAAACTGTGTCTCCATTAGTTGGTTTGGTAATCTGGTCAAACACATTGATGTTATTGTTGATAAAGGAGAGATGCACATATAGAGCTGCTAGATGTTCCTGAATGCTCAGATGAACAAAGCAGAAGACTTTCCCCTGACACAAGCCCAACTCCTCTCTGAAGATCTGAGTGCACAATCCTGAGTAAACTGATGCTTCTGTCTCATCAATGCCACACTCACTCAGGTCTTCCTCATAGAAGATCAGGTTGCCTTTCTCAAGCTGCCGATAAGCCAGTTTCCCCAGTTTGACAATCATGTCTTCATCTTTCACTTTCTTCTCATAGTCCTTCTCATGTTTGATGTTGGTCTGAATGAGCAGGAAGTGTGTGTACATTTGAGTGAGAGTCTTGGGAATCTCTCCTCTCTCTGCTTCACTCAACATCTTCTCTAGAACAGTGGCTGAGATCCAGCAGAACACTGGGATGTGACACATAATAAAGAGGCTCCTTGAGAACTTCAGGTGTGAGATGATCCTGTCGACCAGACTCTGATCACTGATTCTCTTCCTGAAGTATTCCTCCTTCTGTGTGTCACTGAAGCCTCGTACCTCTGTCACTCGATGGACACACTCAGAGGGGACAAGATCCGCTGCTGCTGGTCTGGAGGTGATCCAGATGAGAGCAGAGGGAAGCAGATTCCCCACAATGAGGTTCGTCAGCAGCTCGTCCACTGAGGCTGATTCAGTCACATCACACAACCTCACATCACTCTGGAAATCCAGAGACAGACGACACTCATCCAGACCATCAAAGATGAATGAAACTTTATACTTATCACTGGATATGTCCATTTCTTTAGTTTTAGGGAAAAAGCGATGAAGGAGATCTGAAAGACTGAGTATTTTGTCCTTCATCAAGTTGAGCTCTCTGAAAGCAAGTGGAAATATGAGCTGGACGTCCTGATTCTCTTTCCCTTCAGCCCAGTCCAGGATGAACTTCTGCACAGAGACTGTTTTTCCAATGCCAGCGACTCCCTTTGTCAGCACAGTTCTGATGGGTTTGTCTTGTCCAGGTAAAGGTCTAAAGATGTCACTGCATTTGATCGCTGTGTCCTCTGTTTCTGCTCTCCTGGACTGTGTCTCAATCTGTCTCACCTCATGCTCATTATTGATCTCTCCACTTTCACTCTCTGTGATGTAGAGCTCTGTGTAGATCTCATTCAGGAGTGTTGGGTTTCCCTGCTTTGATATTCCCTCATACAAACACTCAAACTTCTGTCTCAGATTTGACCTCAATGTGTTGAAGACTTCAGCAGGTTTAGAGTCACGGCTGTAAGATTAAAATACCACATTATTACACAAGTCAGAGAAGCAAATAGCCATAAATTACAAAATGGATTATTTGTTTGCTGTACTACGGGACACAGAGCATCATTGGGTTTCTGAAATGTTTAAATCATTAATCGTGTGTGTGAGTGATGTGTGTGTGTGACGTGAATTGCAACATCTAACATTAAACAACAACAACAACATCAAAAGTCCTGCATTTTACCTGAAACCAGGACACATGCTTTCATTAAAGTCTTGTGGTTGAATCACAGGCTTGAACACAGTTTTGTTTTTAACTGGTCTGGATTGAAGATTTGACCTTAAATCAGAATGAACAGGGTAAAGAATCAGACACACTGATATTGATGTAATTGTGTCATTAACCCTCTGGGGTCTGAGGTGTTTTCTGGGCCTTGGACGTGTTCTGACATGCTCTGACATTTGTGCTTATTTCTGTTACTTGTGACATTTTCATGGCTAAAGTCTGATTACACTGTATTCAGCACAAACTCTGCTACAATAATATATCAGCAGCATGTGTGTAAAAGTTTGTTGTTTTGAGATAATGACATTTATGCGTGGTTTGTGAAAATACAAAAAAAAATTCTCACTGAAATAAGGTCATGAAACCCATACTGATTATTTCTTCACAAGACTTTTGAAAATTGTATGACGTAGCCTAGAATATTTGCTCTAAAACTATGTGAAAATCACCCTGACTGCTCATTCAGATAAGACAATATATTGATTTAAAAAATTTACGACGTGTTTTGTGTAAAAAAAGCTTTATGCGGGAGCTCATTAATATGTAATATGTCTTTTCACACCTGAGAAAGACAAAGACCCTCCTCTAATGGCCCTATTAGGAGCTATCAGGCCCTGTCATTCTGAGCAACCTTGCACAAAGAATAAGGAGATTTAAAAAAGAATGGCTTTTAGATTTTTTGGATTTATTTACAACACAACATAATCGAAAGATACAAAACAAATGACAAAAAAGCACTCATTGAAAACAATTATCCAAAGACAGAGACCTTTGTTCTAAAAACATTGTACATACCTTTCATTTCCAAGGTGTTTGATTTTCACTTTACCATGTTCATGTACAGAGACTCATGTGAATGTTGAAGTCAGCAGGACTCAGTGGCATCTGGGCCCTGAAAGAAAAAAAAAAAAGTGAACATACTGATATCAAGAGAAACTATAGGCCTGCACGATTTTGGAAATACATTTTTGATTTTTCTGGTTAAAATTGCTTTTTAAAATTCACAGAATACACACACACACAAATGTTTCCAACAATATATAATATAATGAACACCATGTTTGTTGTGCCTTGTAGGCATAAGCTATGCGCAGTGCTGCATAAAATAATAATAACAATAACCATAGCAGCCTATAAATCTTCCAAAAGATTTCAGTATCAACTAAGCTAGAGAAAAATATATTGATTATCATATGTTACTTCAAATGTTTCCATTCGTTATGATGATATGAAATGAGATAATAGTAAAAACATGAAGCCGTTTGGTGCTTTTCAAACGCGATCGCGATCCAAAATATGATACATTCAAACGCGATCACGCTCAAATATAAAACATTATGGTTACCATATACATATCTACGTTTGAGCAGATATCCACAAACACAGTAACAGTAAACACAGGTCTAAATATTATAATATTCACCATATATCTAGCAACAGTTCAACTGCAATGTGAAATTTATGCAACAATAACAAACTAATATGTAAGAATTTCTTACCTTACATCTTTCTTGTCTTCAAATCGCGTTCTTCTTCTTCTGAGGTAATTCCAATGTAAGCTCAGGCGCGTCTTTCAAACTGACGAAAAGCAGAGACTTGTGAAGTGTTTTGGTGCTTTGTTGTTGAGGTAATGAGCGCGATCGCGTTCCATGTGGAGATTTGCATGTGAATATGTGACCCGTCACGGAAACCAGGGACTCAAGTCGGCAGCACAACTTTCGAGCAAAATGAGAAAGAAGCTTTTTTTTTCAAAATTTGTGATTTTCGTTTTTTTGCAGAATCTGTTAGTTGAGATCACGAAGAAGCCTCTGCATGTTTGAGATAGCAGTATTGGTATATTTAAAAGCGTACATTTTGAGGTTGAAATCGGCTTGTTTTTCGGAGATTCTAGCACGCAGTAGGGGCGTGTCATTGTCGGTGTGTATTTCCATACTGAATAAGCCGGCGTGGCTACTTATTATGCAGCGCTCTGGCCGGCTCTATCTGATTTCAAAATTCAATGAAGATGGACGCCAATAACATTACAATGTCCAGCAATCGATTTAAATAGTAGGTTACATGGAGTTTAATTTGTCGTTTAATGAGATGTAGCCTAATACATGTTGTCAGTGCCATCTAACGTGTATCTTAATGATCCAGTGGTAGAGCTTTCGCCAGCTGTGTCGGAGGGTCTGAGTTCGAATCCGCCCTCGTATAGGTTTTTTTTTCGTATAGTTTTTTTCTCTCATCAAAACGATTATGTTCAGCAGTGGTTGTATATCAAGCAGGGACACGCAAACGTTTGCATTATGTTTTGTGATATTAAACAGAACGAATAGGATACGCAACGGATTAAAGCGCGCGTCGAGTGAAGACAATGGGGTGTGTGCGCGAGCCACACGAGAAAACACTGCATCTGCGCCACTGATCGCAGCGGCAACGAGCACTTTGATCACTTGATTTAAAAAAAACACATTTCAGCTAGTATCTTATTTAAAAAACGAACGAAATGAATGCTATAGCCTACTAATAGCCTACTCATACTATATATATATATATCACATAGCACATCTTGTTTTTGATTTGAACATTGTCTAGAGTTTATCTTATTTTTTATTCAGTGTACACAAGAGTTGCCTATACAGTTTTATCGGTAGATGCTAAGAGACATTTATTTATATATTACCTGCAAACTTTATTTTTTATTTTTTCTTTGATGGCACATTTTCCTGGCCTTTCTGCTCCCCCCGTGCTTACAGCTTTACAGGGGGGTATGGCTTATCTAAATGAGATGTAAATGAGCCCTATTGTCACTCCCAGCAGGAGAAAGGTGAGAATCTTCAGACGCTGTTTTCTCCCCTTTGTGCGTTTTTGAGTGCCTACCTTTAAATGGCCATAACTTCTCCAAATATTATCAGATTTCCTTGTGTTACACATCGCTGGAAAGCTTGGAGACTACACTTTCAGAATATGTGAATAACTCAAAATGCCCCAGAACCGACATGTGTCCTTACTTTCCGTGACTGGTCACATATCTTTTGCGCGAGTGGGCGTGTTCAAATTAAAAATAATTAGGAAGCGTTTGAGAAGCTGGATATCTTGTTGGTTTTATACAAATTACTTAAACAGTAAATGATAATATTTGTTTTCAGTTTGAATCCGATCATTTAAAAGTACACACTTAAATGTTTATAAAGGTATATGGCTCATAAATGTGTGACCAGTATTCGCTTAGTTTTGTTTCAGTTTATAGACGTGCTCAAGAAAAAAAAGTTCACCGCGACGGAGAGGCAGAACGCACACCCTGTTTATTTTTTTTATTTTACAAAAGCACAATGTTTTGATTTGATTGTAAGTGGACACATACAAAAGTAAAAATATCACAGATTCTTTTTTTATATTTCTTTTTTCTGTATGACCATAAATGATGGAGTAATTTAAGTTTATAGTGCTACAATGTGGAGAAAATCCAGCAAAACGCGTCCGCGCGTTTGCCGACCTCAGAGGGTTAACTGAGTAACAGACCAACAGCTTTTACAGTGTGTGAATGTATTAACAATACAATACATAGAGCTTTACACATGAGCACAATGATGATCATTAATAGACTGAAACTTGCAGGATTTGAACTCATTAAACTGGTGTATATTAACCCTCTGGGGACCAAAAACGCGTCCGCGCGTTTTGCTCGTTTTTTTTTTTTTAGCAATGTAAAATAAACACTAAATGCTCTGTTAATTTTGATCTTTCATTTTCGTGTAATACATCAATCGATCCTGTTCAGTTTCTATTTTTTGTCTGTGTACTCACAATAAAAATAAAGTGTTTTGCTTTTTGCCAAATAAAGAAAAATTAACATGATGCGATTTCTGCACTCTCTCTGTCAGTAAACTCCAATTTGAAACGCGTTCGAAAATGATCTATAACTCCGTGAAAATGCAGTCAAACAGGCAAACAAACGCACAGGCATAAAGCTTGAGATCACATCTTTTAAATGAAGTAATTTATATAAAAAACAAATATTCTCAGTTTGTGAAATCTGTATTAAAAGAGAACGATTCCAGTCGAGCTCATTAGCTCATTCAAAAGTAATGTGACCACTCCCCGGAGAGCGCGTGCTATTCAAACGCAAATTCTGAGAACCATTTCAGACCTGTGAAACGCCCACATCAGCTGTAAACAAAGCGCCGCGAGTGAGGCATAATATAGCCTACCTTATGGAGAAAAGTTTCCTCAGAACAGTGCTGATATGAGGAGCAATAGATCCCGCTGAGGAGTGAGGTAGGCTGTTCTCTTTTCTCAAGTGTTAATGTGGAATAACGTTATGGAATAACATTAGTGTAGGCCTATGTAAACCGCAAAAAGATGAATCGCGTTTCTATAATATGAATCGCGTTTCTGTGAGATGAATGAAGGGTACATATTTGTAAAGACTGTTTAGCCTAAATATGAATCGCGCGTCTGTGTGTGAAAGAATAAACTGCTTTGCTATAGCCTACTGAGATGAGTAAAAATCGACTGAAATATGTTGAAATAAAATGTATTTGTATAAGCAACGTATTAAACTGCAAATTAACATGTATATGCCCTAATATTTCATAAAAACAACATTACAGTCAGACAAAGTATGAAAGACAACATTTTGTTGACTAGATTTGGGTACAGTTTTACTGTAGAATATACTGCCACATTAAATAAGCTTTTGTTTAGCAATTTCTGCTCATATCTATATATATATATATATATAATACTATTTTTGTCAAAAATAAAGTCATAGACTAAGATGTTAGATGTTCCAATGTTGGCTATATTCAAACTAATGAATACATGATAAAATGTAGGCCTATAATCTTTTTTTTTTTTTTACAAAGAAAGAGTACACTTGAAATATTGTTGAAATTGTAATTATTGTTGTAATTGTAACCTTTTTAATAAAATAGCAAAACATATTTACAAGATAGATGTAAGCGAAATCTTAAATGGTCAATATAAGTCTTCTTCTAAATATATCTTTTGTCCTTGCATTGTGGCTCAGTAAGTGTCACACCTGAATGAATGGCTCATTATGCAGAATGGGTGGGACATTGTATTCTCAGGTGTAAACCACTTCTCCTTCACGCTCCCCTCGCATATTGGCTTTCCAAGCAAAACCTGTTTTACACCATTTAAATCAATGTATTTTTTTTTGTGAACGATAAAGCAAGACTATTTTCACATCATTTTGAAGCCAGAACTCGAAGTGACAACATCCATTAGTCAAAAGTCTTGTGGACACATATTTAATATGTGTTTTGTGGTCTTATTTCAGCAACTTTCATTTTTATTTTTTCCAATAACCACGCATAAACATTATTCTCTTAAAAATACAAACATCTACATACACATTGCTCGCATATTATGGTAGCCCTGTTTGTGCTATATAGAGTGAATTTACACCTTTGCCATTAACATGTTTATAAATAACTGAAAAAGCACAAATGTCAAGGCATGTCAGAACATCTCAAGGGCCCCAAAAACACCTTGGTCCCCAGAGGGTTAACAATTTCATAAAAATCAAATACTATAAGCATTACTTGTATAGAAATTATATACCTGAGATCAGACTGTGTGTCTCCACTCTTAAAATGTCCTAGTTGATCCATAGAGCAGTTTCTCTTCATGGGTTTTGGTCTCTTCTGCTGGACTGAACTGTAAAAACTGTGAAGTAAATAAAAAGCATAGAGACGTATAAATGTTGTGCACTTTTACTGGAAACTTCTGTCTTAGGAAAGACCCCAGGGAGTGTTGGGACACTTTTGCTTTAGTGTCTGTAACTCAGTGTGTTTTGCACTTTTCAAAGTTTCAAACTTTGATTACACTTATTTGGAGAAATTAACTCACTGGTTTGCAAATGTTAAGCATGATTCAAAAAATGTATCAAAGCAATCGAAAAAACAAACTGTAATATTATGAATTCAAAACAGACAAATTAAAAACAACTATATAATTATAGAATGATTCAACATCAACCCCGATCACATGACTCTTCTCAACGGCACAATGGAGGACGAAGACTCAACCGACTAAAGAGACCAATGTTCAGCTGCGCTTTAAAGATAATCCACCTTACTGTACTCTAGTAACGGTGCTCTTGCTGTGAAACATCACTGTTCTGACCAGACACTGTGAAGCTTTCAACAAATCTGAACCAGCGGTTAAACAAAT
The DNA here is from genome assembly GCF_963993115.1 of Abramis brama. Classification (NCBI taxonomy): domain Eukaryota; kingdom Metazoa; phylum Chordata; class Actinopteri; order Cypriniformes; family Leuciscidae; genus Abramis; species Abramis brama. Next base: position 1,410,065 of record NC_139972.1, read on the forward strand.
CCACTCAGTTTTACAACTACTCCATTATATAAAGGTGGAAAACAATCTCAGCTTACATTTACTTGATGTCATTGATAGTAATAGACTGACTGACTGAGATAAATTATGCGTCTAATTCAAAAGTGTCATACTATAAGCACATCTTTTATAGAAATCATGTACCTAAGATTAGGCCGTTTGTCTCCACTCTTAAACTTCATTGGCGGATCCATAGAGCAGTTACTCTTCATAGACACACAGCTGGACTCTGGGTTTGAGCTCTTCTGCTGGACTGAACTGGAACAGAGAACAGATTCAGTTTAATCCTTTAGATCAAGGTGTTCATTCTTTATGAGAGGAACCATATTAATATAAACATTCATCTTTCACCAAAAAGCACTTTGAGGAAACTTTATGATCTTTTTATTTAACCTTTCATATTAGTTTTAAAACAAAAACAGTCAAAAATAGGCAATCAAATATATTATTTTCTGTAAACTGTTCTATGATCTGTGAGATCTCTTTCTGAGATTTAACACAATATTTAACAGTGTTTGTTGAAAGTACCTGCATCCTGGAGGAAAATCTCCATCTCTGGATCCTTGTGAATCAGCCATGATGAAGATACAGGAGAATCTGAAGAGTTTGACCTCCTCCACTGACTCTGAATGAAGAAACATTCACACACTAAATCAAATGAAGTTTGGAAACGTAGGTTTCGGTAGGAGTCTAAACATTCAGTCCTGTCGATCATCATAACGAGCGTACACTCTAAAAAATGCTGGGTTATTTTTTAAACCCAAATGCTGCCAAATTTTGACTATGTTGCTGGGTTATTTTCTCCGTAATCAGCAGACAATGACCCAGCATTTGGGTTTGTTTTGGAAATTTTGACTGAGCGCTGAGCGCTGAGCGCTGAGCGCTTACCTTCTCGCGAGTCACGCGCTTTTGTCCACAGTTCAAATCACTACGTCAACAGGAGGACGAGAGGTTCAAGCAGGAGCGAGCGTAAAGGTGAGCATCCCTGTTTTATTAAAACTATCCTAACGTTAACTAACTTTAGTCAAAGAAGTCAGAAAGTCAACAAGAAGTTATGTTGAAATGAACTATGAATTATTGACGACGGACAAATGCTCTAGTCTAGATTTTGCGTCTGTTGAACTAGCGACCGTTATGCTAACGTTACGTTACACATAACATTCATTATTTTTACACGGTCTGTCATCAATTATTCCACTTATAACACGGTCACAATGTCTATGTACAGTTGTTGGTGTCTGTTTTATCTCCAGAAATGTTGCGGTTAACGTTACTTGACTTGGCGGTGTTGGATGGATGCACGTAACGTCACTGGCTAGTGGCTGGATATGCTAAAGAAGCTGTAAGTCTAACGTTACCTATTATTTAACTGTTTTTGTTAGTCATTTTCGAAAGGTAGCTTTACATAAAATATTTTATCATGCTGCAGTATGTTCTCTGTGTTTGGGTGCGTGCACCTTAGTTCAATTTGGCTAAGCATTTCTGCAGAAAACAGTGATGTCATCGTCCAGCTCAGTACAATTCTTATCAAAAACTGTCATTGTTCATTTGAAGTCAGTTCAGTGTTGCTTCAGTTACGTTCAGAAACTATGTAAAGATAAACAAAGTAGTTATACTGAAGTACAATTTGGTCTTAAACCGGCTCTGAAAAAGAGTCATTCAGTTCAATTCTCATCTGATATTGTCAGTGCAATTAAATCAATAATATTGTTGAAAATTAAGTGCCCCTAACTAAGCAAGCCAGAGACAACAGTGGCAAGGAACCCACACTCCATCAGGTGACAGAAGGGAGAGGAAAAAAAAAGACTAATAGACTAATACATTGGAATGAATGAAAAAAATATTCTATGAAATATCTACAGGTGATTTTATAAAATATTTTTTAAATTATTCACAAAATTAACATTTCTTCTGTTTAGTCTTGTGAATTAACAATAGTTAATTAAGCTGTTAAAAATTATTTTGTCTATTTATTTAATTTTTAAATAAGTAATGATTCATTAAAATTAGTTAAATATATATATATTTTTAATTAACTGGAGATTAAATTAATTTTAAAAGCATTGTATAAGACATGCTAACTTTGTAAAGATATTACTAATCAGATGTTTCCTTTTCTTTTACAGCAATGGACATTTTTGTTCAACAAAAACTCCTCAACTGGAATCTTGAGTGCCTCATTGAAAAATTGCTGGTAAATATGTGATGAACAATTTTGCATTTCAAATTCTCTTTCTTTGTAGGTAATCTTTTTTTCACAGTTGCATCCAGTGCCAACCCTAAAGGGCCGTACACACCAGGACGAATATCGGCGCGCGTTATTCGCCAGCGTTTTTCAACGCGTTTTTTGTGTTCACACCCAAGCGGTTTTCGCTGACGATGAGCCGAGTGAACATGCAAATTCATTCCCTGACATTAGATGACGCTTAATGTAAAAACAGAAATACCCCAGTACACAAGGTGCAATGCCACTCCATAATAGTTCTCTTTTATCAAGATTTTTGTAGTCACTGTCACGTTTGTCATATAGTTCTTTATGTTCCGACACCAACGAGAACAGCAGCTCTACATTCATCTTGCCTTGCATCTTCCTCGTCTTATTTCTTCCCGGCAGTGTAGACGCTACTTGCCGTATATCTTCTTCGCCGTTACGTATGTGTGCTCGGCAAGACCGTTTTGTGTTTGAGCGCCCCCAAGTTGTGTTTTACTGTAACTTCAGAAGCTCCAGACACGTGAGCAAAAGCAGCAATCTCATTGGTCGGATAGTTTTTGACGCGGCGCGTCAAACCAAAAAAAACAACCTGAGGCGTTTTTTAAAAAATGACGCTTTTACGCGTGGCGTTTTTCGCGTCAGTGTGCACACTCACATTAGCGCCCTTTGTTTAGGCGTTAAACGTCAGCGAATATCCCGCGCGAAATTCGTCACGGTGTGAACAGGCCTTAACCCTCTGGAGTCTGAGGTGTTTTTGGGGCCCTTGAGATGTTTTGACATGACCTGACATTTGTGCTTATTTCAGCTACTTACAACATACCATTGGCCAACATGTAATTTTGTTGTATTCAGCACAAACTCTGCTACAATAATATATGAGCAAAATGGATGTACATGTTTGCATTTTATAGAAAAAAAATATTATGCGTGGTTAGTATGTTTTGGGAAAAACATTGTCACTGCAATAAGGCCATTTAACACATACTGAATAGTTTTCCATAAGACTTTGGAATTACTATTCTTGTAGGCTAGAATTTTTTCTACAAAATGAGGTGAAAATCATTCTGACCACTCTTTCACAAACAACAATATAACGATTTTAATTTTGCATGTCAGTTTTTGTGTCAGCACTGCTGTATGCGTGGGCCATGAATATTAATGTGATTCACACCAGGGGTGTGACTAAAGACACTCCCCCCATGGCTAATGGGCCATCAAGGTGCTGTGAGGCAGCCTGAACAAAGAATGATGACCTAAGAATGATTCACTGATGAATAAAAAGTTAAAAAGAACAGCATTTATTCAAAATAGAAATCTTTTCTAACAATGGAAAGACTTAAAGTTATTACTATCACTTAATACATCCTTTCCAAAAAAGAAAGAAAAAAAGACCAAACTTTTGTTTTTTTATAAAAAAATATTTTTATTCAAAGAATCCTGAAAAAACTATTACAGGTTATAAAAAATATATATTAAGCAGCACAACGGTTTCCAACACTGATTTAAAACTCATTGCCGTTTTCTGTGACACACCACAGAGCTCTGTTATAAGTTGCTCCATAAACTCTTTATGGGACAAGTTACCATGTAGCTCTTTGTGCACAATGAAAGAGTTGGTGGAAGCAATGTCCAAGAAGTGTAGAAAAATCTTACTGTACCACTTCATGGTTATGTGCTGTGTTGTGTAGTACTGTATCAGCTGATCAGACAGGTCAACACCCCCCATGAGTTTGTTGTATGCAGTCACAGGTGCAGGACATGGAAATGTCTTTGTCCTCCATGTATCTTGTGTTTTCACCCTCATCTGCGCAGTGTCTCCTGTATAAGCAGAATGGATGGTTTTTGTCATTTCACACAAGAATAGGTAGGCTACTTTTATAGTATGACGATGTAAACACAATTAGGCTACATTTCATCTGTAAAATATTACGTCTATGCACTTACTCGGTATGATTTCTCGATCGGTATGATTTCTCGATCGGTATGATTTCTCGATGAGAACTGAAGGTTCACATTCCTAAAAAACAACATCAAAATAAAACTTTTAGCATACATTATACAAAGTAAACTGCTGAGCAAGTGATGGTTATGGACAAACAATGTATAGTTGATGGGCCATAGAACGGAGAAATATCTATTTATGGGCCATAGACCGCGTCACCGCGAGTATCTGTTGATGGGTATCCGCACGCATTTAGTGACACACGCAATGAACGGATCGTTCGCGAACGACACACATCACTACATTTCAAACATTTACACCTGTATTCACAAACATCTGTGCATAAGGCAGTATTGAAGCGTGTCATAGGCTAACCAAAACCGAGCATTTATATAAAAATATAATGTAGACAGTAGGCTATATCACATATTTTACCGGAGGCTGAAACATATTTGCACTAAATCACATTAGTAGATATTCGCAAACAAGCTACATTACACATAAATAAGTATTTTAGCATTATTTCAGTGTCATAACCTAATCAAAACTGAGTAAAATATATATGAAGTAGGCCTATATAAATTTAGCACTGAAAGGTTGCCTACCAGTCTAGTTCACATTTTAACATGTTTCTGTCTATTTATAGATGCATATACATGTACGATATTAGACTTAGTTCATGTTTTTACTCCAAACTCATTTCATAACATACATTTTAATCTGGCACGACCAGTTTAACATGTCTTACCTTAAAAATCTTCTCATCTTCAAATCGCGTTCTTCTGAGGTAAATCCAAGGTAAACAGCACAGCACAGCACAAGGTAAACAGCACAGCACATCTTCAAACTCGATGAAAAGCAGAGAGGAGTAAGTTACCAAAGTCTCTTATTCTTTGTTTTGAGGTGATGAGGGCGTTTACAGGTCTGCGTTCTGCCGCGTGGATCATTTGCATGTCAATCGCTCGTGCGCGCGTGGGTGTGGTCACATTATAGTTAATTAGGACGTGTTTGAGAAACTGTACATGCCGCTGCTTTCTTACGGATTACTTAAACAGAGAATATTTGTTTTTTATATAATTTACATATTTTAAAAATAGAGACTTCAAGCGTTGTATAGACATGTGTTTTAAGTCTGTGTGACAAACATTCGCTGAGTTACAGGTCATTTTCTGTCGCGTTTCAGAATGAGTTTCACATTGAGAGAGACGGCAGAACGCGCATCATGTTTATTTTTCTTTATTTGGCGAAAAGCACAACACTTTGTTTTTATTATGAGTATGCACAAAAAAAATACACACTTAACAGGATCGATTGATGTACAACACAAGCATATAAGATAAAAATTAATTGTAACCCACTTCAGAGTATGTACACCCTAGGTTCTTAGGAGCTGAGAAGTACAGTAATAACCAAGCAACACAGGTGTAACATTTGACATGTGTAAACTTTAGTTCAACAAAATGTTTCAACATTTCACAACAATTTTTGTTCACAATACCTATGGGCCCAAAATAAATTTAGAATAAAATAAAATAAAATGTCCTTTGTTTGTTGAAAATGTTCCTTGGAAATTTTCCTTAAGAATTCCAAAGTTAAATCCAGAATTCAAGTCAGTTAGTCAAAGGAAATAGTCAAAGTCAAGGGAAAATCTCATTGGTGCCGGTTAGTTGAACTGACACAATCCTACCACAGGCTTCCGGAATGCTGTGGTGGAGATTCACGGCTCATTGGGAAGGCTCGCCATCTATGGATCAATGGTTCACCTCGTATTTCAAGGACTGGAGCTTCTGGAATTTCTGCTCACCTCATCAAAAAAAGACCTGACCTGTATATAGAACAGGTTCAGTCCAAAATCAATTATATCAAATAGTTCTTAAAGTATTGTACAACATTATATTACTGTTAGAAAATATCATAGCATAGTTCACGTGAAGAAAACAATAGCTATTTTAACTATTTAAATCAGAATATACCATTTTAACCTTATGTCATTACAATGAAATGTAATTATAGGGACACATTGTACTAATGAACTTTTTCTTTCTGCTTTTAATCCCTTTTTACATAGGATTTTTTTTTAGATTTTAAATCAAAATAACGAAATACAGTTTTACTTGAAAACCCATTTATATGAATTTACAGCATTTGCTGATTTAACCACTTTAACTTACTTAAAATGACATTTTATATTCTTCTGTCTGTAACTTTAACCTTTAGTCACATATATATCACAAAGTAAAAAATGTTACAAAAGCATCTTTTTTGTAATACATACCAAATTAGTTTACATTTCTCCTTAAACCATGAAATAAATGGTCTTTTATCATGTTATATTCCTTCAAAACAACAGAAATGTTTGAATAATCACTAATTGAACTAGCATAGCTACCTCGTGGTTTTTCCACACACACAATCATTGAACACGTTAGCTTACCAAGAGAGGATCTTCAGTATGAAAAGCCAGGACAGATAAAAGCGATTTCTGGGTGGCTATCCAACTTCTAAAACAAAGTATACAGGTGTTTACATAACGAACTAAATCATATTTAACTGTCAGCAAAACAGACAGGTTTTCATACCTTTTATTCTCAGTTTTTCCAACTCGTGGGAGAAACCCGAAGCAGTGCTCCATCTGATTTTAGCGATGTGAAGCTAACGGAAGTATTTTAGCGCGCTACTTCCGGTTTCCCACAAAATAAAATGTATTTTTCAAAATAAAACCCCCATTACTCATAAACGTGAAGTATGGATAAATAATGATTATAATTGAATACAATTAACTGGTTAACCCCTTTTTAGGTGGGTTACATCCTCCCCCTCTTAATTAACATGAGTCCCTTCATGTTCGTACAAGGGTAGGGGCACCTTCAAATGTTTCAACCAAAACTTTGTTAAACTTTGTGGATAAGTAAACTTAGCAGGTGGCTTTCTCACCCTTTCAGATCTGCGTATTTGGTCAGCAGTCTGATTGTTAGGAGCATCAGGATCTGCTAGCTCAAGAGAACTAACATCTTGTTCAGCATTGTCCATTTCAGTAGATTGTCTCCGTTCAGTGTCTTTGGACTGTTCGACTCTCTCAGGAGTTGTGGTATGAGAGTAATTGTCCGGTAGGTCATGTTCCATTTCGGTAAGTCCACTCTCTTGTTCATTTTCAGGTTCCAGTTCATTTTGTGTCACTTCCGCTAAGTTTCCATTTTGGTTTGACCTCCGTTTTTCCACAGGTTGATCCAGAATTCCGGGAGGTACGTCCATAGGTAAGTTTTCAGATTCCTCAACCTTGGGGAGATTCTCCTTTGTAGCATTCGTGTTTGAACTCACATTGTTTGGTTGAATAATCCTTGTGGTTGTTTTGATTGTTGTGGGGCAATAACTCTGAATATAGTCATCATCACTGTCAGAGTCAGGGGTATTTTCCTCTGGAGAGACAGAAGTTTGCCTTGTTTTGGGTTTTGAGGCCTGCTTTGGCTTTGCCATTTCCTCATCCTCTTCAGATAGAAATCCACAAGGGAGCAGTAAATCGCGGTGGAGTGTGCGCAATGGTCCTTCCTGACCCTCAGGACAGACTATATACACAGGCATATCTCCCGCTTTCTTTTGTACAACATAAATAGTGGACTCCCACCGATTGGCGAGTTTATGTTTTCCACGAAAACGGAGATTGCGCACTAGAACTCTATCGCCTGTATCAAGTGTTGACTCCCTTACTCGCATGTCAAATCTGCGTTTGTTTTTGTCAGCGATTTTCTTTGCATTAGCGGATGCCAACTGATAACTTTCTTTCAAGTATGTCTTAAGGTTTTTCACATACTGCGAGTGAGACATGCCCGGATTGTTCTTAACTGGTAGTCCGAACGCAATGTCTATGGGCAGTCTAGGTTGGCGCCCGAACATTAACTCATAGGGCGAAAACCCGGTGACGTCACTCCTTGTGCAATTGTATGCATGAGTGAGAGGCCGGACGTACTCGCGCCACCTAGTTTTCTCTTTGTCCTTGAGCGTACCCAACATACTGAGCAACGTACGGTTATACCGCTCGACGGGGTTGCCCCGGGGATGGTAGGGGCTCGTTCTTACTTTCTTAGTACCGACCAAGACGCACAACTCTTTGACAACCTGTGACTCGAAGTCGCGGCCTTGGTCGCTGTGAAGACGTTCAGGGAATCCGTAATGGACAAAGAACTGTTCCCAAAGGCATTTGGCTACAGTTAGGGCTTTTTGGTCTCGAGTCGGAATAGCAGTTGCATATTTCGTATAGTGGTCAGTTATGACCAGAATGTCCTTGCAATTATGGCTGTCGGGTTCGATGGACAAAAAGTCCATACAGACCAGTTCCATCGGGCGACTTGCCTGTATGTTGACTAATGGTGCGGCTTTGTCGGGTTGGCTTTTTCTTTTAACGCACCTTGGACAGCTTTTAATCTTGGACTCAACATCTCGAGACATTTTTGGCCAATAAAAACGAGATCTGGTTAGCTCAAGAGTTCTTTCAGCTCCTAAATGGCCCATTTCATCATGTAAGCTGTAGAGCACGGGGTTTCTCAAAGTTTTGGGTAAGACAAGCTGGTAGATGGTTTTGTTGTCACACTGTCTTTTCCGATACAACAGACTGTCTCTTATCTCAAATCGACTCATTTCTTTGAGCATAAGCTGGAGTTCAGGACAGTTATTACCATCAGGGACAGGTTCTGCTGACTCACATGACTGTATGATTACACTGATTACCGGATCAGCTCGTTGCAACTCAGCTATCTCAGCCTCACTGTACTTAGGGACGGTTGAAAGACCACTGAGATTCTCATCGTCGGAAAATGCTGAGGAAATAGCATCTGGATGCACGGCAAGTGACTCAATGTAACATGGAGACAGTTCAGGGTCATTTTGAAAAATAGTGTGGAGTTGACATGTGGCTTGGACAACGTTCACAGGTGCAAGATGGTATGAGGTAAAGTCATGTATTCTTTGACTCTCTTCTTGAGATGCACTGTCACTGATTAGTTCACCATGTGGCCTCCTTGACAGGCCATCAGCGTCTTGATTTTGCTTGCCTGCACGATATTTGATGTCGAAAGTGAACGTAGACAAGGCTGCTAACCATCGATAACTAGTAGCATCTAGTTTGGCTTTGGTTAGAACGTACCGCAAAGGGTTGTTGTCAGTAATGACTGTGAACACGTTGCCATATAAATAGTCATGGAATTTTTCGGTAATAGCCCACTTTAAAGCTAAAAATTCCAGCTTGTGGGCTGGATAGCGGGCTTCACACTGCGAGAGACCCCGACTCGCATACGCAATGACGCGGGTCTGGCCGTCCTGTTCTTGATATAACGCTGCGCCCAGGCCTGTTGTGCTCGCGTCAGTATGAACAACATAAGGCAATCTTGGATTTGCATACCCTAAAACAGGTGCGGATGTTAACTTTTCAATGATCTGGTCAAAAGCGTCTTGGCAAGATTGGGTCCACCTTTCCCCGAAAGGTTCTTTGGGATTATGGTACTTGGCGGCTACACTGGTAATCTTTGCACCTTTACGCACAGGAGGGTAGCCAGCTGTGAGGTTGGTTAAGGGCTTTACTATTTTAGAATACCCCTCCACAAACCTTCTATAGTACCCGGAGAACCCAAGAAATGACCTAAGGTCTTTTAAGGTCTGAGGTCTTGGCCAGGTCTTAAGTGCTTCTGTCTTTTGAGGATCGGTTTCGACTCCGTCGCGTGATACTATATGGCCTAAGTAACGAACCGAAGTTTGAAAGAAACGGCACTTTTCAGGAGATAACTTTAAACCGTTCTCTCGCAAGCGGGACAGGACGTTCGTGAGACGGGTTTCATGCTCCTCTAGCGTTTTGGAAAAGACAATAATATCGTCTAAGAACACAAGCACCTCGCGCAGATTGATGTTCCCCATGCACTTTTCCATTAAACGCTGAAAAGTGCTGGGCGCGTTTGTGATCCCCTGTGGCATACGATTCCACTCCCAAAACCCAAGAGGGCACACGAACGCTGTCTTGTCTTTGTCACTCTCAGTCATCTCAATCTGGTAATAGCCGCTTTTTAGGTCCATTACTGAAAACCACTGAGATCCGCTCAAGGCTGAGAAAGATTCCTCAAGATTCGGTAATGCATACGCATCTTTGATCGTTTGCATATTTAATCGTCGGTAATCTACACATAATCTGACATCACCGTTCTTCTTTTTGACTACGACTATTGGAGACGCAAAAGGAGACTGTGATTCGCGAATGATCCCTGCTTCAAGGAGAGACTGCAGGTGACGCCTCACTGCATCAAAATCCTGAGGATGAATAGGACGTGGGCGTTGCTTGAAAGGTGTTTCATCCTTGAGTTTGATTGAATGTTTCACTTTTGTTGCATGTCCGAAGTCGAGATCGTGATGAGAGAAAATGTCTGAAAATGTGTTTAACTTGTTTGTCATACGAGCTTTCCACTCCTCGGGAAGTGATTCTCCAAAGTTGAAGGTTAGGTTTGAACTTTGCTGCTTATTTGTTTGGCTAGTGGGCTGTTGGTGGCTACTGCAACTAGCGGGGTTCTGAGTTGGAACAATCTTTTTAACAGCACTAAGTTCACCGATGATACACCTAACAGGAAGGGAGATGTTTCGATCAGTTTCATTCTTTACCACTACAGGTATCTTGTATGGGGTGTCTCTTGGAACATTAATGAGACAACATTCGACAAAAATTCCCCCAGGTAAGGATGACACTGTAGGTTGCTCAAGCAAAACACATTGTTCATTGTTTGCCTCGTCGATATTTGCATATCCCTCTAGCACTATCCTTTCACCAGCACAGATTACACTTGGCTCATTATTTCTCAAGGTAACGAGACCCAGTCTGCCATTTAAACTATGCTTGTGTCTGATTTGTAGAGTTCTCAGGACTTGGTGGTAGCCACAGTAAGCACTCTTTCGAAATGTATTGTCATCACAAAACTGTTCGTACAGTGGATCGAGGGTGTTAGTTCCTATTAACAACGGAGTGAGACTGTTGGACCTAACATCTGGCACTACGAGGGCAAGTGTCTCTAATTCAGGCTGACTACCAATGAACTCTTTGGAAAACTGGAGTATGACTTTGACATACCCCAGGTAGGGCACTGACTGACCGTTTGCCCCTTCAATCTCTAGTAAATCAGCTACTGGGTGAATGGTCTGATCTGAAAGGTAACGGTTGTAAAACGACAGTGACATAGTTGTTACCTGCGACCCGGTATCAAGTAGTGAATTGCACTCAAGCCCATTAACTTTAACGTTAGCGGTGCTCTTGCTACCAACTAACCCTTTAGGTAAGGTTCCGGTTTTTGTCACTTTGTGCTCTTTTAACTTGACTTTCGATTTGGTTTTTGGTTCAATTATGGGACTTTCAGGTTGATTTGTTTCCATTTGTCCCTCAATAGAAACACTGTTCAGTTTAAATGTTTATCGAGGGTTGGATTGTCTTTTTCCCAAGCTCGTTGTTTCTCTTTTAGCAGAGTTCTTTTTGCAGACACTAATGTGGGGTTGGGAGGATCATCACAGTTTGTGGCAATATGTCCATCCTCGCCACAACTGAAACAGTACCATGGTTTTGGCTTTGATTTGACTGTTGCGGATGCGGCTCCTGAGGTAAGTTTTGATGTTGATGTCTTTTTGTAAACAGGTTTCTCTTTTCGTTTCTCCTTTTCCCTTTTTTTTTCAGGTGTGTTTGTAGATGATGTCTGTTGTTTAGGACTCGATAGGGCAGCAATTTGAGCTTGTAGCTCAACAATTTGCTTTTGAAGCTGTTTCATAGCTGGTTGCTCGGCAGAGAAAGACTGAGGTGAATCGTATGCGTCTCCCACGTATACCTCATGCACTTGTGCTGCAGCTTGAGCTTTTGGTTTTTGAAACCCCAGATGTTGCTTCATCCGGTTCGCTTTTGCAGTTTGTTTGTCCTCCTCTGTGCGTAAAAGGAGTAAAAACTCTGGAAAAGTGGGCGGGTTATTTTTGCGTTGCTCAAGTTGAAGGTTATTAATCAGCACATTGTTCCAGCAGCCCCTACAGAACTGCTTTAAGAGCTGCTTGTCCGAATCTTGAGGCAAAATGGTTTTCATTTTCACAATTCTATTCAAAAGGGTCTGCAATCTCTGGAGATAGTTGGAAGGTTTCTCGCCTGAGTTCTGATTAACATTTAGAAACTGGGCGAAAAGTTCATCTCCATCTTCCACCGTAGCATAAGCTGAGTCAAGCAGATCGAGAAAGACTTTTGGATTTGCACGGTAACCAAGCGACTTGACAACCAAAGCGGCAGGGGGAAGCAAACTATCAACAATGCGTCTTACCAGCTGTGCACTGGAAACGGTAGGATCAGCCAAGTGACATTCAATGCTGTTCCTCCAAGTCTCATAATCGACTTCAAAGTTTGGGCAAGGGACTTTGCCGGAAAAAGGTCTAACTTTTGCTGGTGCGTGTATTTGCGAAGAGAGGTCAGAACTTTTGACAATATGTTCGACCACTACACGCTGCACCTCAGGCGGAGTAAGTTGTTCAGCAGTTTGCAAGAAGGAAGATACTGGCAATTGAGTGGGCATAGCATTTGCCATAGGTCTGAAGGGAGGGCTAAAGGGGTCAAGAGGACTTTGCTCATCATTGACTGAATCCATTTGAGTGGCATCAAGGGAAATGGGACCTGTGGCTGTTCTAGCAGGTGCCACAACTGTACCCTGAGGTCTGCTAGACTCACTCGGCTCTTTCAGTAATCCAGTGATTCGTGCCAACTCATCATGTAGCAGGTTTTCAAAAGATTTTCCACTGAGTTTTGCAACATTTTGGAGGTCAGAAAGAAATGTTTTAGTAATATCGGTACCCTTTTCACTTGAGTATGAACTGGCTAAAGCTTCAACGTGGAAGACAACATCGTCATCTGTATCACTGGTTCTATCAAAGGGTAAATCTTTCTCAAGTGTCTCCACAGCAGCACCAGATGCATATTCTACAAGGGCTTTACCATAAAACTCAGAGGTTTTGTCTAAAACCTTCACAATTCTGTTAATAGATCCAAATTGCTTTAAATCTTCATAAATCTCTTCGTCTACATCGGTATTTGTCAAACCTGACACAATGACGGCATTGGGGACCTTAATACTTTCTTTCTCAATCACATCCATTTTCAAAAAACAAAACCAAAAATTTACACTTTAAGGACACTTTTTTTTTTTTTTTTTTTTGGACGAAAAGGCACCTGGGTTATTACTTACTCAAAGCTCCTGGCTGGCTCGCCAAATTTTACCGTGTAACCCACTTCAGAGTATGTACACCCTAGGTTCTTAGGAGCTGAGAAGTACAGTAATAACCAAGCAACACAGGTGTAACATTTGACATGTGTAAACTTTAGTTCAACAAAATGTTTCAACATTTCACAACAATTTTTGTTCACAATACCTATGGGCCCAAAATAAATTTAGAATAAAATAAAATAAAATGTCCTTTGTTTGTTGAAAATGTTCCTTGGAAATTTTCCTTAAGAATTCCAAAGTTAAATCCAGAATTCAAGTCAGTTAGTCAAAGGAAATAGTCAAAGTCAAGGGAAAATCTCATTGGTGCCGGTTAGTTGAACTGACACAATCCTACCACAGGCTTCCGGAATGCTGTGGTGGAGATTCACGGCTCATTGGGAAGGCTCGCCATCTATGGATCAATGGTTCACCTCGTATTTCAAGGACTGGAGCTTCTGGAATTTCTGCTCACCTCATCAAAAAAAGACCTGACCTGTATATAGAACAGGTTCAGTCCAAAATCAATTATATCAAATAGTTCTTAAAGTATTGTACAACATTATATTACTGTTAGAAAATATCATAGCATAGTTCACGTGAAGAAAACAATAGCTATTTTAACTATTTAAATCAGAATATACCATTTTAACCTTATGTCATTACAATGAAATGTAATTATAGGGACACATTGTACTAATGAACTTTTTCTTTCTGCTTTTAATCCCTTTTTACATAGGATTTTTTTTTAGATTTTAAATCAAAATAACGAAATACAGTTTTACTTGAAAACCCATTTATATGAATTTACAGCATTTGCTGATTTAACCACTTTAACTTACTTAAAATGACATTTTATATTCTTCTGTCTGTAACTTTAACCTTTAGTCACATATATATCACAAAGTAAAAAATGTTACAAAAGCATCTTTTTTGTAATACATACCAAATTAGTTTACATTTCTCCTTAAACCATGAAATAAATGGTCTTTTATCATGTTATATTCCTTCAAAACAACAGAAATGTTTGAATAATCACTAATTGAACTAGCATAGCTACCTCGTGGTTTTTCCACACACACAATCATTGAACACGTTAGCTTACCAAGAGAGGATCTTCAGTATGAAAAGCCAGGACAGATAAAAGCGATTTCTGGGTGGCTATCCAACTTCTAAAACAAAGTATACAGGTGTTTACATAACGAACTAAATCATATTTAACTGTCAGCAAAACAGACAGGTTTTCATACCTTTTATTCTCAGTTTTTCCAACTCGTGGGAGAAACCCGAAGCAGTGCTCCATCTGATTTTAGCGATGTGAAGCTAACGGAAGTATTTTAGCGCGCTACTTCCGGTTTCCCACAAAATAAAATGTATTTTTCAAAATAAAACCCCCATTACTCATAAACGTGAAGTATGGATAAATAATGATTATAATTGAATACAATTAACTGGTTAACCCCTTTTTAGGTGGGTTACATAATATTAGAAGACCTCAGGGGGTTAACCCTTAACAAAGTTTGCTACACCATTCACAATAAGCTCAAAAACATGAATGGCCAATTTACTTGTCCAAAGTACAAGCACATGGTCCCCAGGACGGGTTTGAGAAGCACTGCTTTAAGGTATAGTTCACCTGAAAAGGAAAATTCTGTCGTCATTTACCCTCATGTTATTACAAACGTGAATGACTTTCTTCTCCTGAACACAAAAGAAGATATTTAAAAAAATGTTGGTAACAAAACAGTTAACAGTAGCCATTGACTTTTATAGTACTTTTTTCCTATAATGGAAATCAGTGGCTAACGTCAACTATCTTGTTACTGACATTCTTTAAAAAATCTTTTTGTGTTCAGCAGAAGAAAGAAACTTGTACAGGTTTGGAACAACGTGAGGGTGAGTAAATGAGGCGAGCAAATTTGACATGAGGGTGAGTAAATTTGCATTTTAAGGTGAACTATACCTTTATTAACACTAAATGTTTTCAGATTACCAGAGTACATATTTAACTGTTACATATTTAAGCTAATTTCACTCATTCTATGTTGACCTTAGTTAGAAATGCACTTTGCTTAATTTAAAAGCTGATGAACGAACAAGTTCTAATTTGCCATTTTTCTATTCTTAGATTCCAAGGGCATGCTAGCACTTACAATCCTGCCTGTCATTCTTCCCCCGCCTGTGTACAAGATTGGCCACAAAACCTTTTGGCCAACTATTCAAGAGGCAAGAACCTCATTCATTGATGTACAACCGGTAAGTAAAACAACAGGGACAAAAAGAGCAGGCTCATTTCTTTACACCTGTTTGTAGGGCTGCACAATAAATCGTTTTAATCGTTTATGGTTTTTGCTGCTTGGATCTGACACGCATTTCATTTTCTCACAACTCTTTAAAGGATTAGTTCACCCCAAAATGAAAATTTCCTAATAATTTACTCACGCCACTATCTTCCAAGATATCCATGTCTTTCTTTCTTCAGTGGAAGAGAAATTAAGTTTTTTGAGGAAAACATTTCAGGATTATTCTACACAGAATGGACTTTAATAAAAAACTATCCCAACGTTCAAAGAAGGTTCAAATGTCCGTCTCAATGCAGCTTCGGAGTCTCTACACAATCCCAGTCGAGAAATAAGGGTCTTATCTAGTGAAACCATCGGCCATTTGTGGTTTAATAGTATATAATTTTTTTTTTTTTTTTTTTTTTTTAAATGACCGAACGTTTTGCTAGAAAAGACCCTTATTTCTCAACTGGGATTGTGTAGAGACTCTGAAGCTGCATTGAGACTGACATTTGTTGGAATAGTTGGTTGCCAGTGAAGTCCATTTTGTGTAGAAAAATACTGAAATGTTTTCCTCAAAAAAACGTAATTTTTTTGTATGAAGAAAGAAAGACATAGATATCTTGGATGGCATTGGGGTGAGTAAATGATTAGAAAATTTATATTTTGGGGTGAACTAATTCTTTAATTTAAGACTGTATTTCACGAATTTAAGACTGCTCTTTTGAAAACCTAAGACACACTTTTAAATAATTATCTGTGTCTGATATTGACCTTCTCGACTTACTATTCACATGGCGCCCAGCGTGGCAGACGTGTTTGCGAAGTGCTCCCGTTACCGTTTTTTTTTAGTATTTATTTTAGTGTTACTGTGTACAGTTAATGTAAGGTGCAGGTACGGAAGGATCGTGTACAGCAGAGAAGCACTTTTGAGCATTAAAGCAGCTCATTATGAGCTTAATTCAGAACTTTTTTTTTAACATCCAACCATACCTGGACACCTATTACATCCGGCCAGCACGAACACGGCGGAGACGAGGCAAGAGAGGCGGGCTACATGCTAGGCTAAAGGCCAGAGCTACACGTCCACCGCTACCGAGTCTGCTGCTAGCTAATGTCCGCTCCCTTGAAAATAAAATGGACGAGCTAAGAACCAGGACAACAACACAGCGTGAAATCAGAGAGTGCTGTACTCTGATTTTCACGGAAACCTGGACCACAGACAACACGCCAGATTCAGCCATCCAACTTCAGACCCACTCTGTACACCGTGGAGACCGTACATCGGCCTCGGGGAAGAATAAAGGTGGCGGCGTCTGTGTCTACATCAACGATAGATGGTGTTTAGACACTCAGGTGATGGAGAAACATTGTTCAGTGGACATAGAGGTGCTGATGGTTAAGTGCAGACCCTTTTATTTACCGAGGGAGTTCAGTGCTGTGTTTATTTTGGCTGTTTACATCTCGCCGCGGGCAAACCGGACCGCAGCACTCGGACTACTGCACGACACTATCAGCAAGTACGAGACTACGCACCCCGACGCTGTGTTTGTTGTGGCAGGGGATTTTAATCACTGCAATCTTCGGACTGTCCTCCCCAAGTACCACCAGTACGTGAGCTTCCCGACGAGGGACAACAACATTCTGGACCACGTCTACAGCAACGTTAAGGGTGCCTATAAGGCAGCACCCCGCCCCCCGCCCCCACTTCGGACAGTCCGACCACATCTCCGTGTTTCTATACCCATCTTATAGGCAGCTCCTCAAACAGGCTCCCGCAGTAAGTAGAACTGTTAAAGTATGGAATGAAGAAACTGATTTTGTGCTGCAGGACTGCTTTAACAGTACTGATTGGGATGTGTTTAAGACTGCTGCTGTGAGAGAGGACTGTACTGTGGACTTAGAAGAATATGCCTCAGTGGTTATAAGCTACATCAGCACATGTATAGATAACATTGTCCCCACTAAGTGCTACAAAACATTCCCAAACCAAAAACCCTGGATAAACTGTGATGTAAGGTCCATGCTGCGTGCCCGTTCCACTGCATTTGCCTCTGGTGACGCTGAGGGCTACAAAAAGGCCAGATACGATCTATGCAGATCCATCAGAGAAGCCAAGAGACAGTACAGAGTGAAGCTGGAGGGATACTATACCACCGCGGATCCCCGGCGCATGTGGCAGGGCCTGCAACACATCACAGATTATCGGCAGAGGAGCAGGGAGGTCACAACTAGCCAAAGCACACTACCAGATGAGCTGAATAAGTTCTACGCTCGTTTCGACACCAACACCAGCAGAGGGACTATCTCAACAGAGGCAGCACAGAGCTCTTCACTCACGGTGACATCAGCTCAGGTGCGCAGGACATTGAGGAGAACGAATCCCCGGAAGGCAGCAGGCCCTGATAACATCCCGGGCCGTGCACTGAAGGTCTGCTCAGCGTAGTTGGCTGAGGTACTAACGGACATTTACAATCTATCCCTCTCACTATCTTTTGTACCCACCTGCTTCAAGACCACCACCATTGTTCCCCTCCCCAAGAAAAACACCATAACCTGCTTAAATGACTACCATCCCATCGCACTCACCTCAATTGTGATGAAGTGTTTTGAGAGGATAATCATGACCCACATTAAAAAGACCATCCCAGACACACTGGACCCCTTACAGTTTGCATATCGTCGGAACCGCTCCATTGATGATGCAGTAAACATTGCCATCCACACAGCCCTCACACACCTGGAGAACAAGGACACATATGTTCGAATGCTGTTTATCGATTACAGCTCAGCATTCAACACGGTCCTCCCAACCAAGCTGGCTGAGAAGCTCCTCATCCTTGGACTGGCACCTTCCCTCTGCAGCTGGGTCCTGGACTTCCTCACTGACAGACCCCAGATAGTCAGAGTTGGTACCCAGACATCAGGTACAAGGACGGTGAGCACAGGGACACCCCAGGGCTGTGTGCTGAGCCCTCTGCTGTACACCCTCTTCACTTATGACTGTGCCCCCACTCAGCGCAACACCACCATCATCAAGTTTGCGGATGATACAACAGTCATTGGTCTGATCACTGGTGGGGTTGAGACAGACTATAGGGAGGAGGTGGCTCAGTTGGTGTCCTGGTGCCACATAAATAATCTCTCCTTAAATGCAGAGAAAACTAAGGAGATGATTATCGACCCGAGGAGGAGGAGAGACCTGCACGGCCCACTTTACATCGGTGAGGCACAGGTAGAGAGGGTGAAAACCTTTAAATTCCTTGGCACCCACATCAGTAAGGACCTCTCCTGGTCTCACAACACCCAGCACATTGTCAGTAAGTCTCAACAACGGCTGTACTTCCTAAGAAAGCTGAGGAAATTTGGTCTGTCCACCAAACTTCTTAGCAACTTTTATAGATGTACAGTGGAGAGCATCCTGACCAATTCCATCACAGTGTGGTTTGGAAACTGCACAGTACAGGAAAGGAAAGCTCTCCAGCGTGTGATCAAAACTGCACAATACATCTGTGGGACAGCTTTTCCATCACTTCAGGACATTTACAAAACCCGGGTCACAAAGAGGGCACACAACATCATCAAAGACACTACACACCCCCAGCGTATACTATTCACATTGCTACCTTCTGGCAGACGTTATAGGAGCATGACAGCCAGAACATCCAGACTTAAAAACAGTTTTTATCCACAGGCCATCAGGCTGTTGAATGACTCAGTCTTTTGACAACTCCATACTCGCACTTTAATCACTGTTTGCACTATACTGTGAATGTCTTTTTAGTGTCTCTCTGCTGAATGCAAATTTTACACTTGCATCTTTTAAGTATATTGTGTGTATATTGTGTACTTTTTATATTTTATATTTGGGAAACCTTTGCAACTTAAGAATTTCATTGCATGGTGTAACTCTGTGCATATGACAAATAAACATCTTGATCGATTGTCTTTCCCTCATTTAGTCTGGAACCAACATGGTCCTTTACCTGGAAAGGCAGAGAGAAGCAAAACCCTCCCCCTTTGTCTTGGAGCTTGGAATGGCTGGACAGTTTTTTGGTGAATGGGGAAACTCTGGAACAGTTGACTCGTTTTTTTTTTTTTGTGAAGATAATTTTTAGCTAGGCTATTTTACAGTTTATAGGTATGGAGTTTCATGTTTTTATTTTGCTACAAAGGACTAAATGATTGCTTATTTAAAATGAATTGCAATGTACTTACTGTTTATACGCAGAGTTTTTATCTGCCTCCCATTTTTGCTGCACAGGACTAAATGATTGCTTATTTAAGTGAATTGCAATGTATGTACTTGTGTGTTTTTTTTATTGTATTCTTTGTGAAGAGAATCTTTAGCTATAGGCTATTTTACAGTTTATAAGTGTAGAGTTTTGAATTTTGAGAATCTTACCATTTTATAATCTTTTAACATACCAACATTTTAGCACAAATGATTTTTGTGGGCCTCCGCTTATGTTGCAGATGTCTAACTGTTTTTTTTAACATGAATGTATTTATGATTATATTAATTTCCTGGAATAAACACTTTAATTGAATCAATAAACAGTAGTGTTATTGTTATTAATATTTTTGTATTTTTTTTATTCGTTTTTTTTATTATTATTATCTAAAATGAATAACCTGTAGCATGGGGGTTGTTTGACCCAGCACTGATTAAAAACAACCCAGCAGATGGGTTAATGTATAAAAACCCAACCTGCTGGGTCAAAATAACCCAGCATGTGTTCTGTCCAATATTTACGCAGCGCTGGTTTGCCAATTAACCCAAATTGGGTCGTTTTTAACCCAGCATTTTTTAGAGTGTACTATATAAGCAGCAGACACCACGTCATCTTAATGACAGATTCTCCGGCAGCCTTTCTTCTCCTCCAGTAAATTATCTCTATCCTCTTATGCGCAATTACATCATAGGGGGTTTAACTCGGAGCTCAAGCAGAGCTTTGGGTTCG
Source organism: Abramis brama (assembly GCF_963993115.1). Classification (NCBI taxonomy): domain Eukaryota; kingdom Metazoa; phylum Chordata; class Actinopteri; order Cypriniformes; family Leuciscidae; genus Abramis; species Abramis brama. The sequence goes on from NC_139972.1 coordinate 1,430,725, forward strand.
AGCCTCCTCCAAGGACAGCAAGCAGAGTTCGTTTACTATTAACCTTTAGACTACAGGGCCGTTGAATGCTTGAATCTGATTGGTTGATGAAGGTTCTAAGGCGTGCAATTATTTTCAGGGAAACGCATGACTAAAGTAGTTCCAGGCAGGTCTAGACCGCATTACAGTTCCATATCACTTCGCGCAGTTTACTGTAATAACGGAAAATAGGATACAATTCATAACAAGAAAAACCATGAAGCCCCATGCGCTTGATCTGCAGTTTTCAGTGTCTAACTTCACAATCAACGGAAACATGCAGTTTAATTTTAATAAAGTATATAGTCCAAGCTATAATCAATCGAAAATTAAACTGAATATATAAATACATTGATAGCTACACGGGTTTTCGTAATTATTGCAGATAATATAACAAATAAATAATTATTGATAGGCCTACTTGTTAAAAGGGCTTTGTGTTTTATTTATTAGGCTAGTCTATTCACTAATAGAAAAAAAAGAACAAATTAATTAATTAATAAATAAATAATATTGACATGCTTCTCTCTCTCTCTCTCTCTAATAACTGCATTAATAACTGCATAAAGCCGGGGACACGCTTACTGTAAGGCCGGTTATGAATGTAATTTGATACTTATGACTGATCATGCTCGTGTGTTCAGCGCGTTCAGTCTGTGTTCACAGTCGGTGTTTAAAACCCCTTGATCAGCAGGGATCACTGGTGATCCCGGATTATTATTGTTCAAACTGCATTACTCGTAAAAACATCACACTCTTACTTGATTTGGACAAACTCAGCATTATAAGAACAGTTTAAGACTCCAGCTTCGACATTTGACCACTGTTTATGATTAAACTGGTTTGCAGTGACATTAATTTCTTAATTTATGCCAGGAGTGCAAAATAATTCATCTGAAACGATCGTTATTTTGAATAGAAATCAACACTCACACAACATTATTCTCGTCTTCTCCGGTTTATTTGTGTTTACACTCATAACATATATAGAATCCGACAGAGATATTAGTACAATGGCGCGCATATTTGGAGAAATAATTATTAATTATCACATGCTAGTAAAATATTCCGCCATACAAAATAGAATTCCTATTCATTTTACACTGAATTATACGATCTAAACAGCTCAAACAGCGCACGGAGCTCGGTGTGTGTCTCCCCTTCCTTATTTGCGTCATTTCTGACCTCAGAGAAAAATGATTCGCTGAACAGCTGTCAATCATCGGACGTGCTTCAACGTGACCTCTTCTGCATGACGCGTCCTGTGTGCACTTCCTTATTCTGGACATCCTTGATAAACAAAGCGAAAGTGACATTTCTTCACCGAAACAAGTTTTAATAAATGCACGATTTAACTTATATGTGTTTTGTGTGTTATTTTCGTGCGATTTGGGGTATTTTTATATGAATAAAGAATAAAGGTATAGTTTAGCATAGCCCATAGCTTCATATAAAATGCTAAATATAACATATTTCAAAATCTTCTTTTTTGGACTTGAAAACATTTTAGACCGCGACCGGAATATAAAACAATATGAGCTTTAAATAAAAGTGTAGTATTAATAAATTAAAATGTGTCATGTAGCTTGAGGCTACCTGTTGTGCTAATGCACCTGCTGCAGGAGCTTTCTATTCCAAAATATATATATTTTTTAAAGAATTTGCATTTAAAGTTCCAATAATAGTTTTTTGTTGTTTGTTTTCTAACAAGACTCAAGTTAATGCATGGATTTTTCGTGTATAGTGATTGCATTAAGATGTAAATGACCAGGCATTATGCCAGAAGAAAGATTATAATGTCTGAATTCAAACAAAAGAATAAGGATAAAAGAATAAAGAAGATTAAGTCTCATACGAGCAGAGGTGTGAAAGGTTGGTCGATTTAAATAAAAAAAAAATGAATGGGGCCAGTTCTCCTCGCCAGACATTAGTCAGAGACAGTAAATGGGTGTTTATAGGGCAATAAAATATTTGACGAGAATATTGTTAGCCTTCCCCAAAGTCTCCCCTGACATGGTCTCACAATAGGCTTCATAAAATGCATAATTTTAGAGATATCATCCTCAGATTTGAAATGAAGCATGACCACAATTGTGGCTACACTTTAGTTGTGGTTATAAGTTGCTATCCTAAATTCACATAATATTTGTATACATTTAATAAATATATTCTTAATATTTGTTGTTTTTGTTTTTATGTTTGAGCTTATATATCGCAATATTAATAACAGTCTTGTTAATTTTGAGTCTTGAACTATAAACTCTTAAGGGTTGGCTTTCTAAATATGTGTGTGTTATGTTTCTATTCAGAATTACTTATGAGCAGCAACCTTTTTATTTTGGGTATGTCATGTATGCAGCACTTGCCAAAATTGGGGGTGATGGGGAAGGGGTTTTAAGATCTGCTGCAGTCGATGGAAACAGTCAGAGAATGTGTCAGCTAGTCGTTCAGTGTGTCCCCAGCATTAGTCTGCTCTCCGTGGCTTAAACCTCCATTACTAACTCTAAAATGGCATTTTGGAATCAGCAACAGAGGCATGGGATTAGTTGCGTAAGAAATTAGGCCTACATACAAGAGCGTTTTAATGACAAAAACTTGACAAACGTCTTGAAATACATAATCTGAACAATGTTTACACACATACTGTTAAACTTCTGAAGAATCACAAACATCACGAAACACAAAAGAAACCTTGACCTGAAAGAAACCCTTAAATATCAAACAAACAATTAAGTAAAATGTCCTCCAGAGATTCATATTAATATGAGGAAGTCACATATGAACACTCACCTTGATCAAACTTTTACAAGATACAGGATCTCAAATCCTCCAGCTTTAACATCATAAAGATACACGTACATTCCTTCTTAAACGTTGATAAACACTTTGATGCTCTGTTTTTTCCGTGTCTTATTCGTATTTTTCCAGCTCAAAATAGCGACAGGAGAACTCTAACTTACTTTCACTTTCTGTCGAGAGAGAGAGAGAGAGAATGGGTAAACAGAGACCAGTGTTGCCAGATCTCGCGAGACAAATAAGCAACCAGGCCAGTAAAAACAAGCCCAAAACAAGCGACCCCCCCCCCCCCCCCCCGCATAGACATATTATTAATTAATAATAAAGTTTATTAACAATAAATAAACTGTGACGTAGGGACTGATTTTAAACTGTTGCTACAGATTGTCAATTTACATCCATGTGGACAGATTGGTTAACGTTAACTGTGCGCAGTTTTGAAAAACTGTAGCCTACACATGGTAACGTTACAGTTTATTTTTATTTTTGTTGTTTATTTATTATGTTTCTGTGAACATACATTATTTATCTGTTCATTTATTATGTTCTGTGAACATACACAGAGCAATAATGCGGTGCATTTTGATGTCTTGTCACAAGTTGAGCAAATTAATTCCCCAAGGTGATCGGCTGATTTAATTTATGTGTGACAAGCTACATCTACCTTTAGCACAGCTCTCGATCTGTCTTGACTCGTTGTGTTTGGAGACCGTAAATCCAATGTCCGGAAGCCTCATTGAGGAGAACGGTGCTGCATTTTTAGCGCAATTTTCCACCGGACAAATTGCGATTGTTAACTCATGATTTCTGTTCTGTGTCTGTGTGCACCAATCTTGCACTTCTATCTACTCCTCAACCAGACCACCTAGAGACTTCGGGTTTTCGGCATTATGTTAAGGAAGGTCTAATCTCGGGAACGCACAAAAAAAATCCAGGAAAAGATTTACTATCTCTTAGTGTTGTGATCCAATGAGGTGAGAAAATTGCGCTAAAACACTCACTGAGTTGTTATTAGCCTACTTGTTTTAAATTATTTTCGAGGTCCGCTACATACTCTGCACAGTGCTTTTGAGTCATCCCCCACGACAGGTTGAATCCATACTTTTACTCCTTTTTCTTTCTTCCGACTCGCGCGTATTTTCATTTAAACGTCACTGACGTTTTCCTAACCATAAAAAAACAGACTGCCTCTGATTGGCTAACGTTAGTACTCGTTGACATCTCCTGTGTGTATGGGAAAGGGGAGGGACAGAGGGAACAGGCAAGACAAACTACGTTTAAAATATAGGCAATGTCTGTTTGACAACTTTTTATGGAGCTGGGAACAAGCCCAAAATAAGCAACTACACTTTAGAAACAAGCCCAAAAAACCGCAACCCGCGACTACCAATATTTGTAAGCGACTTTACAGAAAAACAAGCCCAAAGTCGCTTATAATAAGCGGACTTGGCAACACTGACAGAGACGCGCGTTCACGAGAGCACCACGGCGCATGCGTGTGAGAGCAGACGTTGTTGCGTATTCGCGCGTTGGAGATTAAAGGGTCACTTCACCCATTTGCATTAAGCTTTGTATTGTTAGAAGCCCAGTCATATATTATAATAAACGTGGATTTTTCGTTCATTTTTCCCTGAGATGGGAGAAATAAGGATTTAAGTGTTTTACTTCCTGCTTATTATGACGTAAAAATCATCATTTTGCGTCATAATAAGCAGGAAGTCACATTTCATTGAAAAGTGTAGAGACTACAAACACTAGCTCCTCATTATTCCAGGGGGCGGGACCCGCTCACGCTACAGGCCTATTACAGATCAGTGGGTGGGACTTCACTTTCTGAAACTAAAACCAATATCCTCCATCTTGTTTGGAAGCTAAGCTAACAGGCGCTGTGGAGCCAGCTGTGAAGATATGACAATAGCGGAGGGTAACGTTACTCAATATGATGTAGAAGAAGAGGATTTCGGAAGTCTGATGCTCGAATCAGGTGTTTGTGGCTACCTTTACAAGCCGCATTATAGCGAAGAGCAGCCGAGGCAGAAGACCTGCCTGTCGCGGACGAGGAGCCCAGACTGGCTCGAGCTGGGGCGGACTGGTGGCGCCGGTGATCTCACTATGCAACTACGAACACAGAGATAGAGTCCGTCTGCTGCAAAGAATTTAAACGATGCCAGTTTCTCCTGGACGAAATCTCTGAATCAGACGAGGACACGGACGTTTGTGTTGTGAACCATCCTAGTTTCGCACCGCATCTGACTGAACATCCCGGTAACGTTGCCATGCAATAATTCACCATTTCGAAAGAAATACAAATGAGGAGTAATTCACTAATGAGTTCGCCAACTAACTAACGTTAGACATTTTGTGTGAAATGAATTTCAAGCTCCGGTGGTAGCTAGCCTTATAGACGGATGACTGATTATGCTGTTCTGGATTAGTGGGAGTGGCTTGCGCAGCTGTGCAATGTGGTGCATTGTGGGAGTTGTTGTCTTTCATACAAATGCGTCCTGAAGTTATTTTCTTTCTTTCCTCGGTCAAGAAGGCACCAAATTCAAAATTTATTTTACATTTCGACTACATACATGACCCACTTTCAATAAAGATCAATGTTCCCATGGGTGAAATGCTCCTTTAATATCTTTTAAAAAAAAGTGCTTCTTTTTCTTGCAAAAGCACTCGCGTCGCTTTTTTGGTCTTTTATAAATTAGTTTTGTGCTTATGTTTATTCTCCAATTTGTTCACTCGTTTGTTCATACTTTTGGTCTTCTATATTTTTTTTTTTTTTTTTTTTTTTTTACCATTCTTGAATTTATTCTGGTATTTTTCAGTTTGTTTTTATCCGTGTAATTTATCATGTTTTTTTTTTTTTTTTTTTTTTAATCCTTGCCTTCAGTTGTTCAGTTTTGTCTTTCACTTTTTCTTTCTGCAAATGCAGTTCCTGATGATAAATCATAAAGAGGACTTTGTTTGATCACATCTGTATGATATGAAATAAGTTTGTCATCATCCAATCATGTTTATAATTACATTCAGTCATTTAGAGGATGATTTTTTCAAAGCGATCTACAAATGTGGAATAATGCAATGTGACATAAACCTGAAAGAATCAGATAAATTAAAACCATACAGTAAAACTTAAAATTACTGTTAATTTTTTTTACAGTTTTAATAAAATAAAATAAAAATATGTATTTATAACTTATTTTAAGATAGCAAGCAATCATTGAAACAATGTTGAGTCGATGTCGATGCATCAATGCTAACTGCACTGAATTACAAAGTAACATCCGTCCTTCGGATGAGACGTTAAACCGAGGTCCTGACTCTCTGTGGTCATTAAAATCCCAGGATGTCCTTCGAAAAGAGTAGGGGTGTAACCCCGGCATCCTGGCCAAATTTGCCCCTTGGCCTCTGTCCATCATGGCCTCCTAATCATCCCCATATACTGATTGGCTTCATCACTGTCTCCTCTCCACCAGTAAGCTGGTGTGTGGTGGGCGTTCTGGCGCAATATGGCTGCCGTCACATCATCCAAGTGGATGCTACACATTGGGTGGTGGTTGAGGAGATTCCTCCTTCTATGTATAGCGCTTTGAGGTCTCAGAAAAAGCACTATATAAATGTAACAAATTATTATTATTATTAACATTACAAAGTTATGTTGGTTCAATATCACTTTTGCACCCGCAATTAATGTTGAAACAATGGTGATATTTCAACAAAACATCAACGGTAAAGCCATTAAATCAACATTACACTGTGTGTGATTCTTCAGCGAGTTTATCTCCAGCTCTAATTAAACACACTGAAGCTGCTAATCAAGATCATCAGGATCAATGTTGGAGATAAACTCTGCATGAAGAGGAATAAACACCTCTGAACTACAGCCATTACTATAAACTATATATCAGCTCATTTCCATGACAATAGTGTTCAAGCGACACGTTTATCTTGGAGAATAAAAGAGCTTGGGTTTTTCAGTGGATATTTCTCTAAAGCTGCAGATTCACCTTATGTAGAGCTTCATCTCTTTAAATATCACACAATAGCCATGTCCGTCACTTTCTCATAAACACAAGATGTAGTTTGTTGTGAGTGTGTTTCAGCAGGAAAAAAGCAGGAATCAGGGAGCAGGAGATAAAGCACAGGAGAGCATCAAATCCCAGCTCAGGTGATCATGCTGTCGACTACAACTCAATGTAGAACCAATGTCAGCATTATCAGGAGGCTGCATCTCATTTTACCTGTCCATCCTCGTCAGCCTTCACTAAAGGAAAGAAGACGAGCGGCTCTGCAAGCGTTGAGGAACACATGCGATACGTCTGTGTGTGTCACGATGTAGAACAAAGAGGAAGACCATCAGGAGTACTTCTTCTTCTTCTTCTTCTTCTTCTATTTAATGGCGGTTGGCAAACCAACTTAAAAGGTGCATTCCCGCCACCTACTGAAATGGAGTGTGAAGCGCATAAAAAAAAAGAAAAGATATATATTTATAAAATTTACACATAATGGAGTTTTAAATCCTATTATATAATCCTGTTTCCTTTAAAAATATAAATAACTCATGATAAACTCTTGATTGTTTAGTACCTTGTCCTAGGAGAACCTGAAGTGTCAGCTCATTGATTTCTACATTTCTTAAAGCATGTCTTAACTGGGACCGCTCTGTTTCATAAGCTTCGCATTCTAAAAGGACATGTTCTATAGTTTCAACTAACCCACATTTATCACAATTTCCATTCTCATGTTTACCAATTCTTTGTAAGCTTTGATTTAATAAACAATGTCCAATACGCATTCTTGTTACTAAAACATCCTCTTTCCTGTTTCTGAATCTTCTTCTCTCTGAACCAACTTTTCCTTGAATGCAGTAAAAATGTCTACCTTTTATTCCTTCATTCCATTCTTTCTGCCAAATTTCCTGTATTTGTTTCGCTATTATCACTTTAATTTCTGTTTTACTTAATGCCACTTCAATGTCAATTTGTGAATGATTTAATGCCCGTTTAGCCAGATTATCAGCCTTCTCATTTCCTTTCACACCCATATGCGATGGAACCCATACAAGATTTACCAGAAGTCCATACTGTCTTGTTCTGCAAAGACTCTGCATTACTTCATTTATCATGTCTTGCCTTGCTGATGATGTTCCACTTTCCAAGCTATTTAGAGCGGATAAAGAATCTGTACAAATCACTACCCTTGTTGGTTGTATTTCTTCTATCCACTGAAGTGCTAGACATATTGCTATTATTTCTGCAGTGAATACCGAAACATGATCTGATATTCTTTTTGACATTCTAATGTTAAAAAGTGGAATATATACCGCTACTGCTGTTTTCCCAAATTCTGGGTCTTTTGAACCATCAGTGTATATTTGAACTGCACTATAATAAGTTTGATCAATGTATTGCTGTATACCTAAATTTCCTAATCCATTTGTATTGTTATGCTTTTCTTTAAGCAATTGAATATCAATCAAAGGCATTGAGAAAAGCCAAGGAGGAATTGCTGACCTAGCCACAGTAGGAGCAACATTGAAGTCACTTAATCCCATTCTCCGGGCTTCCTCACTGGCCTTCCATCCAAAACTTGATAACTTTTTATGTCCATATTCCCAACAATCCTCCAACACCATTTTAACTGGGTGACTGTCCAAGTGTCCCTTTATGCTTATGAAATACCTCATCTTTAACTTGAGCCTACGAATTACTTGAGGCATTACACCCATCTCTACTTGCACTGCTGTTATTGGAGAGGATCTAAATGCTCCACAACAAATTCGCAAAGCTTGTGACTGAATTGCCATCAGGAGTACAAATCAGACAAAGTTTATTTAAACGACTCAAATATAATCCAAGTAGCGTAACAGTGTGTGAAACACAAGCATTACCAGACAACTGAAGAGGTTGATGAGGGCCAAACCATAAACACCTGTGACAATTAATCAGTAACCATGACAACTGATTAGTGGCGGGAAAACTGAACAAAGGAACACATGTGACTGAACATGACAAACTAAAAGTCCATTGAAATGAAACTAAGATCGAGTGTCTGTGACACTGTGTGTGAAGTGTAAATATAGTTGGAACTTTAATCAGGAAATTCATAATAAATATTACTAAAGCAAGATGCACTTATTAAGAGTGTAGAAACTGGGAAAACTTTAATAACTTTTTTAATGAATGTGTCTCATTGCCGTCAGTAACAACACAAATCAAACGCAGAGAACAAGCGTGCGAAACCCAGAGGAGCAGCAGCTGATGCACATGTGTTTCTCTCTAATGAGGAAGAATCAATTAAATCCAACCTTTACCAATATTTAGTTTCCAATCAGTGGTTCAACATGATGATTTCAGTAAACGTCCCAGATATCAGCATTTCTCTAGTCCACATCCTTGCTTCAGTTCTGCTGGTTCCCCGGCCCAAAGCTGAACACAGACACACACAGTTTCCTCCGGCCCAGATGTGGCCCACAGCCGGTAAAATGCCTCTTCCTTATTGATATGACCCAGATCTGGCCCACACACTGAGAAGTGCCTTCATTGTTTGATATGGCCCAGATCTGGCCCACACACTGAGAAGTGCCTTCATTGTTTGATATGGCCCAGATCTGGCCCACACACTGTAAGATCCGGCTGAGAGTCGCTTGCTCCTCGAGACAGATGTGACCCACACACTGCCAGTCAAACACTAATTCAACCATTTAAGGGCTTTTATTATAACACTAACAAATACACTTTAACATATTCATGCATTAACAATGAACAAAAACACTATAATATTAACATTTATTAACTACACTTTTAAACCACAAAATAAACAATAGAAAAACACACACAAACTCTCTTTAACACTAAATAATTTCCTTGTGCAAAAGTCCAGTCATATTTAATGATATAGTGCTTTATACAGTACAGATTGATTAAAAGCAGCTTTACAGGGATAAACAGGGAAATAATGATCAGTGATCAGAGTTCAGTTCTGCTGTAAAGCGACTCTAGAAAGACAATAGTGTCATTGATCAGCTGAAGTCAGTTCAGTGTTGATTCAGTTCAATAACTGTGTAAAGTTCATAAAATATGAAACGAGTTCAGTTCAGCTATAAAGCAGTGACGTCCTCGTCCAGCTCAGTTCAGTTCTCCTCCAATAGTGTCAGTGCCGTCAGATCAATAATAGTGCTGACTATGAAGTGTCATAAACTAAGCGAGCCGGAGGCGACAGTAGCAAGAACCCAAACTCCATCAGGAGACAGAATGGAGGAGAAACCTGACCAGTTCTCCTTTGGACAAACGAAGGAACATGGTGTGATTATGAGTCCAGGCTGCATCACAAGCCAGATTGTGGACTGATATGATTCAGAGTGTTTGAGCTCCTTCTGCTTGAAGATTGGGATCGATCACGCCAGCATTAGGTGTGAGGATCTGAAGCTGGTCGTCGGGTCTGTGTGGAGGACTTGTCTGGTTCTCCTGGTCTTTGCTGAGGATCTGTGCCGATGACTGTCGAGTCCACGAGGTCTTTACAGGCGCTTTGTCTCTAGGGCTCGTCTAGTTGTCCTGGTCTCTGCTGACCATGCTTTTATTACGTCTAGACTAGACTACTGTAACTCTTTATATGCTGGATTGGATCAGTCAGCTCTTCATCTCTTACAGTTAGTCCAGAATGCAGCAGCTCGGCTCCTAACTGGGACTGAAAGCGTGAGCACATTACCCCAGTTTTAGCCTCGCTCCACTGGCTTCTGTCCGTTTCAGGATTGATTTGAAGATTTTATTGCTTGTTTTTAAGGTTTTGAATGGGTTGGTGCCTTCTTATTTCTCAGAGCTTTTGCACGTGCGCTCTCCTGTCAAAGCACTGAGGTCGTCCAATCAGATGTTCCTCCATGTTCTGAGATCCAGGTTAACATAAAGGTGAGCGAGCCTTCTCAGTGCTGGTCCTGATCTCTGGAAGAGTCTACCGGCTCATATAAGAACAGCTCGGACTGATGACATGTTTAAGTCGTTGCTTAAGACCCTCCTGTGTTCCTTAGCTTTCATTTCCAGTGGAGTTTTGCTCCTGTGACATTCTCTACTGTGTTTATGTCTTTATTTGTGTGTATCCTGACATTGTTAAGCACTTTGGTCAACTGTGGTTGTGTTTAAATGTGCTATACAAATACATTTGAATTTTGACCTGTTGAACTTTGACATTCAGGGCTGCGTTGTGCTGGTTTTAGGGTGCAGGTCCACCATCTGATCTGGATACGGACCGGAGAACATAATCCAGATCTCGCCATATTAAAACCAGACCATATTTCTCCTGGAGGTGAAAAGCTGTCAGACATCAGACGGAGTCGAGTTTGAGCTTTTACACGCTTGCATTATATTATTCTGTCTTTTACTGCATATGATAATTCACACTCAGAAAGTAGAACTGAAGAGACATTCATTACAAGATGATTAGTAGTTAAAACATTACATAATGTTCCTGCATTGTTTTGTATTCTGTGACTTTCAGTCGAATAAAAGACTGTCATATATTTCATCACTGAAGATTTCTTAAAAATAGTGTTAAAATATGGTCTCGTCTCGTTCTCGTGAACCCAATATCGTGTCTCGTCTCGTTAGATCAGTGTATCGACACACTCCTAGAAGACACTAAATCTCATCTCAGCATTTCATCATTTACTCTCAACATCAACATTTGTGAGATTTATTCCATTGGAACAGTTTTGAGAAAGTTGGTGGTAAAATGTTCCTTCATTAATTAAAAATAATTCACAATAATAATAATTATATTAATTAATGCATTGTTATTTAATCATTAACTTGTTTTAAGTAATATTAGTAACCTATTAATATTATTTAAAAAAATGCCTTTTTTGTTAATTAATGAAGCAAAAATGTATTTATTACACATTATTGCCGCTTTATATTATACCGTAGACTCTATAAACTTCAGATGAAAGTCGGGACAAGATTCCCCTGAGAGAGTCTGAATTTAAATGTTTTTGTTAGTGACTTTATCATAACAATATTAAGGCACATTATTTAGGATCTATGACCTAATGTTTGAAAATAAAAACATTGTCTTGTAACATATTGCAATGATAACTATCAGAGAATAAGAAGCGAGGAAGAAAGAGAGAATCATGGAGAATCCTGAAGAGACGGTGGACAAAGCGAAAGAGAAGCGGAAAGGTTGAAAGAAAGACATAAAAACAGGACAACATCCCAAAAGCCTGAAATCAGCTCCACATGAAGCGCTGGTGTCGAGTCTGTCAGGGCTCTCAGTAATCTGGGCAACACGCGTTTATTCAGTGCAGTCGTGCAGGTAAAGCCTCAGAGTTTGAAGAATCACACATTCTGAAAGAGTTGCTGTTAAACGTGAAGAAGGTCTCCAGACATGAATGATGTGCTGGTCTCTTTCTGTTTGTATGTGTGTAATGTCCCGCCATGAGGAGCAAGTGCCTTGTTTATTATCAGCTGATGAACTTTAGCAATGGCCTTCTCCTGCTCTAGCACTCGTGCTTTCATTGCATGGCGAGACCCTGAACTGGTGGAGATTCTGTGATCAACCTGTGCTTTGGCAGCTTGAGCTCCTCTTGAGCGGCTGCTCGTTCTCCTTTCTTTTCCATGAGAAGGAAAAAGCACTGAGCACTTTTCTGCACACACTCATGGCTCTCTGGATCCTCTGGTCTCTCACACTTTCCTCTGATGATGAAGAAAACAGAATATAGTAGTGATGGGACGGTTGATGCCGGGGCTCTGTTGCTCCGACGCAGTTTTCAAAGCACTATTGTATCACACACTGTACCGATGCTTGTGTCGAAATGACAATACCACGTGATTGATGACGTCTGAAGCTTCGAGCGTCATGCAGGATCGGAAGGTCGGGACAGCTGGTCCTCATCTGATGCAGAAAAGAGAAATGATTATCGAAGAGGCATTATTTAAACGATTTAACACTACACTTCCCCATAACATCATTTATATATTTTTTAAACAGAACACAAAATATTTTTTCAATTGCTTCAATTACGATCACATACTTGTATATGTTATATTATTGCTCAATATGTGAATGCGTTGGCCAGGCTACACGACACGAGTTGTGTCTCATTGGCAGAAATTAATTTAGATGAGATTAGACAGAACTTTATTAATCCACACTTGTATGTCACCGACTTCCGAAGCTTTGTTTGGTCACGTGCTTTTCTGCTCTGTGTTGATTTGTTATATATAGTGGAGAAAACAAGTGTGACCACCAGATGTCACTAATGCGCATTGTGTTAAAAGCTTCGAGTAATGAACCTTTTTTCGGCACAATTTGATGAAAGCCTCATATGCTTCAGAAAGCCTCGGTTTCCCATCACTAGAATATAGGCTCATGTGTGCAAACTTTAGATGATTATAAAATAACTTCAAGTATTTTGTAATGATAAATTACAATGTTATGACATATTCAACATAATAAGAAACTACATTTAGACCACACTAGGGCTGTCTCTTTTTATCCCACAATTCTGAGTTCAATAAAGGCTAATTCACACGGCCCAAACAAACTGACATAATCCGACTTGATCACGCCATGACAACTTCAATGCTAACAGATGATGTTTTATTAAAGGACAATTCCAGTGAAAAATGAACCTAGGGGTATTTAACACATGGTTACCGAGTCGATCGTTCCCTGCGATGCGTTTTCATGAAAATCGAATGTATAGAGTTTTATCTTTAAAAACAGATTAGCTCATAGCAGTAGTATATGGGGCATAGAGTAAGTAAAATTAAATCGCTAGTTAATACCACTAACAAGGCTCAAAATAGCCTCACACTAACACGGTAACATAATGAGGGTCCTTACATACAAACCAAAGCATTGAGAACTTTGTAAGTGTACAGACAGTTTAATAAGAAGATACTTTATAAAGACAGTACATTACGCGTTTACATGCAGGATCCATCTTGGAAAACAGTCTCGACTAATCGAGCCACGAACGCCGTCGATAGGATAGCTGGTCGATAGGAGTTACGTTTGTGAAATCTAACGTAGCACGGCGTTCGTGGCTCGATTAGTCGAGACTGTTTTCCAAGATGGATCCTGCATGTAAACGCGTAATGTACTGTCTTTATAAAGTATCTTCTTATTAAACTGTCTGTACACTTACAAAGTTCTCAATGCTTCGGTTTGTATGTAAGGACCCTCATTATGTTTCCGTGTTAGTGTGAGGCTATTTTGAGCCTTGTTAGTGGTATTAACTAGCGATTTAATTTTACTTACTCTATGCCCCATATACTACTGCTATGAGCTATACTGTTTTTAAAGATAAAACTCTATACATTCGATTTTCATGAAAACGCATTGCAGGGAACGATCGACTCGGTAACCATGTGTTAAATACCCCTAGGTTAATTTTTCACTGGATTTGTCCTTTAACAATGTTCTGGAGAAGCACGTTCAGATAATTAACCTAATTAACACAGGAGGAGCACATTCAGTTAATCAACTCAATTAACCATAAAAGGTTTTGTTATAAAATATGCAATTATTCTATTATAATTATGCCTTTTTGTGTATGAAGCACTTATGTATTGTAGTAAACCATAATTGTAACCTTATATAATGAAAGTGTTTTTATAAAGCAAGACACCAGAAGTTGTTGTTAAATGATTTATTAAGGAAGTGTTATAAAGAAAGACACTTGTAATAATCATTGTAACCATATATGAAGAAAGTGGTTTATGAAGAAAAACACTGTAAATTGTTGTTGTAAAGCGATTTATTAAGAAAATGTATGGAGATAGAATTGTGTCTTTATTACATGAGAGAAAATAAATGATCTGAGAGAAAAAAAAAGTTTGAGAGAAAAAGTTATCACACTGATAGCAAAAAAAGCATTTCATGAGAGAAAAAAAGAATATTTGAGAGAAAAAGTTTTCATACCAATAACAAAAAATAATAACATTTGAGACTAAAAAAAGTTTTGAGAGAAAGTATTTTCTCATAGAACATAAAAAAATATACATTTGAAATTTTTAAAATTATTTCTGAGAAAAAAAATATCTCTCAAAATACTTTGAAAAAATTCTCAAATATATATTTTTTGCTATCAGTGTGAAAACATTATCTCTAAAAAAAAGTGTTTCTCTCAAAACGCTTTTCTTTGCTCTCGATGCAATTTCTTGCTCTCGTGTCAGGATTTTGCTTTCACTGTGAAAATTGTGTCATGGGCGGGGCCACGTTCCAATTGGCCAGTCGGGTGAGCATCTCCTTGTCTTGGGAGTCGAACCCCTAGGAGTCAAACTGAATCATTATATGTTCGGTTCACCGGCATAGATGCCGCCTCTGCCTTAGTTGAGCACGGACACTCCAATGTTTGGGTAAGATGATGAGGGCTGCAGTACTCGAGTCCGGTCTATGAACGGTGAACCGACTATTTACCTTACTTGTGAGCATCATCAAGCCACAGCAGGCTACAGCATACATGACCCTAGTCACTTGTGGTTGGCCTGGCCGTGCATCACTCAGAAAAACAACAGGCCAATCAGAAGAGAGGCTCATGAATATTAAGTAGACAGGCCAAAATCAACCTGTTCTTGGCAGAGCTCCTGAGAAAGGAGCTGTAAAAATATATTGAGATGGTTTTTGGTACTTACACTGCAAATATATATTCTTAAGGACATTAAAATAAAACTTCAGAAAGGTGTACAATATGGGACCTTTAATACAAATGTAATATAACTATTATTAAAAACATGTAAATGTACATTGTTTGTTTTCCAAAAGCGAGCTTGAACTTTTTTCCCCTCATAATTATGAAAAATGAATTTTTCATTAGTCTTTGTCTCCCTCTGCTGGTTTAAAGGGACAGTAAGTAGGAATTTCTCCCATCTAGTGGTGAAATTGTATTTTGCATTCAAACGAATATTGCTCTCCAGCGCCTCACTTTTCCAAATGCGCGTTGCATCTACGGTTGCCGTTACGTACCAAAAAGCTATGACAGGATGTCTTATAATAGCACTTCGAGTTTTTCTTCGGGGGTACAGGTTTGTTATTTCAAACAAACTGAAACTTGAAACAACGAAAAAAAAGAATGTTACAGTATAAATTACTGACTGTGAAAAACATTAACTATGGTAGTTAGTAGTAATAATGCCTTCTTTATTCGTTATATTTTTGAAGTACGTGCATTGTTGTCATCATCATCTGTGCCTTCTCTAACGTTACTTTACTCAATAGCTGCTATTCATCAAAGAGCCTGTTTAACTTACTATGAATAGAATAGATAAATAGATATAACTATAAATGTTCTACTGTCTATATAATAAAGTTCACAACAAAGCAATGAAAAAGAAGCTTGTAATTAAGACCGTAACATTGACTTACCTGACGAGAAGAAAGCAGGCAACTTTAGCATCTCTTTTGAAAGCTTTCTCCTGCATTAGCTATCCCGACATTAACCATTGTTTTTGTAATCTCCGGTCACGTTTCCTTTTACGGTCTATTTTTTGACGACGAGGACTCCTTATCCTGTGACTCATATGTATGTATGAATGAACGGTGTATAAATAACCGTGCAGTGCAGCCTTTTAAACTTGCCGAGGCAGTTTCAAGCGCCTCTCTCTGCTCTGCTCCTCCGCTTCTGTTGACTTCAGTCACGTGACGCTGGCTCTGAACGAAACGCATTGTGGAAACGCGTTGGCCTAGTACTTTTTGTCCCTCTCTGCTATTATAGTTTTTCAAGATGGCGGAACTACATGGAAGCCTCCGTGGACCTACCCGTCCCATGTATATAAAGATAATAAATTCTTCGTTTACGAGGATTAGTCTGATCATTGGCATAGGTATTTGTACACCATTGAGGGCATATTTATGAATAAAAATATTGATTTTAGATAATAAAATACCTAAAAAGCTACATATTGTCCCTTTAACAAAAACACAAACACATTCAGGCTCTATATTTTCTCTGTAACAAAACTCTAACCTTTTTGAGTTTATACTGTGTGTTTATACAAATAAAATGGTTAATATATGAATGAGAAACTGCAATTTTTCTGCTGTGAAATAAAAGGTGTTTCACTGCCGCATCATCAGGTCTGTCAGAGGATTGTTGAAATCTAAATGAAGTCTTAATTTATAACAGTGAAGTCACTGTATCTTCAGTCTCTGTTGATTCTGTTGACTGTGACTCTCTGTAGTGGATCCTTATTCACCATCAGATGATCATCAGAAGATCAGACTGTCATCCTAATCATAGTCAGTCCTAAAATAAAACACACAAACAGTCACATATGTAGTATGAGATATTACGTATGTCACATCTTTTCATAAGAAAACTAACTAGATAATCTATATTAATTCATTCTCAAACATGATAATATAGCTTATATCTGATGCTCAAAATCACTTTACAAAATCAAAAGCACATGAAAGGTCACTTTCACACAATGGACAGCTGATACAGAACCAGCAAAAATGATCATTACACTCACTACAGATTTAATATCAGTTAATAACAAACAACCCAAATATCAGATTATCTACAAATAGATACAGTTAAAGGGGAAAAGCTGGAAAAAAAAATTAATATTATTTCCCCAATCAGTCACAACACTATGAGCAGAGTTAAACTCATATTAAACACAGTTAAAAGTTCAGAGACCTGCAAAAATGAAGCTCAATTTAAGAATCTCAAACAAAATATTCACACACACACACACACACACACACACACATGGTGTTACTGAACCTGGTACAATTTCCTTTTATTTCTAGTGAGTAAAACAGCCATTTGTTCAGAACTATTCTTACCATAGTGTCTCCAGTTGATAATGTGGATCGTCCTCCAGATCCTTCAGCAGCTTCACTCCTGAGTCTCCTAGATTATTCTTAGACAGATCCAGTTGTCTCAGGTGTGAGGGGTTTGATCTCAGAGCTGAAGCCAGAGCAGCACAACCTTCATCTGTGACACCACAATCATACAACCTATAGAGAACATTGACATACATTAAGCCTATATCCAAAAATAAACATAACACTTAAAAAATAAACAGCATAATGCTGTCAATATGAAATATATACAAATACTCATTTGTTCACATTGTTAAAATATATCAGTTAGGATTAGGGGATTGAATATACAGTTTGTACAGCAACCTTCTTCCAATTCGTCTGTCTATTAAACCTTTGACAAAATCATATCGCAACATTCAAATCTGTGTTGAGTAAATCAGCTTTTGATAGAAACTTGGCACTTAAAATAACACATTTATCGATTATAATTTTTCGCCACTAGGTGGCAACAAGTGACTGTTAAAAAATGTATTTGTAATTGAATTATTTATTCAAGAGAATGTAGTACTGTATGATGCTTCTGAAATAAAACTCATTAATTCTGAAATAAAACAGAATTTTTGTAACTATGACTAATTTTATACATCATGTACAGTCTGTATAAGTGTATGATTTAACTTTTCCCCACGGTCTAGGTGTATCGTCCCAGCCCATGTGTGTGTTTGTGTGTGTGTGTGTGTGTGTGTGTGTGTGTGTGTGTGTGTGTGTGTGTGTGTGTGTGTGTGAGTGTCTGTGTGTGCGTGTATGTGTGTGTTTGTTCTTAATGTATTTGTAAACATTTTAAGGAACTCTTAATATTAATGTAAGTAATGTCTAATAAAGGCTGTATTAAAGCACTTAAAGACATTTTCTGATTTTCCGTGATCTTATCTAAAGTGATAACCATTTATCGTTAATACGTTGTGTGAGTGAGTGTGTCTCTGTGTGTGTGTGTGAGTGTGTGTCTCTGTGTGTGTGTGTGTGTGTGTGTGTGTGTGTGTGTCTCTTTGTGTGTGTGTGTGTGTGTGTGTGTGAGTGTGTGTCTCTGTGTGTGTGTGTGTGTGTGTGTGTGTGTCTGTGTGTGCGTATGTGTGACTTTGTGTGTGTGTGTGTGTGTGTGTGTGTGTGTGTGTGTGTGAGTGAGTGATTGAGTGAGTGTCTGTGTGTGTGTCTCTCTGTGTGTGTGTGTGTGTGTGTGTGAGTCAGTATGTGTGTGTGTGTGTGTGTGTCTGTGTGTGTGTGTGTTTGTTCTTAATGTATTTGTAAATATTTTAAAGAACTCTTAATTAATATTAATGTAATTAATGTCCAATAAAGGCTGTATTAAAGCACTTAATGGCATTTTCTGATTTTCCGCGACCTAATCTAAAGTGAGAACTATTTATGGTTAATATGTTGTGTGAGTGAGTATGTGTCTCTGTGTGTTTGTGTGTGTGTGTCTGTGTCTGTCAGTCAAGTCACCTTTATTTATTTAGCGCTTTTTACAATACAGATTGTATCAAAGCAGCTTCACAGTAATAACATGAAAATAATACAACAAAGTTTGTTTCTAGAAGAAAATTGCATCATCGTCCACCTTAAGTAAGGCAGATCAGTAATATTATTGAATATTAAATGTCCCCAACTAAGCAAGCCAAAAGCCAAGGCAACAGGCTGACGATGATGCAATTTTCTTCTAGAAACAAACTTTGTTGTAGAAATAAAATTTTATAGGTTTAATAGAAAATTGCGTCATCGTCCACCTTAAATAAGGCAGATCAATAATATTGTTGAATATTAAATGTCCCCATCTAAGCAAGCCAAAAGCCAAGGCAACAGTGGCAAGGAACCAAAACTCCATCAGGTGACAGAATGGAGAAAAAAACCTTGGGAGAAACCAGACTCAGTCGGGGGCCAGTTCTCCTCTGGCCAACGAACGAACAGTTTATGATTATGATCCAGGCAGCAGTACAGGTCAGAAGTCAGATTAGATCAGAACATTCCGAATATTATCCAGTTCCATCTGGTTGGAAGTCGGAGTCATCACGCCGGTATGGAGACGAGTTTGTTGAGGATCAGTGCCGATGGCTGTCGTGTCAATGAGGCCTTCACAGGGCTGATGAGGCTGGCACTTCAGGGATGCATTGTGGATGGGTCCAGGTGCAGGTCCACCATCTGATCTGGATATGGCCTGGATCAGGCTGACTTCAGTAAACCTCGGAATAAACAGAAAGACTAACATTAGCATAGATGCCATTCTTCTTATGATGTAACGAGTACATCAGGTGTTATAGGAAGTTATTTGTCCCCAGTTCTGCCTGACCTAATCTATGCAGCCTAATAATCATTTAACTGATTTGAATAATAGAAATGTATAATGTTCTATATGACTGCCAGGTAAAAGAGATGCGTTTTAGTCTAGATTTAACCCTCTGGGGTCTGAGCTGTTTTCTGGCCCTGGAGGTGTTCTGACATGCTCTGACATTTGTGCTTATTTCTGTTACTTGTGACATTTTCATGGCTAAAGTCTGATTACACTGTATTTAACACAAACTCTGCTACAATAATATATAAGCAGCATGTATGTAAAAGTTTGTAGTTTTGAGATAATGACATTTATGTGTGGTTTGTGAAAATACAAAAAAAAATTGTCACTGAAATAAGGCCATGAAACCCATACTGATTATTTATTCACAAGACTTTTGAAAATTGTATCACATATCCTATAATATTTGCTACAAAACTATGTGAAAATCATGCTGACTGCTCATTCGGATAAGACAATACATTGATTTAAAATTTGTAAGACGTGTTTTGTGTAAGAAAGCTTTATGCGAAGAGGCGTGATCACATCATTAATATGTATAGTTTTCACACCTGAGAAAGACAAAGACCCTCCCCTAATGGCCCTATTAGGAGCTATCAGGCCCTATCATTCTGAGCAACCTTGCACAAAGAATGAGGAGATTTAAAAAAGAATGGTTTGGATTTATTTACAACACAACATAATCCAAAGATACACAACAAATTACAAAAAAGCACACTATTTAAAACAATGATCCAAAGACAGAGACCTTTCTGACATTCATAAAAACATTGTACATACCTTTCATTTCCAAGGTGTTTGATTTTCACTTTACCATGTTCATGTACAGAGACTCATGTGAATGTTGAAGTCAGAAGGACTCAGTGGCATCTGGTCCCTGTATATAAAAAAATATAAAAAAATAAAAAAACTTTGAACATGCTGATATCAAACTATATAGAAACTATAGGGCTGTACGGTTAAAATGTTTTTTTTTCTGGTTAAAATTGCTTTTTAAAAATCACAGAATACACACAAATGTTTCCAACAAATATAATGAACACCAGGTTTGTTGTGCCTTGTAGGCAGGCTACGCGCAGTGCTACATAAAGTAATAATAATAATAATAATAATAATAATAACAATAACCTATAGCAGCCTATAAATCTTTCAAATGTATCACTTCAGTAACAACTACTAGAAAAAAAAAAATTGATTATCATATGTTACTTCAAATGTTTCCATTTGTTATGATGATATAATATGAAAAATTCAAACGCACAGCACGCTCCAAAATATGATACATTCAAATGCAGTGCGCTCCAAAATATGTTACATTCAAACGCAGAGCGTGCTCCAAAATATGATACATTCAAACACTGAGCGCGCTCCAAAATATGATACATTCAAACGCAGAGCGCGCTCCTAAATATGATACATTTTGGTTACTATATTATACGTTTGAGCAGATATCCACAAACAGTATTTAACAGTAAACACGGGTCTAAATATTATAATATTCACCATATATCTAGCAACAGTTCAACTGCAATGTGAAGTTTATGCAACAATAATATTCAACTAATATAATTAAGAATTTCTTACCTTACATCTTCCTTGTCTTCAAATCGCGTTCTTCTTCTTCTGAGGTAAATCCAATGTAAGCTCACGGCGTGTCTTCCAAACTCGACGAAAAGCAGAGACTTGTGAAGTTTTTTGGTGCTTTGTTTTTGAGGTAACGAGCGCGTTCGCGTTCCATGTGGAGATTTGCATGTGAATCTCTTTTGTATGCGTGGGCGTGGTCGAATTAAAAATAATGAGCAAGCGTTTGAGAAGCTGGACATCTTGTTGGTTTTATACAAATTACTTAAACAGAGAATATTTGTTTTCAGTTTGAATCCGATGATTTAAAAGTACACACTTAAATGTTTATAAAGATATATGGCTCATAAATGTGTGACAAGTATTCGCTGAGTTTTGTTTCAGTTTATAGACGTGCTCAAGAAAAAAAAGTTCACCGCGACGGAGAGGCAGAAAGCACACCCTGTTTATTTTCTTTATTTTACAAAAGCACAATGTTTTGATTTGATTTTAAGTGGACACATATAAAAGTAGACATCTCACAGATTCCTTTTACATATTTATTTTTTCTGTATGACCATAAATGACGGAGTAATTTAAGTTTATTGTGCTACAATGTGAAGAAAATCCAGCAAAACGCGCCCGCGGACAGTTTCTGGGTCCCATTGACTTCCATAGTAGGAAAAAAAAATACTATGGAAGTCAGTGGGACCCAGAAACTGTCTGGTTACTGACGTTCTTCTAAATATCTTCCTTTGTGTTCAGCAGAAGAAAGAAATTCATACAGGTTTGAAACAACATGAGTAGGGGTGCAACGGATCAAAAAACTCACGGTTCGGATCGTTTCTCGGATCAGAGTCACGGATCGGATCATTTTTCGGATGAGCAAAAAAAAAAAAATGTTTTTGTTTATTAACACTTTTAAATGATTAAAATAAAATATATAAAATCAACTTAAAGTGCACAAGGCATAATATCTTCTTTTTAACATAATTAATGAACAACAACTTAAAGTGCAACATAAAAGGCATAAACATTTAAATGTTTAAAACTTCCTTTAAACATGGACCAATGCTTGATGTGTTTCCACTGTCATATAGGGCTGTCAAAATTGCTCAAAAATGACGTTCGAATATTCCCTCTAAAAAAACACATATTCGAACTATTCGAACATCTGGTTGCGCATTTTGTCAATGACGCGCATTACGTCAATAACAGGACACATTAATACAAAGAGACATAACTACTTGTATAGGTAGTTTATTTAAGTTTAAACATATGTGACAACGTATTACATACACAAAAACAAGTAAATCAACTAATGGCCAAGACCGCAGACCTCTTTCTCTCTCTCGCCCTCACCCATGCTGTGTTCACACCAAACGCGAATAGAGCGTCTGGCGCGAGTGTTTTCAATGTTAAGTCAATGTAAAGACGCGTTTACACGCGTCTGGAGGTCTTGCGGCGCGAATGAGGCGTCACGCTCTCTGCGGTTCATAATGGTTTAACTGAACAACAAATAAGCAAATGTTGAGTGCTGATCAAGAGTTTTGTGCAAGCAATTTAAGGTCGCGACTCTTGTCCCAAATATAGCAGGCTTCATTCAGTGATTGAAACAAATATTATTAACATTAATTGAAGTTTTACAGTATATAGAACCGACACTGAACGCTCGCGAGCTGTGCTGTGGTAAACATGGAACTTTTCCTTGACGTGAAACGGTAAATAATCAAACCAGTGGAAGCCTGCAGACAGTGCATAAAAATACTGTATCTAACCATGCAATGATCATGCAATATCTATTCAGTCAGTACAGTAGCGTAACACTTTAGTAATGTTTCTGTTTAACGTTAAATAAAATGACCTGTCCCTGACCCCTCAGACAGCGCGCCCACTCGCAAAGCAGACAGCTACGCCTCTGCTACCGCGGGCGTTTTTCCACAATCCAATATTAATTTTCACCTTCGATATTCTGTTTTTTAAAACTATTCGAATATATATTCGAATTTAGAATATTCGTTGACAGCCCTACTGTCATATGGCTTTCTTGTGCCACAGTGCCTACACATCGTCACATCCACTAACCTCTTTCCTTCATCATTATATTTGACAGGGAAGCCAAAATGCTCCCATACAGGGGATTTCAATGACGCGGGGCGTTCAAGTTCCTCCGCTCGCCATGACCACGCTGTGTGTGGACTGAACATGCGCACAACTTTCTTTTTTTTCATAAATCAATCCGCGGATCACGTGTGTGCCGAACCGAAGATATTGATCCAAACGGATCACGGATCAATGATGATCCGTTGCACCACTAAACATGAGGGTGAGTATATGATGACAGAATTTTCATTTTAAAGTGAACTATTCCTTTAAGAGCTCGCTCAAGTACTGGGGAGCTAAACCATTTAATGATTTGTAAGTAGTCAGCAATATTTTAAAATGTATACAATGTTTAATAGAGAGCCAATGCAGTGTTGACAGAACGGGTAAGAACAGTAAGAACTCTAGCTGCTGCGTTTTGGACCAGCTGTAGTTTGTTTATTATGCGTGCAGGGCAACCACCCAGTAGAGCATTACAATAATCTAGCCTTGAGGTCATGAACGCATGAACTAATTGTTCCGCATTTTTCATTGAAAGCATATGGCGTAATTTAGATATATTTTTAAGATGGAAGAATGCGGTTTTACAGATGCTAGAAACGTGGCTTTCAAATGAAAGATTGGTATCAAAGAGCACACCCAGGTTCCTAACCGACGACGAAGGCTTGACAGAGCAGCCATCAAGTGTTAGACAGTATTCTGGGTTAATACGTGCAGAGTTTTTTTTTGCCCAATAATTAGGAACTCTGTTTTTTCAGAATTAAGTAGTAGGAAATTACTAGTCATCCAATTTTTTATATCAACTATACATTCCATTAATTTTGTGAATTGGTGCGTTTCGTCGGGGCGTGAAGAAATATAGAGCTGCGTATCATCAGCATAACAGTGAAAACTAATTCCATGCTTCCTAATGATATCTCCCAAGGGTAGCATGTACAGAGTGAACAGCAACGGTCCTAGTACTGAGCCTTGTGGTACGCCATACTGAACTTTTGATCGATAAGACGTCAGTAGTGATTAGAGACACCACCTGTCAAAAATGATTGATGGCTTTTTAATTAATGGGTTGACCTTTTGACCCAAGCGGTGACCTTGTGTGTAATTGAATAATAGGATAATAGGATAATAGGATAATATGTGTATGACCTCGTGAGTATAAGAGTATGTATTGTTTAATATTTGAACTTTGGCCCGATTATAAAGTCAGAGTATAAGGGGATGTATTGTTTAATATTTGAACTTTGATATAATGGAAGTGATGAAGGGTTATAGATATCAGGATGTGCGTCACATGCAAGTATCGGCATCGCGCTCCCTCCCACCCTCCACATTCCAGAGCACAGTGGAAGTGATAAAAAGAGGTTTTCTAATAATGCTGTATAAAAGTTTAAAAACATTCTATTTCTTAAAAGAATATAAATTAAATGGTTATAATATAAAATATTAAATAAAATAAATACCTTGCTAATTTAACTAAAGTTGAAAAACATTCTGTTCCTTAAAAGTGTATAAATGAAATGTTTATAATATAAAATATAAAATAAAATAAATATCTTGCTAATTTAACTAAAGTTGAAAAACATTCTATTCTTTAAAAGTATATAAATTAATTGCTTAAAATATAAAATATATAATATAAAATATATAAAATAAAATCACAGAGTGGTTCTCTCTCACAGCACCGTCTGTCGGTCTTTGAACCAGTGGGCTGTATTCAGTGATTAGAATGAGACATTTTGAATGTTGTGTTAGTGCTAAATTTATTTCAAAGTATAATCTTAAAAGTTTAAATTATATAAAGTCTTAATAAAAAAACAAAAATTCTACATCGATGGTCTGTGGAAAAACTTGACTTGAACTTAAAGTATATTTAAGTAAGTAAGATATATATATATATATATATATATATATATATATATATATATATATATATATATATATATATATATATATGTTTTAAATTAAATTCAATGAATTATTAAAAGTCTTAATAAAAACAAATATTATACAATGATGGTCTGTGGAAAAACTTGAACTTAAAGTATATTTTTTATTTATCAGGGTTATGTAAAATAATTCGAAATTTGAAGTGTCACAAGTCATCTCACACATGTGAAATGTTCAATAATTCCTTAAGTTGTATCTGTGAGAAAATTACCACATAGACCTATATTCAGGGAGAGAGAGAGAGAGAGAGAGAGAGAGAGAGAGAGAGAGAGAGAGAGAGAGCAACAATGAAAACATTTAGAAACTGTGAACCCTCAGGCTAGGCTGCTTATAAGGTACTTCCAATCAGTGCAGCGTCTTCTGAGAAAGAAGTTACTTGACAATAATGTCAGCTTCAGGATATAGGGTGACAGACCAGATGAGCCTTTGTGCATCATGTCACAGCGTATGTAATGTTAGTCTGCTAACGCCTTTCCAGAGCCAAAGTTTTGTTCATACTAAATTTATTTAAAAGCATAATCTTAAAAGTTTAAATATGATCTTTTAAAATGAAAGATTGTTTAAAATAAATCTTTAAAGTTTGAATACATACGCATCTTCTATTTATCTTTAAGAAGATTACTGTAATGATTTTGTTTAACGGTGACCTAAAGTATAATTGTTATTAAACAATGTCTGTTCAAAAACTTTAGATTGTTGAAAAACTGTACTTAGTCGTCTTAAATCTCATTTATATGAAAAGATTCAATCAGCATTTTTTTGTCCATGCAGGATTAAAATTTTTATGGTGGGGGCTTTCCATAGCCATGATGATTTTTGTACTGTAACTGCATATTCTATCCCATACACCTAAACACGACCATCACAGAAAACTACATTTGTACATTTTCAAAAATGAAATAAATAATTTAATATCATTTTGCGCACACACACACACACACACACACACACACACACACACACACACACACACACACACACACAAACACATACACACACACACACTGTAAAAAATTAAACCGTGATTTTTACGGTAAAAACCCGGCAGCTGTGGTTGCCAGTACTTTACCGTCAAAAATACGGTAGCAACGTTATTGGTTTTACAGACTTAACTTAAAATTTACAGTAATAAACCGTAATTCATTATCTGATATAATGTGAATTTAATGTCCTATTGAAGTATTAATATCTGTTTTGTACCATTGTAATACACTGATAACCAACAATCACAGCAGTGATGAGAGTCACATGATCAATCAAAGCTCATCACAAGCAGCTCTTCCACAAGAAATGTAATACTAATGTAATAGAAGCTGCACAGTGTCATTCACACAAACATTAAACACCATCACTGTAAATCATACAATGAGTTGTTCTTTTTCACTTTCAAAAACTGTAAATTTAACAGTATTTTACAGTAAAATTACATTAAATGTACCATTCGATCTATCACAGTTATTTACCGTATATAGTACGGAAACTTTCTGTTAACCAATTAACAGTTTTTCACTGTAGCATTTTAGTCTTTTACCGTTAAAATCACGATAATTTTTTACAGTGCGCACACACACGGTTCTAAAAAATTAACTAATCTCTATTTTTAAATTAAATTATTATAAATAAAATCTATAACCAATGAATAATAACATATGTTACTAAAATGTATTTAAAAAACGTAAACATGGTTTTAGCTAAATTAATATATTTATAAAAACACCTTACATTTCCAGAGGGGTGAAGAAGTTCTTTATGCAACGATAAAAAACAATCCAAAAAGCAAATAGTTTAAGTTATCATAAACAAAACAGCCCCAGATCCTTCAGGGATAAACTACAGTGTGAAATGAAGCTTCAGACCCATACAGAGACGAGAGGAGTTACAGACCAGATGAGCCGCGGGGGATAATGTCACAGTAAAGCTAGTCAGTGTTCCAGAGCATACTACATCCAGAGTTTTATACTAAATTCATTTAAAAGCATAACCTTAAAAGTTTAAATTATATATTTTAAAATTAAAAGACTGTTTAAATCAAATCTTTAAAGTTCTATTAAAATTGTATATTCTATTTATCTTCTAAGAAGACTTCTGTATGATATAAATGATTTTGCTTAAATTTAACCTAAGGTATTATTTTTACTAAACAGTGTCTGTTCAAAAACTTTAGATTTAAAAAAAGCAAAAAGTATGCTTAGGCATCTTAGATCTTATTTATACAAAAATATTTCAAACAGTATTTTTGTCCATACAACATGAAACATGTTGTCAAAGTTTGTCGCAATGTTTTGTTGTTGTTTTGTTTTTAAGAAATCCGAGGACTCCACATTGCTCTTATTTAGACTAAGTTGTATCATTTGGAAAATCACCACACATTTTTCAGAGACGCGATGTGCCTCTGTGGTCCATGGTGCGGCACAAGTAAAGTTTGTCTTGAGCGAATATTTCATTTTACTTTTCTTAATTCAAAGCATGATCTTACTTTTTCTATGGTAGCTATGATTTATTGCACGTATAAGATGTAAAAGATAATTTTTACTTTACTTGTATCTCCCGAACTATCCTTAATCAGTGTAAACACACAGGGTGAAACCCTTTACTGAGAATATACTATCGGTTATCTACTCAAAATATAGAATTTTAAAATGTTGCCATTGTTGATGCAGACTGTCTATTGGCCGCATGAACAGAAGGGAGAGCTGATGATACTACAGCAGGAAGCATGACCTCTGACCTCCTCAATTTTGGAGGCTTTTTTGTTAAAGACCCTACAAGTTAGTCCTTAAGGCGAGACACGGCAGGCAAAAACATCGTTTTTTTTTTTACTGGTCAATTTTGAGATTTTTGGATATTTGTCTTCAATAACATGTCTTCTTTCAGACTTGTGGTGAAAAAAAGTCCGAAATACACATTTAGGTCTTTATTTTACTACACTTTGTCTGTTTGCGTCTGTAGATTTCTCATAAATTCAACAAAAGTTGGCGTTCTTAATCAACATGCTGCTCCGCGATCGCTGTCTGCTCCCTGTCATCACATGCACCGTTAGGAAGCTCTCTCTCTCCTGTACAATCCTGTTGGATCCAAATATGGTCATTTTCTTTGTATCAGCAACCAATCGTGAAAGTAAAAGGGCTGAATGCGCAATCTCATTGGCTGATGATAAATCTTTAAAGCCCGTTTTCTCAAAATGACTGTTCTCTCATACTCCAAGTCCGAAATCTCATCTTCAGTATCACCTATATACACCAAACTTTCCAGTCTTGTACCTAGTTATATTATGAAGACATTTACAGAGGGATTTGTAAATATATTATTCCTAGCCTGATTTATATAACATTTTATTCCAAAAAACACGAAAATCATTTTTTTAAGGCTATTGACAGTATATTCTGATTTACAGGATAACAAAAGTAGATATCCATAAATCCCTCTGTAATTTTTTTCCCATCTAATATGTGAACACAATGAAAAAATAATTTTTAACCTGGCTTTATCCAATACTCAGATTTTGTTTTAAATATATGCAAATTAGCGCATATTTAATTAGATATTGCCTAATTTGCATATTTAAACATTAAATTACAGAAAACTTGTAATACATTTTTTTTCTCATCTTAATGTAGGTAATCTACTGGGAAAGTTTCATGGTGATATCTGCTAGTTAGAAATTTTACCCTATTCACCTGTAGTGTCTCGTCTTAAAGGTACACTGTGTACGAATTTCTCCCATCTAGCGGTGAAATGCTATTTAGCATTTAAACGAATAGTGCTCTCTAGCGCCTCGTCTTTTCAAATGCATGTTGCAACTACGGTAGCCGTTATGTGCCAAGAAGCTATGACAACATGTCTTCCAATAGCACTTCATCGAGTTTAACTATACATGTTCTACTGTTATGCTGCCTATATAATGATTTACACAACCAAGCAATGAAAAAAAGCTTGTAATTTAGACCGTAACTTTGACTTACCTGTCGAGAAGAAAGCAGGCAACGTCAGCATCCCTTTCAAAGTCTTTCTCCTTCATTAGCTCTTTCCACCTGAGTAGTTCATATGGGGGACTATGTGTCAAAAATGATTTATGACCCCTTGATTTATGACACTTCATGACATTGTTTATGACAGGAAGTCCTTATATGGGGTTTTTATGACCAACAGGTGGTATGTGAAATTTGACCCATGTGTGGATCCGGTGGGGAGGGGTTTATGGCGGTGTGTTTTATGACTGCAATAGTGCTTGGTGTGACATGTGAATGTTTTTTTGCAGGGATGTTTTTTCTTTATTGGGGATAATGTCCACAGAATGACGAAATTATGAACATGACGAAATCTGTCATGGATTTGTTTTTCAGATTTCACGGCTGCGTCCATAATGTCTGTGGGGCGAGAATGAAAACGGGTTTCAGAAATAGCATTGACAAACACATAAAATGATGACATTTATTTAAGTATATGTATTTAAAAGTAAGTTTTAACCTTTTAAACACCACATTATATGAGTTAAGAATGCAAATGTCTGTCTGATAGTCTCTCAGGAGTGTATAAATAGCCGATTGTGGAATTTTAGGAGCAGGAGAAAATATGTCAGAGTGAATTGTTTTCAGATTACACAGTCACATCCATAAATAAAACCATTTTGATTATATGAAACAAGATGTTAAATGATCAAGTACAAATATTTTAATCTAATACACAACAAAACACTGACTTACATAGATAAAACATAAAATAGTGAATAATAGTTCATATTATTTTAAATTTTAAATGATCAAGTATAAATATTTTAATCTAATATACAGCGAAATACTGCCTTACATAGATAAAACATAAAATAGTGAATAATATATTTGAAATGTTAAATTATCAAGTATAAGTATTTTAATAGTGAATATTAGTTCATATTATTTGAAATGTTAAATTATAAAGTGTAAGTATTTTAATCTAATACACAACAAAACACTGACTTGCATAGATAAAACAAAAATCGTGAATAATATTGCATAAAGTATAAGTATTTGAATCTAATACACAACAAAACACTGACTTGCATATATAAAACATAAAATAGTGAATAATATTTCATATTATTTTAAATGTTAAATTATCAAGTATAAGTATTTTAATCTAATACACAACAAAACACTGACTTACATAGATAAAACATAAAATAGTGAATATTAGTACATATTATTTTACATTTTAAATGATCAAATATAAATATTTGAATCTAATATACAGCGAAAGACTGCCTTACATAGATAAAACATAAATAGTGAATAATAGATCATATTAT
Organism: Abramis brama; assembly: GCF_963993115.1. NCBI lineage: Eukaryota > Metazoa > Chordata > Actinopteri > Cypriniformes > Leuciscidae > Abramis > Abramis brama. Next base: position 1,461,549 of record NC_139972.1, read on the forward strand.
TTGAAATGTTAAATTATCAAGTATAAGCACTTTAGTGAATATTAGATCATATTATTTGAAATGTTAAATTATCAAGTATAAATATTTTAATCTAATACACAGCGAAAGACTGCCTTACATAGAAAAAAAATAAAATAGTGAATAATAGTTCATATTATTTGAAATGTTAAATTATCAAGTATAAGTATTTTAATCTAATATACAACAAAACACTGACTTACATAGATAAAACATAAATAGTGAATAAAGTTCATATTATTTTAAATGTAATATTATCAAGTATAAATATTTTAATCTAATACACAGCGAAACACTACCTTACATAGATAAAACATAAAATAGTGTATAATAGTTTGTTTTGTTTGAAATAAGATGTTAAATTATTAAAGTATTTTAAAGGTAGTTTTAAACATGTGTTGAAGTGAACTTACCATCGGTGAAATTAGGAGGTCTTATTGTCTCTGGATAAAATCATAGATCCTTAAATGTAGAATCCTTAAGCAGAAGAGATGTTTGCTCTCCGTTTGCTAAATTGTAAATGAGGATTGTTTTCATCATGGCAGGGGCACAGGCCCTCCCCTTCTTCTCTGCGTAGTTGCTATATTAGCATATGCAGTTTGTTTTAGAAAACATCAAGCAATTAAAAGATAGGCTGGACACCTGGTGTTTTACAATCAAAGATGCCACAGTCTCCTATCATAAAATCTCCTGATCTGAGCATTCCTGTCAGGAAGGGAGACCCCAAAATGTGCCCATTCTGACACTTCACAGGGACCAGGCTGTAAGATCAGTATAATTAGATGTATACCAGTGTCTTCAGGAAAAGTCAGGGGTCAAAACAAAAGAGCCAGGAATTTACATTTTATATAGCCTACTCTTATGGGATTTTTATGATTAGCTAAATCATCCTTCCTTCCTGGGGGTGCTGTCCCCCAACCTGTTGTTCTAGGAGAACGCGTGAAAGAAAGATAAAACCCAAAATGACACCTCAATTCTGACACCTTTTGAAGATCAGATTTCTTTTTCTAACATTTAAACTTAGAACACATTATAGAACACCCTTTGACTTTATAAATATACGCAAAAATGACAGCTTAATGATTTTTATATTTTGTGCATTTATTTAAAGACTGCATGTAGGCCTACCATTTTGACGCAATATTAAAGGTTTTATGAAATATTATTTCTATTTTTCAGCACATGCAGTCAGAGTTACAGAACATATTAGTAGTGCAACAAATAAGGAGATTATGTTTTATTTATTTTAATCAGGTATGTTAAAAGTATGCTTGAATGATGATAGTTCATCTGCGCTAACATGTATTTGCTATATCAATGAAAATATCTGAAAAACCTGTTAAAATCTAGTAATGATGCAATCCTTTAAATCTTAACTTTGAGTGCATCAGAATTAATTGGATGTAAAATTATTATCATGTGACATTTTACTTAACGTGACCGAAAACGACAGTGACACCAATGACACAATGAATCACCAATGACCCACATACGACCAAAGATCATTATTCTTTAACCATAATTAAGTAGATGAGACTAAATTGTTACATTTGGCATACAATCTAAATGAATAGCTTCAATAGAAGTTTATCTATAAATGGGAGTCACTGGTGTCACTGGGGTTCTCCCATAAGAAAAGAGACACCAGTGACAGCAACCAGAGTAACAGTTTTCATGAAAAATACCACATCTTGTCAATCATGGTATACTAACTAAATGAAGTTGTTTATGCCATAAGTATTCTAGTTTATTTTTATTATTTTTTACAACTCCCTAACAGTAAAGCAGGTCATACCAGTGAGTTCAACTAAAGCTTCATATGAAACCATGAGATAAATGAGAAGATTTTGATACCTGAAAAGAGGCCATGGGCCTCTCTTCATAGATATTCATGAATTTGGAAGAAGGAAGTTGAGTGATGTCATCAGTATGATTTTTATTTTAAAAAACATTAGATTTTTGTTTAACGGTAACACCAGTGACACAACTCCAGGGGACCACTACTTTCAAATATAAAAAATCAAATATTGCCACATAGAAGGCTCAAGACGACGTAATTGTTCAAATAACATATTGTTTTATTTTAAAATGTGAAGAAATTGTAACCCTAAAGTGTTTTTCAAGTGCGATATTTCTGTAAAGGCTAGGGACAGAAAATGGACAATGCCATAAAATGACCCAGAAATGATTTTGCATAAATTTTACCCAAGCTATTATTTTACACAACAGCATCTGTTGAAAACATTACAATTTTAAAGCAAAAACTGTGCTTAGTCGTCTTAAATCTTATTTATCCAAAGATATTCAAACAGTATTTTGTCCACCGACACATACCAGATGTATCCGTGGAGTGCGTATGTAACGTTATGTATGTATTTGTATATGTGTGCGTGTATGAAAAAGTATCCTAAATGAAAACTATGCAGCCCAGAAACTTTTCTAAACTATAGCAAAACAAAACATTAAACATTACTAAATCACCCACTTAACATTAATCTGGTACAAAACAATTTTAGCATTTACTCTCCCCCTTTAAGTGTCATGGCAAAGCATGCAGGGGAATAGAGATCCCAGCCCAGTTTCAGTTAAATTTAAGTTTGTCAAATAAAAAGAAACAAGTTCATAGAACTCAAATCAATTAAACAGTTCAACATAATTAAAATGTGTAAGTTTTGTGAACTCAAAAGAAAAGAAAGTTCTTAATACTCATAAAAGTTAATTTGATTGAACTAATGTGTACAGTACAATTTAAGTTGGCCCTACTCAACCAAGTCATTATTTTGAGTTTTTGTAATTATTACAGTGTATCTTTAGAAAATCAGCACACGTAAGCCTCTGTGGGTCATGACGTAGCATAAGTAAAGTTGTCTTGAGTGGATATTTAATTGTGCTCGTCTTAAGGTCTTCAGAAGTCATTACTTCAGGGTTCAGTGGGGATCCCGAGAATATTTAATTTCCCTTAAAACCAAAGATTAAGCTAAAAGACACTAGTTTCCAGTGTTCCCTACCAAAATCAGATAGTGTATACAATTTGTATTACACTTTTTGTTGTGTTATGACACAATGTCATTAATTGGTACTTTTTATTTTATAAAATGTACTTTTCTAACGTCTACACTGTTTCAATGTCAATTAATATCCTAGCAAGTATAAAGTAAAAATATGATAAATATGCCTGACGCAATGTTTTTAAGAAATAGCTGTTGCAATACTCCACACAGTTCCTCACACAATGACATCATTAAGAGGATGGTCAACGGCTCACGTCATTCGGTGAAAACACAGCGTGTGTAAGGTAGTTTTCCAAATATCCCCCCAAAACAAAGACTGTATGTTTTGTATTACACTTTTCAAAGAATAATCTAGCTTTAAAGTTAGAATAAAAAAGTAAATTTCCCCCTCCCCATCATGCTTTGCAGAGGTCTGGATAGGGGTGTAAATTTAAAATAAAACTTTATTTTATGTGTTTTTTCATCATCGTGATAAAAAATTGGTGACTTGTTAATGATTAATGTTCTTTAATGTTTATATTTAAAAGAGTTTCTGATATGTTAGTGTTTTTGGAGGTTACCATTGTGATGAAGTGTAGACCTTGTGCTTGGGTGAGGACGTGCTAACAACAATTAAAGTGGTTTTAATAATAATAAAAACAACTACTTCAGACATACATTGGATGCAACATAACCGTTTTCTAGCAAATGCTTAACATTAAGAGTCTTTACTACGGAGTAAAGATTTTGTAAAAGGTTTTCTTATTAGATGACATTTGCAAAAGTTGTAAAATTGTTGAACGCATTCACTAAATAAAAGAATCAATTAAACAATTGGATTATTTGTTTTAATTTTTGTTTGATATTAATTTTAGGATAATTGAACTTAATAGTTTTGGACGAAATTAAGAATGTTAACCTGAATCTACTAAATGGCACTGAATTAACCTTATGTAATAAACTTAAGTCTACTGAAATAAACAATGTTAATTAAATTCCACAAGTAAATCCACCATATATTTTTAATTTTCCAGCAGAATTTTGATTAAACATTACACGGTCAAAACATATGCCTGAATTGTTCGCAATATATCCATAACATACATTTAGATAGGATGGAATTTTCTTTTTGTGCCAACTTTAAGTTAACTTTTACCAAAGATTAAAATGTTAAAGTTCAGTCCCTGAAGCGTTTATTAAATTGTCTCTATAGTGAGATTAAAAACAATGTACCGTTTGTATATAACCCTACACGTTGACTTTTAAACAGTAGTCTAAATTCTGAAAAACACATTACGTCTGTAAGATTTGAGGTGTGAAAATTGGATCACGGTTAAACAAAAACAAAATAAACATAGAAAGAAACACTGAGATAATGTTGAGTAACAGAAAAACAGAGGCAAAAACTCGATACATTACAATATCATTCTACAAATAGTGGTTTTGCTGTAACACAATGGTCCTTTAAATACATGTTGGTGTTATGTAACACATATATGGATATAATAGACAGCATTGGAAGTTATTAAATCAAGCAAATTCATAATACTGTCGTATATGAACAAATAGAAGACGAGAAGACCTCGAGTTCACTAACATTACATAGGAAACAGATATCCAGGGGAAAGTGTAAAGAAAACACTACACAAACATTACAATCACACCCGGCATTACAACAAGAATGGTGATGTTAAGAATGAAACCGTGGTAAACAGTTTAAAACAGTCTGTTTTAGAAAAATGAGAACAAAATCAAAGAAACATAAAACTCAATCTCCATACTGCTACAACTAATTGCTGTTTTAGTTTTTTTGCTTCATAGTCAAAACTTTGGTAATAGCAAACTAATGTGACAGTGACATTCTGTAGATTATCTCTTCATTAGCATTTGGTAACAATTGAGCTGTGAGCTGATGCTAATCAATATTTATAATCGTGAAAAATTAAGATATGTTAAACAATTTTGGTATGCTGCTGATGTGGGACAAAGACTGTTTTTCTTAAAGAACCACACACTGTGAAGACAAACATGACAAATTGTCTATCTGTGACACCTTGACACTTTAATGCATAACTTAATTGATGGCTTTGTTTTAAGTGTAACAGTCGTATATGTGACAGAAAAACCATCAGGCCTCACTTTTCACATTGGGCCTGTTATGTGTCCTGTGACCGCTTCGTAGACAGACCTAAAAGAATATCACAGTTTAAATTTTAAAATTTATATAATTTTCTTATGCTGTATTTGTTCATTAATCCTATATGAACATGTTTGACAGTGCTCAAAGTGTAGTCTTCGTCTAAAAACTGTGAAAGAAACAAGATGTAAACAGTGTCATCCGCTAGTGGGGAAAAATATATAAATCACATTATTCCTCAAATGTGATTGCCTCACAATAATGTGGTACAGGCACTCTAACAAATCTGAAAACTGATCCATTTACATATTGTAAATGTTTACTACAACTATGGGAGGATCTGGGTGTGTTTTGTTTATGACAACTTAATAAAACATATAACCTTTGCATAAATTACTTCTTATTGGATGTTAAACCCACAGGGGTATTATTTAAAACGTATGATTGTCAAAAGAAAAATCATCTGTATTTTAAACACTGCTTTTCTTAAAACATTGTGTCAGATGTATTTGGTAGCATCATTCACTTGTTTCATCGTGTGTTAACTCTATATTTGTCCGATTGAAATTTGTAGAAATTAGATAAGTAGGCTACATTTATAACACAAAAATAACCAGTTAATGGCTTTGTGTCAGAACACAACAGGTATGAAGCTACAGTATGATTGTTTTTTACTTTTTTATTCTAACTTTAAAGCTAGATTATTCTTTGAAAAGTGTAATACAAAACATACAGTCTTTGTTTTGGGGGGATATTTGGAAAACTACCTTACACACGCTGTGTTTTCACCGAATGACGTGAGCCGTTGACCATCCTCTTAATGATGTCATTGTGTGAGGAACTGTGTGGAGTATTGCAACAGCTATTTCTTAAAAACATTGCGTCAGGCATATTTATCATATTTTTACTTTATACTTGCTAGGATATTAATTGACATTGAAACAGTGTAGACGTTAGAAAAGTACATTTTATAAAATAAAAAGTACCAATTAATGACATTGTGTCATAACACAACAAAAAGTGTAATACAAATTGTATACACTATCTGATTTTGGTAGGGAACACTGGAAACTAGTGTCTTTTAGCTTAATCTTTGGTTTTAAGGGAAATTAAATATTCTCGGGATCCCCACTGAACCCTGAAGTAATGACTTCTGAAGACCTTAAGACGAGCACAATTAAATATCCACTCAAGACAACTTTACTTATGCTACGTCATGACCCACAGAGGCTTACGTGTGCTGATTTTCTAAAGATACACTGTAATAATTACAAAAACTCAAAATAATGACTTGGTTGAGTAGGGCCAACTTAAATTGTACTGTACACATTAGTTCAATCAAATTAACTTTTATGAGTATTAAGAACTTTCTTTTCTTTTGAGTTCACAAAACTTACACATTTTAATTATGTTGAACTGTTTAATTGATTTGAGTTCTATGAACTTGTTTCTTTTTATTTGACAAACTTAAATTTAACTGAAACTGGGCTGGGATCTCTATTCCCCTGCATGCTTTGCCATGACACTTAAAGGGGGAGAGTAAATGCTAAAATTGTTTTGTACCAGATTAATGTTAAGTGGGTGATTTAGTAATGTTTAATGTTTTGTTTTGCTATAGTTTAGAAAAGTTTCTGGGCTGCATAGTTTTCATTTAGGATACTTTTTCATACACGCACACATATACAAATACATACATAACGTTACATACGCACTCCACGGATACATCTGGTATGTGTCGGTGGACAAAATACTGTTTGAATATCTTTGGATAAATAAGATTTAAGACGACTAAGCACAGTTTTTGCTTTAAAATTGTAATGTTTTCAACAGATGCTGTTGTGTAAAATAATAGCTTGGGTAAAATTTATGCAAAATCATTTCTGGGTCATTTTATGGCATTGTCCATTTTCTGTCCCTAGCCTTTACAGAAATATCGCACTTGAAAAACACTTTAGGGTTACAATTTCTTCACATTTTAAAATAAAACAATATGTTATTTGAACAATTACGTCGTCTTGAGCCTTCTATGTGGCAATATTTGATTTTTTATATTTGAAAGTAGTGGTCCCCTGGAGTTGTGTCACTGGTGTTACCGTTAAACAAAAATCTAATGTTTTTTAAAATAAAAATCATACTGATGACATCACTCAACTTCCTTCTTCCAAATTCATGAATATCTATGAAGAGAGGCCCATGGCCTCTTTTCAGGTATCAAAATCTTCTCATTTATCTCATGGTTTCATATGAAGCTTTAGTTGAACTCACTGGTATGACCTGCTTTACTGTTAGGGAGTTGTAAAAAATAATAAAAATAAACTAGAATACTTATGGCATAAACAACTTCATTTAGTTAGTATACCATGATTGACAAGATGTGGTATTTTTCATGAAAACTGTTACTCTGGTTGCTGTCACTTGTGTCTCTTTTCTTATGGGAGAACCCCAGTGACACCAGTGACTCCCATTTATAGATAAACTTCTATTGAAGCTATTCATTTAGATTGTATGCCAAATGTAACAATTTAGTCTCATCTACTTAATTATGGTTGAAGAATAATGATCTTTGGTCGTATGTGGGTCATTGGTGATTCATTGTGTCATTGGTGTCACTGTCGTTTTCGGTCACGTTAAGTAAAATGTCACATGATAATAATTTTACATCCAATTAATTCTGATGCACTCAAAGTTAAGATTTAAAGGATTGCATCATTACTAGATTTTAACAGGTTTTTCAGATATTTTCATTGATATAGCAAATACATGTTAGCGCAGATGAACTATCATCATTCAAGCATACTTTTAACATACCTGATTAAAATAAATAAAACATAATCTCCTTATTTGTTGCACTACTAATATGTTCTGTAACTCTGACTGCATGTGCTGAAAAATAGAAATAATATTTCATAAAACCTTTAATATTGCGTCAAAATGGTAGGCCTACATGCAGTCTTTAAATAAATGCACAAAATATAAAAATCATTAAGCTGTCATTTTTGCGTATATTTATAAAGTCAAAGGGTGTTCTATAATGTGTTCTAAGTTTAAATGTTAGAAAAAGAAATCTGATCTTCAAAAGGTGTCAGAATTGAGGTGTCATTTTGGGTTTTATCTTTCTTTCACGCGTTCTCCTAGAACAACAGGTTGGGGGACAGCACCCCCAGGAAGGAAGGATGATTTAGCTAATCATAAAAATCCCATAAGAGTAGGCTATATAAAATGTAAATTCCTGGCTCTTTTGTTTTGACCCCTGACTTTTCCTGAAGACACTGGTATACATCTAATTATACTGATCTTACAGCCTGGTCCCTGTGAAGTGTCAGAATGGGCACATTTTGGGGTCTCCCTTCCTGACAGGAATGCTCAGATCAGGAGATTTTATGATAGGAGACTGTGGCATCTTTGATTGTAAAACACCAGGTGTCCAGCCTATCTTTTAATTGCTTGATGTTTTCTAAAACAAACTGCATATGCTAATATAGCAACTACGCAGAGAAGAAGGGGAGGGCCTGTGCCCCTGCCATGATGAAAACAATCCTCATTTACAATTTAGCAAACGGAGAGCAAACATCTCTTCTGCTTAAGGATTCTACATTTAAGGATCTATGATTTTATCCAGAGACAATAAGACCTCCTAATTTCACCGATGGTAAGTTCACTTCAACACATGTTTAAAACTACCTTTAAAATACTTTAATAATTTAACATCTTATTTCAAACAAAACAAACTATTATACACTATTTTATGTTTTATCTATGTAAGGTAGTGTTTCGCTGTGTATTAGATTAAAATATTTATACTTGATAATATTACATTTAAAATAATATGAACTTTATTCACTATTTATGTTTTTTCTATGTAAGGCAGTCTTTCGCTGTGTATTAGATTAAAATATTTATACTTGATAATTTAACATTTCAAATAATATGATCTAATATTCACTAAAGTGCTTATACTTGATAATTTAACATTTCAAATAATATGATCTATTATTCACTATTTATGTTTTATCTATGTAAGGCAGTCTTTCGCTGTATATTAGATTCAAATATTTATATTTGATCATTTAAAATGTAAAATAATATGTACTAATATTCACTATTTTATGTTTTATCTATGTAAGTCAGTGTTTTGTTGTGTATTAGATTAAAATACTTATACTTGATAATTTAACATTTAAAATAATATGAAATATTATTCACTATTTTATGTTTTATCTATGCAAGTCAGTGTTTTGTTGTGTATTAGATTCAAATACTTATACTTTATAATTTAACATTTCAAATAATATGAACTAATATTCACTATTAAAATACTTATACTTGATAATTTAACATTTCAAATATATTATTCACTATTTTATGTTTTATCTATGTAAGGCAGTATTTCGCTGTATATTAGATTAAAATATTTATACTTGATCATTTAAAATTTAAAATAATATGAACTATTATTCACTATTTTATGTTTTATCTATGTAAGTCAGTGTTTTGTTGTGTATTAGATTAAAATATTTATACTTGATCATTTAACATCTTGTTTCATATAATCAAAATGGTTTTATTTATGGATGTGACTGTGTAATCTGAAAACAATTCACTCTGACATATTTTCTTCTGCTCCTAAAATTCCACAATCGGCTATTTATACACTCCTGAGAGACTATCAGACAGACATTTGCATTCTTAACTCATATAATGTGGTGTTTAAAAGGTTAAAACTTACTTTTAAATGCATATACTTAAATAAATGTCATCATTTTATGTGTTTGTCAATGCTATTTCTGAAACCCGTTTTCATTCTCGCCCCACAGACATTATGGACGCAGCCGTGAAATCTGAAAAACAAATCCATGACAGATTTCGTCATGTTCATAATTTCGTCATTCTGTGGACATTATCTCCCAATAAAGAAAAAACATCCCTGCAAAAAAACATTCACATGTCACACCAAGCACAAATTTCACATACCACCTGTTGGTCATAAAACCCCCATATAAGGACTTCCTGTCATAAACAATGTCATGAAGGGTCATAAATCAAGGGGTCATAAATCACACAGTGATAAAGACACATAGTCCCCCATATGAACTACTCACCTGGGAAAATCTATCCTGATATTTACCCTTGTTTTGAATTCACCAGTCACGTTTCCTTTTAAATAAAATTTTTGCTTTTTGGCTATGAGGATTCCTTCTCCTGTGGCTCGGCATAAGTATGATCCAGCACTATATTGTACCATGCAGTGCAGCCTTTCAAATTTGCCGGGGCAGTGACAAGCTTTTTACTTTATAAAATTAAAATTCAATGAGAACTAGAATTTTTTTTTTCTATATAGTGTTGATATGGCAACTAGTAAATACACAAAGTTTCGTCATCCAAGCATGTGCGGAAGTATTTAAAACAAGCGTGTTACAACTAACCGTGCCCCGCGCTCCCCTATCTACACATTTAATTCATGTAATAAATGAACTGGTTGAAAAGAGTAAATCTTATAGTCACTTCACATAAACATAGTAATGTTAAATAAATTTTAATCGAAAAGTATAGCGCGTTTGAATCCGCACATGCGTGTTTGGACAAGACAGTCTAACTGCCACTTTGGGTCAGACGGATTGGCGAGCTGCTGCGTGGCTGCTTTTTGTCGTGTTTAAGGTAAGTTTGTCTTTCTGTTTTACATTTAATAAAACATGGGTCTGTGTGGATTTTGATTGATGATTCTTGTTTACTTGACTCAATAAACATTAATGCTCATCTTATAACATGACCTCATATTAGTGTAACTCGTGTGGGTTATCCATAGAACATTAACGTTATAACCCTTACATTTCACTTCCTACATTAGTTAACGTATATTTAATCGAAAAAGTTTTCAATAGTTTTATAGATTCACAAAGCACTGTTTTTCGTGTAAAAATTTCAAACTGATTGGAAATTATTAGAACATATTTACCATTGTAACTGCTAGCTTGCTAACATTAGGCCTTAAAATTAACGTAATTAACATTAACCGCTTTCCTGCTGAAGTAACGTTATACTGTTGACTATGGAAAAGTTTGAATTTCCAATCGCACTAAATCATGCATAAATGAGGTCTCAAAATAAGCAGGGCTGCATTTCTAAAAGCATCGTGCGCTAAGTTGATTGTAGAGATCATTGGTGGCAATCATGGGCCTACGCAGGAGACAAGGTAATGAAATATACTTTTTTTTTATAAAATGTAAATTCGTTCCCCTAACTTTTGCAGAGACGCTGAAAACCTGAAATGAAAAGCAGACATTTTTTGCCTGATGAAACGTGAAGACAATAATAACGATTACGAAAATATATGGGTTGTGTATTTTTCAAGCAATCTCGTGGTATTTTTAAAACACTAAAGTAACGTGACATTAATAATGCAGTGCTAATTGACATAGCCTTTATTACAGTATAGAAACCGCTCCGGTTACGACTGTAACCTCGGTTCCCTGAAGAGGGAACGAGCGTTGCGTCGAGTTTGACGCTATGGGAACGCTTTGCGTGATGACGTCTTGAAGCACATGTAAAATCAGTCCAATGGTGTAGCGGGACGTCAGAGGCGGGTGACGTCACGTACCAGGAAGCTATAAAAGCCGGCCTGAAGCAGGAAACAACAGCTTAGTAAAGTCTGAAGTCGTGCTGACAGGCATGAAGGAGATATGGCAAGGTGACGCAACGCTCGTTCCCTCTTCAGGGAACCGAGGTTACAGTCGTAACCGGAGCGTTCCCTTTCAAGGGAACTCGCGTTGCGTCGAGTTTGACGCTATGGGAACGTCTATACCAACGCCTCCATAGCTACAAAAGTCTGTCCTGTGTGAAATCATGAAGAGCAGCACTAGGATGACAAAACATGAGACCCTGGAGCAGAGTCTAGATCCAGAGAGTAGAACCTGATGAAAGTGTGCGGTGAGGACCAGCCTGCCGCATCACAGACATCCTGTAGAGAAACTCCTGAAATAAGGGCCTTAGAGGCCGCCATACTCCTTGTAGAGTGTGACCGGACAGCCAAAGGAGAAGGCTGCCCAGCCGCCTCATAAGCAAGTGAGATAGCCTCGACCACCCACTTGCTCATTCTTTGCTTAGACACCGGCCCTCCCTTGTTAGGGGAGCCAAAGCAAACAAACAACTGATCACTTCTGCGCCACAGGGCAGCTCTGTGGACGTAGGCGTCTAACGCCCGAACTGGGCAAAGCAAATTATTAGCCTCCTGGTCCGCATTCTGGAAGGGAGGAGGACAGAAGGCCTGCAGAATAATAGGTCTGGCCACATTAGTGGGGACCTTGGGGACATAACCCGGTCTGGGATGGAGAAAAGCTTTCACCATACCCGGAGCAAACTCTAAGCAGGAAGGAGCAACCGACAATGCTTGAATATCCCCAATTCTCTTAAGAGAAGAAATGGCAAGAAGGAAAATAGCTTTCAAAGTCAGAAACTTTTCCGAAACCTCCTCAATGGGCTCAAAGGGGGCCAGGGACAGGCCTTGTAGAGCAATGGACAAGTCCCATGGCGGCACCCTAGAGCGGACTGCAGGCCTCAGCCTCCAAGTGCCACGAAGGAAACGAGATACCAGAGGGTCCTTCCCCACAGACATTCCACCCAAAGGAATGTGGTAAGCACCTATGGCCGCCACATAGACCTTTAAAGTGGACGGGGTCAGACCTGCAGTGAACCGGTCCTGCAGGAACTCCAGCACTGTACCAATTGGGCAGTGGACTGGGTCCAGCCGACGGTCACTACACCAAGAAGTGAATACTCTCCACTTCAGGGCATAAAGTTTCCTCGTGGAGGGAGCTCTGGACTGCAGAATGGTCTCAACAACCTCAGTTGAGAGACCTGACTCTATGAGCTGGGCCCCCTCAGAGGCCAAGCCCACAGGTTCCACAGTTCTGGGCGGGGGTGAAGTATTGAACCCCCTGCTTGGGACAGAAGGTCCCTCCTGACAGGTAGCTCCAGAGGAGGCCCGTCGAGGAGGGACACAAGGTCGGGAAACCATACTCTGCCCGGCCAGCGCGGGGCTATAAGAAGCAGGCAAACCCGGTCCCTGCGAACCCTCTCCAGAACTCCCGGGAGCAGAGCAACTGGGGGAAAGGCGTACAGACGAAGCCTCGGCCACGCCTGTACCATAGCATCCAGTCCGAGAGGAGCTGGATGCGTGAGGGAGAACCAGAGTGGACAGTGAGACGTCTCTCGAGACGCAAACAGATCCACTTGTGCTTGGCCGTACTCCCTCCATATCAGCTCCACCACCTCGGGGTGGAGCCTCCATTCCCCGGGCCTCGGCCCCTGCCTCGACAGAGTGTCTGCTCCTATATTCTGAACCCCGGGGATGTAGGCTGCTCTGAGTGACAGCAACTTCCCCTGGGACCACAAGAGGATATGGCGTGCCAGATTTGATAATGGGCGCGAGCGCAAACCCCCTTGGTGGTTGATATAGGCGACTACCGACGTGTTGTCCGTATGCACTAACACATGGTGTCCCCTGAGGTCTGTGACAAAGCTCCTCAGAGCCCGGAAGACAGCTAACATCTCTAGGCGATTGATATGCCAGGAACGATGATGGTCTTCCCACAGACCTTGAGCTGAGCGACCCTCCAGGATCGCTCCCCAACCCGTGAGGGAAGCATCCGTCGTTAGCAGTCTGCGACGACAAGAAGCTCCCAACACTGGGCCCTGGGACAGGAACCAAGGTTTCTTCCACATAACCAAGGCACGTAGGCATCGCCGCGTGACCTTGATTGTGCGAAATGGGTTGCCCCTCGGGGAAAACCCCCTGGTCCTGAGCCACCACTGCAGGGGCCTCATGTGCAGCAGTCCAAAAGGTATCACGTTGGAAGCTGCTGCCATGAGACCCAACAGTCTCTGGAACTGTTTGACAGTGAGTAGCTGGCCTAGCTTTACACTTTTCACAGCTGCAAGGATGGACTCTATACGTGGCGGTGACAGGCGCGCCTGCATCGACACTGAGTCCCAAACCACGCCTAGGAAAGTGGTTCTCTGGAATGGAGAAAGCACACTCTTCTTGGCGTTCAGCCGTAACCCCAGCTCTTTCATGTGGGCGAGAACAACATCTCGATGTTGAACCGCCAACTGATGCGACTGAGCTAAAATCAACCAATCGTCGATGTAGTTCAAGATGCGAATCCCCTGAAGGCGCAGAGGCGCCAGAGCTGCATCCATGCATTTCGTGAAAGTGCGGGGTGATAAAGCTAGGCCGAATGGAAGAACACGATATTGGTATGCTTTGCCCCCGAAAGCAAACCTCAGGAACTTCCAATGACAAGGACGGATGGAAACATGGAAATATGCGTCCTTGAGATCTATCGTGACAAACCAGTCCTCGGACCTGATCTGTGGCACGATCTGTCTCAATGTCAACATTTTGAACTTGAGCTGCATGACTGACTCGTTCAGAACTCGAAGATCCAAAATGGGACGCAATCCCCCGTCCTTTTTTGGAACTATGAAGTACCGGCTGTAAAACCCGGTTTCCCTGTCGGAGGGAGGTACATATTCTATGGCCCCTTTCTCTAACAGAGTGTTTACTTCCTGTTCCATAACCAGAACCTGCTCGGGGGCCACCACAGTGGGCAGAACCCCCATAAACCGAGGTGGGCGTTTCCCGAACTGAATCAGATACCCTTTTTCCACGGTCTGCAGGACCCAACGAGAAACATTTGACAGTAGCTTCCACGCTGTCAAAGATTCTACTAGAGGTACCAGCCTCTCGAGACTGGTTTCTGGATTTTGTTGTTGTTGAGCAGTCAATTCGACGCCCTGTAACGGCGCACCGGCAGGGAGCGACCGAACAGACTGCTCTAACACCCTCCTCGGAGGGGGCGGGCATCCCGAGGCCACTACGTTTCCGGGTGGTCCTTGAGATATGTGCTCGCCGGAGACCGCTGCGCCCTGTAACACCTGAGGCGGCAGGGTTGGCAGAACGGTCCCCTGAGGGTACCGAAGAGAGACGGGCACCGTAAAAAGAGGTGTTAACCGCTCTGCTTCGGGGGGGACTACCCTCATTAATCCTGAGCCCTCGGACGTCAGGATTTTTTCCCAGCAGCCTTCTTGGCGGTAATAACGGTCCGCAGATCCGTTCTACCCCTCGAAGACTGCTGGGTTTGAGCGCGCCCTCCGTGTCCCCGAGATTTTTGTGGGGGAGCACGAGAGGACACACTCTGTTTTTGAGTGGCACGGTGTTCAGCGCTCTTTTTAGAGGAGTGAGGCTGCTCCCGCTCAGCAGCCTCATAGAATGAACGGCGGGGGAGAAGCTTTTGCAATGCAGCTGCCTGTTTAGCAGCTTCCTGAGATTTAGCTACCGCACTGTTTACTGCATCACCAAATAAACCAACAGTGGAAACCGGAGCATCTAAGAGAACGTGCTTTTCTTTCTCTTTTATATCGCTCAGATTGAGCCACAGATGCCTCTCAGTGGCCACCAGGGCTGCCATAGACCGCCCGATTGATTTAGCGGTCTCCTTGGTGGCCCTGAGAGACAGATCTGTGGCTCTGCGAAGTTCAGCCACTGTGTCAGGACCAATTCCCCCGCCCTCCTCTAAATCCCCCAATAATTCTGCCTGATAGGCTTGCATAATAGACATTGTATGCAGACACGCTGCAGCTTGACCAGCGGCTGCATACGATTTATGAACCAGAGATGATGTGTATTTTACTGGCTTAGAGGGAAGTGAAGGAGCTTTCAGGGAAGATGCCGTTGCTGGAGAGAGATAGCTCGCAAGCGTCTCCTCCACCTTCGGCATCTCCCCATAACCATATTCTTTATATTTATGAATGGAAGAATAGTGGGATGTTTGTGGTGCATACACTCTGTATGAAACCGGTTTTCCCCACGATCTCGACACCTCGGTGTGGAGATCGGGAAAAAACGGAAGGCTTCTTCGCTGAGGCTGTGTACGAGATGGCAGGAAGCGTTCGTCGAGCTTGCTTTTCGAACGAACGTCCTGCCTATCCTCTGGCCACTCAATAGATAATCTGTGAACTGCTCTAGTGACAACATCGAGCAATTCCTCAAAAGCGTGAGACTGAGGTGGCGAATCCTCAGACTCAGCTTCAATACTAACAACGTCCAGCTCCTCAGAGCTGGACAATTGCAGTACTGGTGCCTCCACCGGGGGGGAAGAAACCGCAGCGCGTGCTTCCACACCCTGATGAGAGGCACTGGATCTATCAGAAGGATGCTGAGATAAGGCAGAGCCCGTCTCAACATCCACTGACAGATCCATCTGCGAACCCCAGGTCTGAGATCGACGCCGTGCCTCGGCAGCGGCGGGACCAAAGCCCTGGGGAACGTGGTCGGGATTGAACCGAGCCAAGCGGGATCGGAGCGTACGCAAAGGAAGCGCACAGCAATGCTCACAGTCACCACCCTCGAGTGCTGACTGGGCATGCTCCTCTCCCAAACAAACAACACAAAGAGTGTGTGTGTCACCTCCCGTTAAATAACGCGGGCAGGGATGGACACACACTCTAAACTGCTGCTTGCTCGCCATACTGAATAATATATATATATCAGACAACACCAAATAAGACAGACAGATTTCAACACAGAGCGCTACTGAAGACTCAGAAAGCTGTTGTTTCCTGCTTCAGGCCGGCTTTTATAGCTTCCTGGTACGTGACGTCACCCGCCTCTGACGTCCCGCTACACCATTGGACTGATTTTACATGTGCTTCAAGACGTCATCACGCAAAGCGTTCCCATAGCGTCAAACTCGACGCAACGCGAGTTCCCTTGAAAGGGAATCTAAAATATATTTTCTGCCTTATTCTGTTTTTGTTTTTTTTGTTTTTTTACATTGTATAAAATCAATGATGATTCAATGTACAAATGTAATAATAATATTGACTACAGTAACTGATTTAGCATATGAACAAAAAATAAACTTGAAATGTACTTATCTCAAAGTTAAAACTGAAATGCCAAATTAGTGTTTCTCTTTTTGAGTTGTAGCCTACATTACAAAAGAAAGTGCTGGATTGTTCATTCCACTATTGATATCTACAGTCCTTGTACAGAATTAACCCTTGCTCCCTGCATCAGACTATTTAACCAAATTTCTGCTGTTGTACTCTTGAATCATTTTGTCACATTAGATCAAGGAGGAATTCAGGAGAATCACTACAATTTCCCTGGAGCAGAGTTTCATGTTCAGACTTGACCAATGCACACCAAAACTTATTGCCCTGATGAAGGCCAAGGGAGGTGTTGTGGGGACCAAACTGAGGCCATTTCTGGACAAACTGAGTCAGGTGTGTTTGATCAAAATTGTACTTGTTCACATTTTTGTAAATAAGATGTACTTAATGTATTTCTCATACATGCATGCACATGTTGTGTTTATTTATATAGCTTTTTATACAATATAGATTGCTTTAAATCAGCTTTACTGTATTAAACAGTAAAAATAGTGCTAGTGTCAAAAGTTCTGCAATTACAGTAATTAGAATTTTAGTCATAAATTACAACTTAAATTTCGAATATAAAGAATCTACTGAAGATAATACAGTGTCAGCGACAGTTCTGCTTTGAACTAAATGTTCAATGACAATTATTCTAATTAAATACCAAAAACAATACTACGATAGCCTGGAAATCCAGACCTAAATCTAAAAGATTAATGGTCTGGCGTCGACTAATGAAAATCGGCCAGCTTGAGGGGCGGCACCAAAGCATGCATTTGAAAATCTCACTGCACGCAATTGGATAACACTACGACCAATCACAACAATAAACCCCATATGCTCTTAGCTACCAGCGGAGCTAACTGGTAGATTATACTCTTACCGTATCCGGTCGGCAAAACAGCAAAAACGTCCTTCATGCTAAGGAACGTTTCGAGCGGTGTCTTCTGTTCCTGTTTTAGATAAAAAGCCAAGTCTAACTCATTCATTGTAGCAGCCAAAGCCGTTTCAAACAACTGGTGTTCATCCAGAGCCATCTTGCAATATTTACTAATGACTTCGACTTCACAGCGCTGTCGTCATCTCGCCTCTGGCCCGCCTATATCAGATAACCCGATGTGATTGGTGCAGCTCAGATCGAGGGGCATATTTAATGAGCATCATTATTCGACACCAGAGTAACTCGCTGAGCAAATTCAACTTGTGCTCTCGCGAGAACTCTGGATTACCAGGCTAATACTCCGTTACAAAGCCATAGAATTGTAAAGGTGGAGAGACAATTTTATGGCTTAAAGTACATTAAAGCAATATTTAAAGGGATAGTTCAACCAAAATTAAAAATGGTAAAAACCTGTATGAGTTTCTTTGTTCTGGTCTTTGAACCTCCAAGAGAAAATATTTTGAAGAAAATTCTTTATATTGCCATTTTGAAAGTTTTGAAACACTTGACCCTCATTTACTTTGTTGACGTCCACAGGTCTCATTCTAATACTTCAGTGATAACTGGTGTTGTACCCCTGCATAATGTCTTGTAAAACATCTATGTATCGTCGGGAATTTGTAGCCGTTAAAAATCTCCACATACAACTTTTTAATGTTCTATTAAATCGTTCCACGACGCTGGCTTTCAAATCAGTAGCGGTGGCGAAATGATTAATTTTGTGCTTTTTCATCACATCTTGAAAATGTTTGTTAAAAAATTCCTTCCCCTGATCCGTCTGCAATTTCTGCGGCACACGTCCCTCTTTGAGTATAGACTCAAACGCTTTAGTAACCTCAACGCCGCTCTTATTCTTCAACACACGAGCCCATGCGTACTTGCTAAATACGTCTATGCATGTCAGCAGATATTTATTATTGTCATTATCCTTGTAATAGGCAATCATGTCGACAAGATCGGCCTGGAACTGCGTATCGACTCCGTACACAACCACTCTATTTCGTTTGTATTTTATAGGCGCTGTTTTGTGTAATGTGTAAGCATCCTCACCAGCCAGCCATTCTGAAACTTGTTTATCGCTTAGACGGACCTATCTTTTAAGACGGCGTCTTTTAATCGTTTTTTACCCCCTAAAGAACGGGTTGGATGGTGTATAATAAGCCTTTTTCATGAGCTCTGACATGTTGTCGTTTCAACCGCTGTAAAAGAATAACGCATACAAGTAGTTTGAATCAATCTTTTATTAAAAAAACGATATAATGACGTTACAGGATACACAATCTAAGTAAAAATGGATATAATGGAGTTAATATAACACAATCTAAGTAAAAATGGATATAATGGTATTAATAGAACACACTCTAAGTAAAAATGGATATAATGGTTAGTAAAAGTAAAAAGGTAATAATGACATCACTGATAGTCTAACCAGAAAAGAAAATCGTGGCAGGCCATCATGTTTTTGCCAAGGATATAATCGATAAACATTCCGACAATTTTGTCGATGGTGTTAGCCATTTCGACAATTTTGACAACGTCGTCCTCATCTTCAGAGTCATATTGTTTTGAGCTCAAGACCAACACATACATCCGCAACATGTGTACACGTACACAACACGTCTGTGATTCCGATCTCACCGCGTGATTCACACATCATATCTAGAACCTCTTTTATCATAACACATGGCGGATCGGTCCCATTAACACATTTGTCCATTAAATCATCCCATGAATTAGCCAGTCCTCTTATTAACACCATATGTTTCTTGAGTTTTGCCTCATCCGTAGTGTCATTATTACATGGAATATCGGGCTAGGATGGTTAATCGCACAACCCTCACAATCGTCCTTCAGCTTGTCGCCGATGAGATGTTACAACAACATCACGGTCGTGGCTTTTATGATTTTGAATCCAACGTCGCTGAAACATCCGTCTGTAGCGTCGAAACCGGGTTTAGCAACGGATTTGTTACCGCTACACACATCAGACAGGTAAGTCAGGTTGCGAGATCCAAGGTCTGTGCCTAATTTATTCAACCAGTCTTTGTGGGGGTCCTATGGTCCAGGGATGGCAGTCAGAATATGACCGGGTACATTGTCGTCAGGAGGGTCGAGAATGTAGTCGAAAGAGATGCCGCAGCTGCACACATGAGCGTGTTCTGAAGCGTAGTCTTCAGCCATGGTTTATAAATGAGGCTTGGGAGGGTCTGACATCCGAGCTTTATGATGACTGTAGTAAATGGGCGGGGACGGCAGAGAGCATGTACTGCTGCGTGCGCATCTCTCGGGGTGGAACAGCTGCACTTTAATCTTGTTGTATCCATCTTGCATGTCACACCACCTGAACATTTTGTTTATGGCTGCAAAAACGCTACTCAGCAGACCCACATCGCACCACTTGAACAAAAATTGTATTTCTTACAGATCGTGATACTCATTATGCAGGATGACCCCTGACCGAGTGCTGAGCTTTGTCTTGTCTTTACAGCAGAATATGTAAACAATCATTCAGCTTCTTTTTAGTATGGTCACCTACCACTCGGTACCGGACATTCGGCGTTACCCCGTCCCACTCCGCAATGTACAAAGGTTCTTCATTCAGATCCTTCCAGACACGTTTGTAAAATAAAGACCAGTCTTTATCAGGAAATACCAGACAGGTGTCTTCTCCCGGTATACAGTATACTCGCCGGCGCCGTCAATGGTGTAGAGCGTAACAACTCGAGATGGTTTATGAAATTTGTACCCGAATGCACGGTTACTACACATCAGAAATTCACCTTTAGTCCAGTCTGAATTTTCATGGAGAAAATTTGTCAAACGGACGTGTCCATACGTTTTTCTCTGAGCCATAGTAAGACTTTCCATCATCTTGCCGCTCAGCATAGCCTCTGGGGATTTAGGGGAGTATAAACCACCCATGGTAATGTGTCTCATTACTCTTTTCTGATTTTATAGAATACACTGGTCCCATTTATATAATCCCAACACTCAGGAATGCGAAGGGGTGGGAGGGAGCAGCATGTGACACACATCCTGATATCTATAACCCTCATCACTTCCATTATATCAAAGTTCAAATATTAAACAATACATCCCCTTATACTCTGACTTTATAACCGGGCCAAAGTTCAAATATTAAACAATACATACCCTTATACTCAAGAGGTCATACACATATTATCCTATTATCCTATTATTCAATTACACACAAGGTCACCGCTAGGTCAAGGGCGGGTCAAGGTCAACCCAATGGCAGGGTCAAAAGGTCAACCCATCAATCATCATTAATTAAAAAGCCATCAATCATTTTTGACAGGTGGTGTCTCTAATCACTACTGACATCTCTTCTAACGGTCAGATAAGTATGATTTAAACCATACTAATGCAATTCCACTGTAAAGTAAAGTAAAGTAAAGTAATTAAGTGTTGTTTTATACACCAATTGCTCAACTGGTAACTCTGCTCTATCAGCCTTTATATTGTGTACATATTTTGTATTCTTTTTACTAAAAGCAATTTATTTGTGTATTGTTTTTGATAGTTTCACTCTCCTTTGAAGCATACTGGAGTAAACATCAGGAGTTTTGAAAAATACACCCTGGCTCCAGTCTTTATTTGAAGGGAGTTTGGCTTGCTGCTAAATTGTGTTAAACTGCTAAACTTAGCCGCTGATTGCAAATCTGAACCAGACCAAGTAACGGATCAGAACCAGTTTACCTCTCAAACTGAACCAAATATAGTGCATGTGAATGATAACCAGTATGTCGTACTTGATGCATGTTCTTTATCTCTAAGAGTACCAAAACTGCAACAAGTAAAACTCCCAAGAAACATGAAAAAGGATTCAATAGAAACACCAGTCAGCAATAAATGGCAGCAACAGGCTAAGTGCAGTGATGTATCCAGATCTTTGCCACAACACTCAGAAACTTCAGGCATGAGGGACCTAGTGAAATATCTTGCACATCGTGAGCTGGTGAGCAGTGGTTTAACACGCTTTGATGATTGCCCTGAAAGTTGCAGAGCCTGGAGGTCCTCTTTTATCAACACAATCAAAGACTTGGGTCTTACAGCCAGTGAGAAGCTAGACTTGTTGTCAAAGTGGCTTGGTAAAGAATCTTCAGAATACGTGAGACGTCTCAGGGCAGTTCACATAGGAAACCCAGACACAGCCTTGAAAATGGTCTGGAACAGACTTGATGAATGCTACAGCTCACCTGAAGTAATCGAAAGTGCGTTGTTTAAAAAGTTAGACAGTTTTCCCAGGATTTCAGGTAAAGACAACCTCAAACTAAGAGAGCTTGGAGATCTTTTAACAGAGCTGCTCTCAGCCAAAGAAGACGGCTATCTACCAGGTTTAGCCTACTTAGACACTGCTCGCGGCATCAGGCCCATCGTTGAAAAACTGCCATATACTTTACAAGAGAAATGGATTTCTCAAGGCTCAAAGTTCAAAGAAGAATTTGGTGTCACTTACCCTCCTTTCTCATTCTTTACTCAGTTAATTTGCAATCATGCTAAAACACGTAACAATCCCAGCTTTGCCTTTTCTAGTAGTTGCCGCCCACAGTATGAAGGACTCACTGTAAACCGCTCTAACTTCAAGACGTCAGTGTTGGTACACAAAACTGAAATCTCTCATAGTGCATTTCAAGACAAAACGCCTTCTAAAGATGATCTAGCCAAATACTGTCCAATACACAACAAACCCCACCCTTTAAGGAAATGTCGAGGCTTCAGATTGAAAACAATCGTTGAGCGAAAAGCATACCTAAAAGAGCAAGGGATCTGCTTTAGGTGATGCTCATCCTCATAACACTTTGCTCGCGATTGCAAAGTCATTCTAAAGTGTGATGAGTGCAACAGTGACAGTCACAACTCAGCTCTACATCCTGGTCCACTATCATGGACACCCAAAATCCAAAGTCCTCCATTACAGCATGGCGGGGAGGATGCAGGAGAAAATCCAACAACACAAGAGGTGATCTCCCTTTGCACTGAAGTTTGTCACGGCCTTTCCACAAAATCTTGCTCCAAAATATGTCTCGTCAAGGTGTTTCCTGTGGGACATCCAGAGAATGCAGTAAAGATGTATGCTATGCTCGACGATCAGAGCAACAGATCTCTGGCCAGGTCAAGATTTTTCGACATATTCAACATCAGTAGCAAAGCATCTCCTTACAGCCTAAAGACATGTGCTGGGTTAATTGAGTGCTCAAGAAGGAAAGAAAATGGCTATCAGACTGAAGCGGCAAATGGTGGAATTAGTCTTGCGCTTCCAACACTAATTGAATGTGATGAAATACCCAACAACCGTGATAAAATTCCAACACCTGAAGCTGCTCTCCATCAACTTCACCTCAAGCATATTGCATCTGAAATCCCAGATCTGGATCCTGAAGCCCACATCCTCCTGTTGCTTGGACGAGACATACTCAGAGTTCATAAAGTGAGGAAACAAATTAATGGCCCACATAACACACCCTTTGGCCAAAAACTTGACCTAGGATGGGTTCTGGTCGGTGAAGTATGCCTAGGAGATGTGCACAAGCCCAGTGTTTCCAGTTTCAAGACAAACATCTTGGAAAATGGAAAACCCTCACTGTTTATTCCTTGTACAAGTCACGTACTCATTAAAGAAAAGATCACCAGTAGCTCTGCATACAGCTCATGACTTCGAAACCCACTGGAACATGAACAAAGACAATCTCGGCCAGACTCTATTTAAGAGATCAGAGAATGACAATAAGCCTGCACTCTCCATCGAGGATGAAGTCTTTCTAAAGATTATGGAGAAAGACGTTTTCCAGGATAATTCCAACAGTTGGGTGGCACCTCTTCCTTTTAGATCTCCACGGCCAGTTCTTTTAAACAACAGAGATCAAGCTTTGAGCCGCCTCTCTTCCTTACGACGTACCCTAGAACGGAAGCCAGATATGAAAGAACAGTTTGTAACTTTCATGCAAAAACTATTCGACAGTGACCATGCAGAACTTGCAGCTCCGCTACCAAAGGGAAATGAATGCTGGTACTTACCACTATTCGGAGTCTATCATCCCAAAAAAACAGATCAGATCAGGGTAGTATTTGACTCCAGCGCACAGCATGAAGTTATCTCTCTCAATAATGTGCTCCTCACTGGACCAGACCTTAATAACAGCCTCATTGTTGTCCTTATGCGCTTCAGGAAATGATGGCAGACATACAACAAATGTTTCACTGTTTTGTGGTGAGAGAAGATCACAGAGATTACCTACGCTTCCTATGGTACCGTGATAATGACCTTAACAAGGACATTGTTGAATACAAGATGAAAGTCCATGTGTTTGGCAACAGCTCTTCCCCGGCAGTAGTGATTTACTGCTTAAGACGAGCAGCAGAGAAGGGTGCATCGCAACATGGTCCAGGCACTTTGTGGAACGAGGATTCTATGTGGATGATGCACTAATTTCCTTGCCAACTGAAGAGGAAGCAATATACCTACTAAAGAGAACACAAGCATCCCTCTCCGAATCAAACCTGCGGCTGCACAAGATTGTATCCAACAGTCTACAAGTACTCAAAGCATTCCCAACTGAAGATCACGCGAAAGACATCAAAGACCTCGATCTCAGTGGAACAACTATGCCTACACAACGCAGCCTTGGTCTGAATTGGGAAACTGTGACTGATACATTTACATTTAAAGTATCAGTCAACGACAAACCATTCACCCGCCGTGGTGTCCTATCCATAATCAATAGTCTCTTTGATCCTCTCGGTCTTGTGGCTCCTGTCACTATACAGGGGAGGTTTCTACTTCGAGAGCTATCCATTGAAGGAACAGACTGGGATGAACCACTGCCACAAGAGAAACGTGGTGAGTGGGAATCATGGAGACATTAATTTGAAAGACTTGCAACACCTTCACATTCCTCGTCCTTACACACCCAACTCTCATTCAAAGGCAATTCACAAAGAAATCTGTATTTTCTCTGATGCGTCTACAAAAGCCATAGGAGCTGTAACATATCTAAGGGCAGTAGATGGAGATGGACAGATCAAAAAAAAAGCAAAACGTACCACAAGGCTCAGTACTAGGACCGTTGCTTTTCACTCTGTACATGCTACCCTTGGGAGATATCATTAGGAAGCATGGAATTAGTTTTCACTGTTATGCTGATGATACTCTGCTCTATATTTCTTCACTCCCTGACGAAACTTACAAATTCACAAAATTAACGGAATGTATAGGTGATATAAAAAATTGGATGACTAGTAATTTCCTACTACTTAATTCGGAAAAAACAGATTCTAATTATTGGACTAAAAACGTCCTCACACAATAATCTAGAATACTGTCTAACACTTGAAGGCTGCTCTGTCAAGTCTTCGTCGTCGGTTAGGAACCTGGGTGTGCTCTTTGATACCAATCTTTCATTTGAAAGTCACGTGTCTAGTATCTGTAAAACCGCATTTTTCCATCTAAAAAAATATATCTAAATTACGTCATATGCTCTCATTGACAAATGCAGAACAATTAGTTCATGCGTTCATGACCTCAAGGCTAGATTATTGTAATGCTCTACTGGGTGGTTGCCCTGCACGCTTAATAAACAAATTACAGCTGATCCAAAACGCAGCAGCTCGAGTTCTTACCAGAACCAGGAAGTATGACCATATTAGCCCAGTTCTGTCAACACTGCATTGGCTCCCTATTAAACATCGTATAAATTTTAAAATATTGCTGATTACTTACAAAGCACTAAATGGTTTAGCTCCGCAGTACTTGAGCGAGCTCTTAACGCATTATAGTCCTTCACATCTATTGCGATCTCAACATTCCAGCCAGTTGATAATACCTTGAATATCAAAATCAACTGCTGGGGGTCGATCTTTTTCCTATTTAGCACCAAATCTTTGGAACAGTCTTCCTAATATTGTCCGGGAAGCAGACACACTCTGTCAGTTTAAAGCTAGACTAAAAACACATCTCTTTGACCTAGCATACACATAACACATTATAGACTTTTATAATTCAATGTTAGGCTGCATAGATTAGGTCAGCCGGAAACGGGAACATTTCTCATAAATCCTGATGTACTCATTACATCATAAGAAGAATGGCATCTACGCTAATATTAGTCTCTCTGTTTATCCCGAGGTTTACCGCAGTCCGCCGGATCCAGGCTGTATCCAGATCTGATGAAGGACCAGCGCCGGCGAGGTGCATGATGCAATTCACGCACGCCAATGTGTGCATTGGCTTGTTTTAACAATGCTCGAAGATGACAGGCTCCCTAAGCGTGATCCCAATCAGTCGTTATGTCGACTATGTTTTCGTTCCCTCCTTCAGGGAACGAGGGTTACATACGTAACCGAGACGTTCTGTCCTACGACTACAGCGTCTCACGTTCACTCAGTTGCCCTGCTGCACGGGCTCTACAGCCGGAACCGAACAACGTACAGAGTTCACTGAGCTAGTCGCATCCAAAGCAGTATCTAAGTCTCTAAAGCCCTTGCATTCTTAATATCCTAGATTAAAGTTTGAATGCGTGTCTCTAGTTCTGAAATCTTCTCCGTCAGCCTGACTATATCCCTACATTTAACACATGTAAAGTCCTCGGGGCTGACAGAGAAGGCTATGCTATACATGTGACATGAAGTGCAAATGACAATAAGAGGAGAAGATGACATGACTCACCGTGTTTGTTGACTGATCCTACTCACCACAGTTGTTTGATGGACTCGAAAAGACGGCAAACAGTGATGGCAGATTAACAGGCTAGCGGAAGGCTAGCGCGTTTTGCGAGCAATAGTGATTTAGATTAAAGCTAGCGAAGTCAGATCAATGTGACAGACAAAATCAGATAATATCAGATCTCTGGTTGATGAGTACGATATGTTTAGCAATATAAACAACAAGGAATATGAAAGTAAATAAGAGATTCAAAACAGAAAACTATATGGAGCTTACACGCAAACCACACGGCACTGTGTGTGTGTGTGTGTGTGTGTGTGTGTGAGAGAGAGAGTGTGTCTGTGTGTGTGTGTGTGTGTGTGTGTGTGTGTGTGTGCGTGCGTGCGTGCGTGCGTGTGTGTGTGTGTGTGTGTGTGTGTGTGCTTGTGAGTGTGTGTCTCTGTGTGTGTGTGTGTCTGTGTGTGTTTGTTCTTAAAGGGATAGTTCACTTTGAAATTAAATTTTGGTATGTTTTAGCTTACCTCAAGGGCATCCAAGATGTAGGTGTCTTTTTTTCCGCAGTAGTTTCAATTTTGATATTTTTAGGTCAAACCGTTCTTGTCTGTCAGTCATATAATGCAGGTCTATGGTCACTGTCTCAAAGAGCATGCACAAAGTCCAAATTAAAACAATTCCCCATCGTCCAAATTAAACAATTCCCCATCGTAAGTACACATTGATGGCCTAAGACACGAAACGAGCGGTTTGTGTGAGAAAACGAACAGTATTTATATTGTTGTTACCTCTTGAACACAGCCGCGTCCAAATGATCTGACGGCGCGGGCGGGTATAGATATATACATAGATGTCGCCTTGGGTACGGTTTCGTTCCAATGAACTGCAGTAGCGAAGGCGACATCTAGTGTATATATCTATACCCGCCCGCGGGTGGGTATAGATATATACACTAGATGTCGCTTGGCTACGGTTCCGTTCCAATGAACTGCAGTAGCCAAGGCGACATCTAGTGTATATATCTATACCCGCCCGCGCCCTCAGATCATTTGGACGCGGCTGTGTTCAAGAGGTAACAACAATATAAATACTGTTCGTTTTCTCACACAAACCGCTCGTTTCGTGTCTTAGGCCATCAATGTGTACTTACGATGGGGAATTGTTTAATTTGGACAATGGGGAATTGTTTTAATTTGGACTTTGTGCATGCTCTTTGAGACAGTGACCATAGACCTGCATTATATGACTGACAGACAAGAACGGTTTGACCTAAAAATATCAAAATTGAAACTACTGCGGAAAAAAAGACACCTACATCTTGGATGCCCTTGAGGTAAGCTAAAACATACCAAAATTTTATTTCAAAGTGAACGATCCCTTTAATGTATTTGTAAACATTTTAAGGAACTCTTAATACTAATGTAATTAATGTTGAATAAAGGCGTTGATAATACGTTGATACGTTAATACGTTATTAAAGCATTATCTAACTTTTTACATAAGAGCTAATTAAACAATAACACTTTGTTAATTACAGTGACAATGAATAAATAACTCACTATTTGTATATAGTCTTTTAATATATTAACTACATTTTATATACTATTATATACTATACATTAACTATAAACTAATTGTTTGCAAATGATTTATAAGCGCTGTGTTACTGTATACTTGTGATAAAGTGTTACCATTATTTCAAACTTGTCATGTGGATGAAGGTAGATGAACCCAAAAGCAGACTGAATGCTCACACACAGTTTATTGTAGACAAAACAGAGAAAACAAAACCCACGAGGGGGCAAAACAAGACGAGAGGCAATTAGCCTTGACTAAGACTCGACTTGACCTTGACGATGACTATACAGCAACTAACTGCAAAACAATTCTCACTATATGTTAAACAGGATTCCAGACAAAGTACTCACAGAGGTATATCATAAAGATAGACAAGCAACGATAGACAGTGTTTGACAATGAACCGACAAAGGACAGAGAAACACAAGGGGGTTATAAAGGGAGGCTAAAAGTGAACACAACAGGTGAGACTAATATGGTAATAATTACAAAACGAAGATAACAAGGTGGCGGGGTTAGAAACAAGACAACGCAAGCACATGGCCCAAACAAATGGCCATGTGCTGCACACAAAAACATGGGTCTGTCATGATTCTGCCTCAAGACAAGAGAAAATCAAGAACAAGATGGCAGAATCATGACAAAACTGGTCGCATTAAGTGGGATTGTTCCTTTTGTATGTGATGGAGTGATTCTTCTTTCTCAAAAATAACACAAAATACACAAAGTAAAGACGAATTTGAATGATAGCATTATTCAATATTTAATTATTTCCATAGATATGGCGATATATTGGTATTGTGTGTTATTTTGGCCATGATAATCATATAGTGATAAATCTGATATGGTGACAGTCCTGGTTCAGGTGAAACACACACCACTTCCCTCTTTTCAGCTGCACACACACATTTTGAGGAAATGCTCATGCTTTTGCAAGGGTCGGTTTGCACAAGCATTACAAGTTGATTTACACCAAATATTTGTGATTTAAAAACCCTCTTCACTGTATCCTGCATCTGTTGTCTGGTTTGTAGTTCGTCCGGTTTATTTAACTGTTAGTTTTACTTTCTTTTGGGGGATAATAATATAGTAAGATGTAAATGTTCCTCTTCAGGGAGACTCCTCACCGCTGCCTTCTACCGCTGGCAGGATCTGATGGTTCATGCAGGAATGTGTCGCTGAACCACCGGATGGGGCTTACGCCAAAGATATATTGTATACACTATCTACATATTAATCCTTATTCACTCCGAGTATTTATGGTAGAGATGATCTTACCTCAGTATCTCCAGTTTACAGTGAGGATTCTCCAGTACAGCAAAAAACAGCTTCACTCCTGAGTCTCCTAGTTTATTACCAGACAGATACAGTTCTCTCAGGTGTGAGGGGTTTGATCTCAGAGCTGAAGCCAGAGCAGCACAACCTTCATCTGTGATACCACAATCACTCAACCTGTAGAGAACAATGACACACATTAAGCCTGTATCCAAAGATAAACAACACTTAAAAAATAAATAACATAATGCTATCAGTATGAAATATATAAAATACTATTAGTTCACATTGTTAAAATACATCAGTTAGGATTAGGGGTTGAATATACAGTTTGTATAGTATAAAAAATCATTATTTCTATGGAAAGTCCCCATAAAACATGGAAACCCAACGTGTGTGTGTGTGTGTGTGTGTGTGTGTGTGTGTGTGTGTGTGTGTGTGTGTGTGTGCTTAATGTATTTGTAAACATTTTAAGAAACGTGTGTGTGTTAGGGCTGGGAGAAAAAAATCAATTAACCTAACTATCGCAATTTTTTTTGTTTACGGTTTTAAAATAGATTTTTCTTGTTCCATAATCAATATACTGATCCAGATTAAATTGTTTTATTTTTGTCCTTGCTTATAGACGAGGTTGACACAAGTTAGCCACTCTTGTTCCAACAGAGGATGAAATGTGTCGTTATCTATGAGTGTTGAGTGACGTAATATCACTTTCAAGTGGACGTGTGGAAGCGATGTGAAACTGAACCAGTGTTGCCAACTTAGAGCCTTTACAGACCACTTTAGCGACAATTTTTCAAAAAAGCCACTAGCGACAGATCTAGCGACTTTTTGGACAAACCTCAGTAACCTTCAAATGTTCAAGGTCTTGCTTTCTCCCTGCCGTCACTCCAGTGGCGAAGCTACAGGTGGGCCCAGGTGGGCCTGGTCCCACCCACTTAAAGTTGTGGCCCACCCACTGGGCCCACCTGTCTGACCTGGATGAGCCCCCCATGCAACCTATATTGCAACGATTTCCATTCACAGTAATATCGGGAAAACCGCGATGTTTTTCATCCTGATGGTATGAGAGATTCGGCTGGTTGGAATACAGTACATCCAGTGATGCGGTTTTCTGTAAGCCCTGCAGGCACTTTCCTGAGCAAAGTGAAGCAAAATTTACGGAAGATGGATTCAAATATTGGAAACACCTGAGCCAAGCCTGTTTGAAGCATCAGGACAGCAAAGGACACCTGCATTCATAAGCTAAACTGGCCGCTTACAGACAAAGTCAACAGCCCAATGGCAGAGGTACAGTGCTCAATCAGCTAAACAGAGACGCATCAGAGGAATTTTTTTGGAATTGTTCCGTTTACTTTCAAACTATGATCAGGAAATTCAAAAGCGCCTTGACCAGCTGCCTAAAAATGAAACGATGACGAGCTCAGATATTCAGAATGATTTATTTGAGTCTGCCGCTTCCTTGCTGCTGCGCAAGATAAGAACAGAGTTGCATGCGACACCGAACACATATTATGCCATTATGGCAGACGAGTGTAAAGATCTCTCGAAAAGAGAGCTTGTTGCAGTTTGCATTCGATACTTGCATGGAGGACTTGTGAAGGAAAGGGCCATTGGATTTTTGGATACATGTGACATTTTCATTTTTTTTCATTTTACTTTATTTATAAAGCACAATTAAAACAATGTGATATTGACCAATGTGCTGTACAGTCACACAATAAAATTACATAATAAAATGTTTCTTTTTCAGACAGAACAATGACTAACAAACATATGAAAAGAGCCTCTTACTAGTTAACCTACTGAACCAAACGCTAATTCTAGCAAATGCAGTTTCAGATTTCGTTTAAAATAACCTAAGGAAGGAGCCAGTCTGAGATGTAGAGGCAGGTTATTCCAGCGCTTTGGAGCTGCCACAGCAAATGCCCGATCACCACTCAATTTGAATCTAGTCCTTGGAATGTCTAGGATCGTCTGATTTGCTGATCTGAGAGACCTAGAAGGTTTGTGTATATGAAGAAGATGCACAAGGTATGATGGGGCCAAATTATGCAAGGTTTTGTACACAAATATCAATAATTTATAATCAATTCTGAACTCCACCGGCAACTATTGAAGTGAGGCTAAAATCGGTGTTACATGCTGCTTTTTACGAGTCCCTGTTAAAAGTCTAGCAGACGCATTTATAACCAATTGAAGACGATTCAAAAGTGCTTGGCTGACACCAACATATAGCGAGTTACAATAATCTAGTCATACAGAAATAAAAGCATGAATAATCCTTTCAAAATCACTGGAGGACAAAAACAGTTTTACCTTTGCTATTGATCTTAAATGGAAAAAAACAAGATTTCACCACAGAATTAATCTGTTTGTCAAACTTCAAAAAACTATCAAATTGGACGCCAAGGTTTTTCACTACAGATTTACAAAAAGGAGCTAACTCACCCAGATCAAAATAATTTTTAGTGTCAGGGGCCCCAAACCAGATTATTTCAGTTTTACTTTCATTCAGATGCAGAAAATTTTCGGACATCCAATATTGAACTACTTGTAAACATCTCAATAGTGACTCAAAATATTTTTTGTCCTGTTTCCGCAATGGTAGATACACCTGAGTGTCATCTTGCATAACAATGAAAGGATACTCCATGCTTGTGAAAAATAGAACCTAGAGGTAACATATATAATGAAAACAAAATTGGACCAAGAATGGATCCTTGTGGAACCCCACTAGACAATGGGACCACTTTTGAATGTTGTTGACCAAAATGAACTGAAAACGACCTATTAGAAAGGAATGATTTAAACCAATCGAGTGCCATACCCCGAATTCCCACTGTCTTTTCTAGGTGGGAGACTAGAACATTGTGATCAATGGTATCAAACGCTGCACTAATATCTAGCAAAACTAAAACCTCTGAGCTACCAGAATCAATCGCAAGCAAGATATCATTTAAAACTTTCAACAAAGCCGTTTCTGTACTATGTTTTGATCTAAATCCTGACTGAAAATTTTCAAAAATCTCATTTTGTACTAGAAAAGTCTGTAGTTGGTTTAATGCAACTTTTTCAAGAAGTTTAGATAAAAATGGCAATTTTGAAATAGGCCTGTAATTAGATAAAACATTTGGATCCAAATTCGTTTTTTTCAAAAGAGGCTGTACTAAAGCATGCTTAAATTCCATTGGAACTACTGCTGTTTCAAAGCTTCTATTAATTAAAGTCAATATACTAGGACCAATAATATCAAAAGTCTGCTTAACTAATCTAGATGGAATAACATCACGGCTACAATTTGTAAGTTTTAACTGCCCGACCACCTCAACTAAAGAATGAAAAGAAATAGGTGAAAATCTATCAAACACAGCAGAGGTGAGACAAGTAACCGTGGGATCATATGAACCAGGTACAACTTGTGTCCTACTATCATCAATTTTCTGCACAAAAAAATTCAGCAGATCCTCACATGTGATGGTGGACAAAACAGGACATGTAGTAGAGGGATTTAACACTGAATTGATAGTACTGAATAAAATATTCGGAGTACTTTGGTACCTTAAGATTAGATCAGCAAAATATTTTCTCTTAGATGACTTAACTGCATTTTGATAAGCAGTTAAAGACTCACGTCGTATATCATAGGACACTTGTAATTTATCCTTCTTCCACCCACGCTCTGCCTTTCTACAAGCACGCCTCAAGCCCCGAGTAACCTCATTTAGCCATGGTTCTGGTTTGGCCTTAACACTCTTAACCCTCAAAGGAGCAATTGAATCCAGAATAGAAGAACATACATAATTAAAATGATCAAGTGACACATTCACATCTGAATACAAAGGGCTCTCCAAATTAAAATTAATATCAGATTCAATGTTTCCAATTTTAAACCGCTCAATAGTGGCTGCATTTAAGTTCCGAACCTGGTGAATTGGTAATGAAGTATTACGAATGACACAAGGCAGAGTTACAGTACAAGTAACGGGCATATGGTCAGAGAGGGCTAAATTATGAATTTTAACATTCCCAACAGAGAGACCATAAGTTAATGTTAAGTCCAAGGTATGTCCATGAACATGAGTGGATCCAGAAACATGTTGTGTGAGGTTAAAAGAGTCAATCATATCCAAAAAATCTTTTGCTAGCGCATTGGAAGGACAGCAAACATGCACATTGAAATCTCCCACAATTAAAAAAGAATCATATTTTAAACAAATCTCACCTACAAAGTCTGAAAACTCCTGTATAAAATCCTTGTTACATTTAGGGGGCCAATATATAATTGCACAAACAATTGGTTCTGTAGTGTTTAGTTGAAACAATTGCAGTTCAAAACTGGTAAACACTCTGGTGTGAAGAAAACGACAATTAAAAGATTTCTTAAAAATAGATGCCACACCACCTCCACGACCAGAGGCCCGAGGGGAATTCAGAAAACCACAATTTGGAGGGAGTAATTCCGAAAACGGGGTTAAGTCACCAGTATTTAGCCAATAAAATAAAAGACATAAAATATCCAGGCTCTGAGTATTAAAAAAGTCGCTTAAAATAAATGTTTTGTTTGCTAAAGATCGCACATTTATTAGAGCAAATCTTAGTTCAGTAGAGGCCTCCGTTACATCCAATTCGCGACGCAGAGATCGTAGATTTTGCGAAGTCATTCTCCGTCTACGAATCACAGGGGGCCGACGCAGCGGGGGCTGATCAACGAAGTCTGGGACAGGTGTAATCCACTGGAACGGCGTCTCCATAGAACGGACGGCGATAAAATAGTCATTCTTCTTAATTAGATCACATAAGGGTGAATATGGTAAAACCATCTGGGTGGATAGGCTTGCCTTCAGTTTTACTAAAAGGCCGCCTCGATTTCCGCGTCTTCTACGACGCTTTCTCTGGCAAGGTAAGCAGTACAGTCGACAAAGATACTTCGGGAACGGACAGCGGGTAGGAAGGCGATGAGTGTCGCATCCTGGTATGATGGTATGCAATCCTTCCGTCGAAGATTTAATGTCGAATAGAGTTTGACGATCATAGGTTAACACAGCTGGTAGACTCATAACAGTAGGACGTACATCAGCAAACAAAACGAAGACAAATACGCCAAGCAACAGACGGCAAGCCACATACACTGGCGCCATCTTGGTCTCCCCAATGACAGCTGATGCGATTTCAGAGAAAATACTTAAAGTGTTAGCACCACTTAACCTGGACCCTGAATTGTGCGTGGGATTTTGTTTTGACGGCGCCTCTGTGATGTCAGGTGCAAAAGGCGGAGTGCAGCTCATCCTTAAACTTACTTTTCCTTATGGCATTTATGTACATTGTTGTTCACATCACCTCACAACACATCACATCTAGACACGTGAATACGTTCTTTGAAACACTGAATTCTGTTCATGGCTTCATGACTGGAAGCAGTTGTCATGCTCGATTTATGGAAATTCAAAAGGAGTTGAATCCAGAGCGGCAGTGCTTGGAGTTAGAACGGTCCGTGGACACTAGATGGGGCTCTAAGTCGGGCTCAGTCCCCAAGATCTTGACACTACTCGATGTGATCCTAGAAACATTTGCTGAGTATTCCGAAACTAGCCATGGTCTAACTAAACTAGAAGCTGACTCTCTTTTGCAACAGATGCAAACAAAGAAGTTCTTGTTTCTTCTAGTAACATTTGGAAAAAAATTTGAGATGAGTGATTTTGCAACAAAAGGTTTACAATCACCAGCTGTATCAGAATGCTGTAGCTCGTCTTGTCTTCAACAAGCCCAAAATGGCCCACGTCACTCCTCTGTTCATCTCTCTGCACTGGCTACCTCTCGCTGCTCGCATCAAGTTCAAGGCACTGACGCTTGCTTACAGATCTGTCACAGGCTCAGCTCCCTCCTACTTTCACTCACTCCAACAAGTCTACATCCCCACCAGAAGCCTACGATTGGTCAACGAGCGACATCTCGTGGTTCCATCACAGAAAGCCACAAAATCACTTTCCAGAACATTCTCATTCACAGTTCCATACTGGTGGAATGCTCTCCCCACCCTCATCCGGAATGCAGAATCCCTGACAACTTTCAAAAGACAGCTGAAAACTCATCTCTTCCGTGAGCACTTAACCTCATAAAAAATAAAAAAAATCTTTCCTTTTCCTTTAATCCTCACTTATCGGGCTTATGCTACTCTGACCAATGCCTGAACTTCGTATTTTGAGCAATTCTTGCGTTGTATTTGCCTCTTCACGATGACTTGCTTTAATTTAGTCCTAATTTGTAAGTCGCTTTGGACAAAAGCGTCTGCTAAATGACTAAATGTAAATGTAAATGTATCGGTCACAAAGTGCATTCATTTAATTGAGGGACTGAAATCAAATTTAAAAGTGTTCAGGGACAACACAAAGCACAATTTTGAAAAAGTGCTGAAATGAACACAAGATATGATGGAAAAACAAGACATACACAAATGGGACATCACTGCCTTGTGAGAAAGGAAACTTCCTGCTAAACTGTCTGGCTCCGTAGTCACAAGCTCTCTTGGAAAAGGTGGCAACATTAAAAGTGATGAAGAGCTGAGGCATCTGTGGAATGAGGTGTTGGATCGACAAATCATGGAGCTAAACAGTGGTTTCCATGACGACACCTATGGTTTCATGCGTGCTGCTGTTGGCTGTTTACCTGGTGCAAACACTTTTGGAGACATTGACTCACTAACAGTTGCATGTGTAAGCTCGTCTACGATCGTCCCAAAGTCCGGCATCCGACCAGCGCGGAAGGTCTCTACGTGTTACTGTCTTTTCTCGTGGCAAAGTATTTTTGATTAAATGCAATACATTTTCTCATATGGATTTTCTCGTTATTTCATCTGACTCCTTAAATGAAAAGGTTTTAAAGATATTTGTGCATCATTAAATGTGAGCGAATGTTTGACTATTCTTTTTAACTCTTTAATGAAAATAATGTCAAAGTTAGTTAGATTAATCAAATGTAACAATTTATTATGTCAGGTAAATGTATCATGCCAATTACATAATCAATTCAAAGATAATCAATACAATAACATTGAATGCTCTAGAATAAAGAGAAAAGATGCAGACCTAACATTAAAATACATGATGCTAAGAGTTTTGGTAACTCTTAGCATCATGGGCCAACTTGAGTTACAAAAAGGCCCAGAGCCCTTTGCTGCATTCCATTATATAGACAGAAACTTCTTTCACATGGAAACATGTGCTAACAATGGGAATTTACATTCAGAGGTTACACCTTTTGGGGGTATGAGACCATTTGCCAGGAGACCACCTTCCTTTGTGTGCCAGTTATCTCTAAACTCTTAAAGGACAAGTTCGGTATTTTACACTTAAAGCCCTGTTTACAGATCGTTTCTGATGAAATAGAACGGTTAAGATTAAAATTTGGACAGATGCTGCTGTCCCGAGAATTTTAGGTTTATTTCGCTTTCCCAAAAACCTCTAGAATGGGTGTATAGGTGCACTCAAACAATCCTTCATAAAACGCATTAAACTTTCGTTTACAAAGACGTGAAACTCACCGAGTGGTCAGGGGTGTTCACTGATATGCTCACACAAAAATCGCTGCAAAAGATGCTTTCCAACAGGTTTTATCGTAGTTTTTGACCAACTCCATTGACTTGTATTGAAAGAGCTGTGTGAGGTACGGTATTACTCCGCCGCTTCTTCTTCTGCTTCTTCTGTGTATTCAATGAAATGCCAGCGGTTTGCTTGCAATTGGCAAAGGTGCATTATCGCCACCAACTGGGCTGGAGTGTCTATTATTCAAGCTCTCAACGGAAGAATCTACGGGTGTGAGACGTTTGGAAAAATAGATCCACAGTTTTACAACGAATGGTAAAACACCTGTTGGAAAGCATCTTTTGCAGCGATTTTTGTGTGAGCATATCAGTGGACACCCCTGACCACTCGGTGAGTTTCACTTACCCTTTAAAAACCTTATTACCTTTTGTTTTACTTATTTGGAAATGAGACATTTGTACCAGTCACACTGAGACATTTCAAATGATACTAAACATGTATAATACTCGATGATAATCATTCACATTAAACTATATATATTCTTGGGTGAATTCAGGTGATCTTAGCATGAGGGAGAGAGGGTGAGGGATGAGGGAATGAAATGTAGATTAGGATGACTCAGATGTGAGACTTTCGTCTTGATAGTGCACAAGCGGGAGTTCAAATATTAATTTCCAGCAAGGTCCTTTGTCCTCTCAGGGAGTGGTCGTTCCTCAAGTAGACTGCCAGTTTTTCCAGTCTTACACATGCAAACATTAAAGCATAGACATTGGTGATGCTGAGCTTGCAGTGTTCATGCAGCAACTAAAACGGAAGGCGGATGCTGGACAGGGCTTCACATCACTCATGGACGTATTGGATAACAGTCCTGAGGACATCTTTCCAAATGTTAACAAAATTATACGAGCACTGATTATTCTGCCATTACAAACTGCATAAAAACATGTCTACGGTCCTCAATGCTTACTGGATGCCTAAACAATTTATCTCCTTTGAGCGTGAACTGACAGAGACACTTGATTATGATGAGATCATCTGCGTTTTTAATCAAAAACCCCGTCGTCTCAGACTAATATTGTAGGAGCTGGAGTGGAGGACATGTAAAGGAAGGTAGATATAAATGTATGTAAATACAAAAAAATTCTCAAAATTATTAGTAAAGAAAATCTAACAATAATTCATATAGGCTAATATTTATAGGCCTACTTGACAGAAAATATGACTGTTATTGTGTTTGTTACAGTGTATATGTGCATATGGTGAGTATATATGTTGTTATTCGCTATATATGTTGTTATACGCTACACTGCCCACCCTGTTTTATGAAGGCCCACTCACTTTAACATTTCTGGCCTTGCTCCTGCCGTCACTCTCTCGCTGCGTCTCCCCTGTTCAGTGAATGGCTGAGAGGAGCAGCGGCTCATTCTTCTGTTGAGTGCACGGCAGCTGACAGACGTGACTGAGCAGTGTTTTACACTGACTTATGACTTATCGGCTTCTCTTTAGTTTTATATTTAAAAAATTTAGTTTGACCATTTTGATTTCCTTTCTTTTCTTGTGCTACTTTTGTGCTACTTTTTCATTACTTGTAATATTCACTATCATAGAGCTTTAGTTCGTCCAGTTCCCAAACTCAATTCAGATAATTTTACACTTATAAAAAATTTAGTCATTCATTATATCATAGCTACTCATTCTATTGTCTGACAAAATAAAATAGGAAATGAGAACATCTTTATTGGACATTCAGCTCTTTTATATTATATTAAAATACAGTATGTGAGCATGAATTTAGAGAGAAAACATTAGGCAGGCAGAACGCAAGTACGACACGATGACGTCATGAGTATGTAATTGACGTATGACGCCATCTAGCGACATTTAGCGACTTTTAGGGAAGGCGTTAGCTACTTTCCTTTAAAAATAGTTGGCAACACTGGACTGAATGCACTGAAAAGCCCTTGCACTACTCATATGCTGAGAGAGAGATAAGACAGTAGAGCTGCACGATTCATCTTTAAAATACTGTGATCTCCATTCAAACACTCACACAATCTTCTTGCAATTCCTCTGCCTATTAACCTTTGATAAAATCATATCGCAGCATTCAAATCTGTGTTGGCGCTGCCACTGACCCAGAGAGAGCTGTCATGAAACTTTTCAACTTCATAATAGTCTCATTATTTCTGTGTTACAATAGTTCACATTATCATTGAAGTACTGGGATAAAAGTTTAAAGGTCCCATATTGTACACCTTTCTTGAGTTTTATATTAGGTTTTGATGTCCTTAAGAGTATATATTTGCGTTATAAGTACCAAAAAACATCTCAATATATTTGTACAGCTCCTTAGGAGCTGCCAAGAACAGGTCGACACAGATAGAGTAAATCAGCTTTTATCAAATTACATTATTTCGCCACTAGGTGGCGACAAGTGACTGTTAAAAAATGTATTTGTTACTGAATTATTTATTCAAGAGAATGTAGTACTGTATGATGTTTCTGAAATAAAACTCAGAAAGATGTGATGAATTGTTTTTGTAACTATGACTCATCTTATACATAATGTACAGTCTGTATAAGTGTGTGTGTGTGTGTGTGTGTATGTGTGTGTGTGTGTGTGTGTGTGTGTGTGTGTGTGTGTGTGTGTGTGTGTGTGTGTGATTGAGTGTGTGTGTGTGTGTGTGTGTGTTTGTTCTTAATGTTTTTGTAAACATTTTAAAGAACTCTAAATACTAATGTAATTAACATAGAATAAAGGCTGTATTAAAGCACTTAATGACATTTTCTGATTTTCCGTGACCTAATCTAAAGTGAGAACAATTTATGGTTAATATGTTGTTAAAGCATTATCTAACTTTTTACATAAGAGCTAATTAAACAGTGACAATTTATTAATTACAGTGACAATGAATGAATAACTCACTATTTGTATATAGTCTCTTAATATATTAACTACAGCTTATATACTATTATATACTATTCATTAACTATAAACTAAGAGTTTGCAAATGATTTATAAGCGCTGTGTTACTGTATACTTCTGATAAAGTGTTACCATTATTTCAAACTGGTCTCCATTAAGTGTAATTGTTCCTTTTGTATGTGATGGAGTGATTCTTCTTTTTCAAAAATAACACAAAATAAACAAAGTAAAGATGAATTTGACTGATAGCATTATTATTATTTTTTCAAGACTTCCATAGATATGGCGATATATTGTTATCATGTGTTATTTTGGCCATGATAATCATGTAGTGATAAATCTGATATGGTGACAGTCCTGGTTCAGGTGAAACACACACCACTTCCCTCTTTTCAGCTGCACACACACATTTTGAGGAAATGCTCACGCTTTTACAAGGGTCTGTTTGCACAAGCATTAGTAGTGCAGTAGTGTAGTATTCCCATTTTTTTAGCTGTTAGGTTTACTTTCTTTTGGGGGTAATAATATATGAAGATAAATGTAAAAGTAAATGTTCCTCTTCAGGGAGACTCCTCACCGCTGCCTTCTACTGCCGGCAGGATCTGGTTCAAGCAGGAATCTGTCGCTGAACCACCGGATGGGGCTTACGCCAAAGATATATTGTATGCATTATCTACATATTAACCCTAATTCACTTTGAGTCTTTATAGTAGAGATGATCTTACCAGAGTATCTCCAATTTACAGAGAGGATTCTCCAGTACAGCAGAAAACAGCTTCACTCCTGAGTCTCCTGGTTTATTATCAGACAGACTCAGTTCTCTCAAATGTGAGGGGTTTGATCTCAGAGCTGAAGCCAGAGCAGCACAACCTTCATCTGTGACACCACAATCCCTCAACCTGTAGAGAACAATGACACACTCTTTACTCTCTTAGATCAGACACACAGATGGAATCAACAGACATCATTATTAAAAAAAAAAATATACAAATCACCATGTTAAATTTAAGTGAAATTCACCGTGACATTTGAGTGTGTTTGTGTGAGAGGGAAAGCTTATATAAAAAAGTTATAGAAATTATTTATATCACATTAAATAATGGGTAAAGATGATCACTGAAAAAGATGGATGTGATGGTCATTAACCCCCTGGGGGTTGGTGGGTGCGACGAGTTCGCTTTTTTTCTTATCAGTGCAAAAGAGACTCAAAATACTCTTTTGATTTTGATCTTACATATAAGTGTTGTACATCATTCGATCCTGTTAAGTGTCTATTTTTTTGTGTATACTCACAATAAAAACAAAGTGTTGTGCTTTTCGCCAAATAAAGAAAAATAAACATGATGCGAGTTCTGCCTTCTCTCTGTCAGTGAAGTCAGTATAGATGTTATTAAAGTGTTTGTTCCAATATACAAACTAATGAATCCTTAACTTTGAAAAACGTATGATAAAATGCATACTTTTTAAAAAGAAAGATTACACTTGAAATATTGTTAAAATTGTAATTGTTGTTGATTTACATGTGAAAACTGTTTAATAAAATAGCAAAACATATATTTACAAGGTAGATGTAAGCAAAATCTTAATTGGTCAGTATAAACCTTCTATTAAATTATTTATTATTGTT
The DNA here is from genome assembly GCF_963993115.1 of Abramis brama. Taxonomy (NCBI): domain Eukaryota; kingdom Metazoa; phylum Chordata; class Actinopteri; order Cypriniformes; family Leuciscidae; genus Abramis; species Abramis brama. Next base: position 1,503,195 of record NC_139972.1, read on the forward strand.
TTTAATTAATGACACATTTGGGGAGAGGATATATTCCAAAACTTTCTGAAAATACAGTATGAGAATTAACTGCATATAGTTACTAGAAATGTTTACCTTGGATATTATACAATTTACATACATTCAAAATAAATCCTCACATTCTTTACTTGTGGTACTCTCAGTGAAACACCTGAATGAAAGTCTCATTATGCAGCTCATTATGCAGCTCATTTTGCGGGTAATTGTCTTCTCAGGTGTGAATGAGAGCATTATTCATGATCGTTCACGCCCCCACGCATATTGCCTTTCCAAACTAAAAGTGTCTTACAAAATGTAAATCAATGTATTGTTTTATGTGAATGATTAGGCAGGAAGATTTTCAGATCATTTTGAGGCAAAAACTATAGGCGACAACATCCATTAGTCAAAAGTCTTGTGGACACATATTTAGTATGTGTTTTGTGGCCTTATTTCAGAAACTTTAATTTTTGCATTGCATAATTCATGCATAAACATTATTCTCTCAGAAATACAACCTTTTCCATTAATATGTTTATAAGCAACTGAAAAAAGCACAAATGTCAGGGCATGTCAAAACATCTCAAGGACCCCAAAAACACCTTAGACCCCAGAGGGTTAACCCCCTGGGGTCGGCGGTATCGCCGGCGATACCAGCTCACTTTTTTTCTTATCAGTGCAAAAGAGACTCAAAATGCTCTGTTGATTTTGATCTTACATGTAAGTGTTATACATCATTCAAAACTGTTAAATGTCTTCTTTTATTTGTGTACACTCATAATAAAAACAAAATGTTGTGTTTTTCGTAAAAAATAAAGAAAATAAACATGATGCGCGTTCTGCCGTCTCTCTCAATGTGAAACTCATTCTGAAACACGACCGAAAATGACGCAAAAGCGAATGTTTGTCACACAGACTTGAAACGCATGTCTATACAACGCTTGGAGTCTCTATTTTTAAAGTATGTAAATTATATAAAAAACAAATATTCTCTGTTTAAGTAATCCGTATGAAAGCAGCGGCATGTACAGTTTCTCAAACGTGTCCTAATTAACTCTAATGTGACCACGCGCGCACGAGCGATTGACATGCAAATGATCTACGCGGAGGAACACAGACCTGTAAACGCCCCATCGCCTCAAAACAAAGAATCAGAGACTTCGGTAACTTACTCCTCTGCTTTTCATCGAGTTTGGAAGACTGTGTTTGTGCTGTGCTGTGCTGTTTACCTTGGATACCTCAGAAGAATTAGAAGAACGCGATTTGAAGATGAGAAGATTTTTAAGGTAAGACATGTTAAACTGGTGGTGCCAGATTAAAATCTATGTTATGAAATGCGATTGGAGAAAAAACATGAAGCCTAATATCGTACATGTATATGTATCTATATATAGAAACATGTTGAAATGTGACCTAGACTGGTAGGCAACCTTTCAATGCTAAATGTATATACATGTCTGACACGAGGATGTTTTTATATTCTATAATAAAACACAGCATGATAAAAGTAGGCTAGTATGAGTGTATACTATGGTGAATATTATAATGTTTAGAACCGTGTTTACTGTTAAATACTGTGTTTGTGTATATCTGCTCAAACGTAGATGTATAAAATGGTAACAATAATTTAATAGTTTGGAGCGGCTTGATGCTTCCGTAACGCGTTTGTGTTTGAAAAGCAAAACGCTCCAAACAATATAGGCTTAATTTTTTTTTTTACTCCAAATGTTTATTTTCGTTATGACATTATGAAATGAGATTGAAGTAACATATGATAATCAATATATTTTTCTCTAGTGCAGTGTTACTGAAGTGTTCCTTTTAAATGATTTATAGGCTATTGTTATTATTATTTTATGCAGCACAGCACATAGCTTATGCCTACAAGGTACAACAAACCTGGTGTTCATTTTATATATATATATGCACTCACCTAAAGGATTATTAAGAACACCATACTAATACTGTGTTTGACCCCCTTTCGCCTTCAGAACTGCCTTAATTCTACGTGGCATTGATTCAACAAGGTGCTGAAAGCATTCTTTAGAAATGTTGGCACATATTGATAGGATAGCATCTTGCAGTTGATGGAGATTTGTGGGATGCACATCCAGGGCACGAAGCTCCCGTTCCACCACATCCCAAAGATGTTTTATTGGGTTGAGATCTGGTGACTGTGGGGGCCATTTTAGTACAGTGAACTCATTGTCATGTTCAAGAAACCAATTTGACATGGTGCATTATCCTGCTGGAAGTAGCCATCAGAGGATGGGTACATGGTGGTCATAAAGGGATGGACATGGTCAGAAACAATGCTCAGGTAGGCCGTGGCATTTAAACGATGCCCAATTGGCACTAAGGGGCCTAAAGTGTGCCAAGAAAACATCCCCCACACCATTACACCACCACCAGCCTGCACAGTGTTAACAAGGCATGATGGATCCATGTTCTCATTCTGTTTACGCCAAATTCTGACTCTACCATCTGGATGTTTCAACAGAAATCGAGACTCATAAGACCAGGCAACATTTTTCCAGTCTTCAACTGTCCAATTTTGGTGAGCTTGTGCAAATTGTAGCCTCTTTTTCCTATTTGTAGTGGAGATGAGTGGTACCCGGTGGGGTCTTGTGCTGTTGTAGTCCATCCGCCTCAAGGTTGTGCGTGTTGTGGCTTCACAAATGCTTTGCTGCATACCTCGGTTGTACAAGTGGTTATATCAGTCAAAGTTGCTCTTCTATCAGCTTGGATCAGTCGGCCCATTCTCCTCTGACCTCTAGCATCAACAAGGCATTTTCGCTCACAGGGTTGCCGCATACTGGATGTTTTTCCCTTTTCACACCATTCTTTGTAAACCCTAGAAATGGTTGTGCGTGAAAATCCCAGTAACTGAGCAGATTGTGAAATACTCAGACCGGCCCGTCTGGCACCAACAACCATGCCACGCTCAAAATTGCTTAAATCACCTTTCTTTCCCATTCTGACATTCAGTTTGGAGTTCAGGAGATTGTCTTGACCAGGACCACACCCCTAAATGCATTGAAGCAACTGCCATGTGATTGGTTGATTAGATAATTGCATTAATGAGAAATTGAACAGGTGTTCCTAATAATCCTTTGGGTGAGTGTATATATATATATATATATATATATATATATATATATATATATATTGTAACGAATACGACTTTGGGTTAATTTGAATTAGCTCAAGAATATAGAGAATTTTGGAAATATTAATAATTATGACTCATGGTCATAATTCATAAGTCGCATGTACATATATTTGATCAATTATCGAGATTACCTTGTTCTGTAACTGGTCTGATCATCAGTTATTCGTCCAGCGAATAAATGTAAGATCATCACAGTTAAGAAGGGGTATTTACAAACTCCGAGAAAGTTTTATGTTCTGGCCACGAACATCAAACTTTCTGAGTTTATTAATTAAAACTACTGAATGTAGTCTGTAATATCGAGCTTGTAGCTAGATCTTTTGTTTCATTGACTTTATAAAAGCGGGCTTTCAAACACAGAGACAGTTAAAAGTATATATGGATTTTAATAAATGTAACACTAGAGATTATATGAGCTACAAATACAAACGTACGTAAAAATACAAACAATAAAACAAACACACATTTAACCAAACAAGAAAATACGTGATCAGAATAAAATGAAATGAAAGAAAGAAAGAAAGAAATAGAGAGAAGGGAAAAGCTAGTAATTATTACATACAGAAACCTAAGTTCACGAGACACCTGGAACAGCTTTTATCAGATAATGTACTTGCCAGTTTCTGTGCTCTTTCTGGTGAGGCTGAGGCTGAGGCAGGACAGCGTGAACGGTGTCGATCCTGTTTCTGCTGCGTCTTCCGGTGCCGCGGGAAGCTTGAAAGGCTCACTGAATGTAACGTTACCGAGAAAGTTCAGATTCGTCTTCCGGGAGGGAAGAGGCAAAGATATCTTAGTTGCAGAAGAACGGCAGCTACGACTCGAACATGTGTTCGTCCGAGGAGAAGGCCGGAGAGCCTTTCCAGAAGTTCCTGGAGAAGCGTTGCTGGGGAGGAGAGGAGGAGGTCAGAGCGATCGATGAGAGAAGAAGAAGAGAGCAGGGATCAGAGAGGGATCAGAGAGCGAGATGAGGGGGTTTCTGCCTTTTAACAGACCTCTGTTTACGCCTTCTCTTTGGAACGACAGCGAATCAGATTGTCTTTTCTGAAGCGGCAAAAATTCTCTTTGTGTGAAGAAAAACACGCCTCCTTTGACCATGTGTTTTATAAGGGAAAGGATCATATTTAGAAATATGATATTTCCTGGAACAAATGCATATTATTGTACTTTGCAGTCAAGATTCGACTCCGTTAGATGGAGAGGATTACAGAGATATCAAAAATAGTATATAGACGTTGTAGCAATGCACAGATACATTATTATGCATTAGTATAGGCATTTTAGTTCTATTAATGTTACACTAGGACATATATGCTTTCCTATGGTTTACACACACCTCTTAACACAAAAAGGGATATATTTAGTACATTTAAGACTTTATTGGTGAAAAGTCTTTTCCTGTGGTGGGTTTCTGTTTGAAAGTCCACGAGTGTGTGTGTGTGTGTGTGTGTGTGTGTGTGTGTGTGTGTGTGTGTGTGTGTGTGTGTGGAATGTCACGAGGCTGTGAGGTTGGGGGGAATACCAGCCAAACTGGCGCTGGCAAATTGATGTCATTGTTGCTACAATTAGCCAGCAGCCATATCACCCTGTAGCCCAAGACTGGTTGCCCACTGAAGCTAAGCAGGGCTGAGCCTGGTTAGTACCTGGATGGGAGACCTCCTGAGAAAAACCAGGTTGCTGCTGGAAGAGGTGTTAGTGAGGCCAGCAGGGGGTGCTCACACCCTGTGGTCTGTGTGGGTCCTAACGCCCCAGTGTAGTGACGGGGACACTATACTGCCAAAAGAGCACCGTCCTTCGGATGAGACGTTAAACCGAGGTCCTGACTCTCTGTGGTCATTAAAAATCCCAGGATGTCCTTCGAAAAGAGTAGGGGTGTAACCCCGGCATCCTGGCCAAATTTGCCCCTTGGCCTCTGTCCATCATGGCCTCCTAATCATCCCCATGTACTGATATACTGATTGGCTTCATCACTGTCTCCTCTCCACCAGTAAGCTGGTGTGTGGTGGGCGTTCTGGCGCAATATGGCTGCCGTCGCATCATCCAAGTGGATGCTGCACATTGGTGGTAGTTGAGGAGATTCCCCCTTCTATGTAAAGCGCTTTGAGTGCCTAGAAAAGCGCTATATAAATGTAACGAATTATTATTAATTATTATTATTATTATATATATATATATATATATACAGTGAGGAAAATAAGTATTTGAACACCCTGCTATTTTGCAAGTTCTCCCACTTAGAAATCATGGAGGGGTCTGAAATTGTCATCGTAGGTGCATGTCCACTGTGAGAGACATAATCTAAAAAAAAAAAATCCAGAAATCACAATGTATGATTTTTTAACTATTTATTTGTATGATACAGCTGCAAATAAGTATTTGAACACCTGATAAAATCAATGTTAATATTTGGTACAGTAGTCTTTGTTTGCAATTACAGAGGTCAAACGTTTCCTGTAGTCTTTCACCAGGTTTGCACACACTGCAGGAGGGATTTTGGCCCACTCCTCCACACAGATCTTCTCTAGATCAGTCAGGTTTCTGGGCTGTCGCTGAGAAACACGGAGTTTGAGCTCCCTCCAAAGATTCTCTATTGGGTTTAGGTCTGGAGACTGGCTAGGCCACGCCAGAACCTTGATATGCTTCTTACAAAGCCACTCCTTGGTTATGCTGGCTGTGTGCTTCGGGTCATTGTCATGTTGGAAGACCCAGCCTCGACCCATCTTCAATGCTCTAACTGAGGGAAGGAGGTTGTTTCCCAAAATCTCGCAATACATGGCCCCGGTCATCCTCTCCTTAATACAGTGCAGTCGCCCTGTCCCATGTGCAGAAAAACACCCCCAAAGCATGATGCTACCACCCCCATGCTTCACAGTAGGGATGGTGTTCTTGGGATGGTACTCATCATTCTTCTTCCTCCAAACACGTTTAGTGGAATTATGACCAAAAAGTTCTATTTTGGTCTCATCTGACCACATGACTTTCTCCCATGACTCCTCTGGATCATCCAAATGGTCATTGGCAAACTTAAGACGGGCCTTGACATGTGTTGGTTTAAGCAGGGGAACCTTCCGTGCCATGCATGATTTCAAACCATGGCGTCTCAGTGTATTACCAACAGTAACCTTGGAAACGGTGGTCCCAGCTCTTTTCAGGTCATTGACCAGCTCCTCCCGTGTAGTTCTGGGCTGATTTCTCACCTTTCTTAGGATCATTGAGACTCCACGAGGTGAGATCTTGCATGGAGCCCCAGTCCGAGGGAGATTGACAGTCATGTTTAGCTTCTTCCATTTTCTAATGATTGCTCCAACAGTGGACCTTTTTTCACCAAGCTGCTTGGCAATTTCCCCGTAGCCCTTTCCAGCCTTGTGGAGGTGTACAATTTTGTCTCTAGTGACAGCTCTTTGGTCTTGGCCATGTTAGTAGTTGAATTCTTACTGATTGTATGGGGTGGACAGGTGTCTTTATGCAGCTAACGACCTCAAACAGGTGCATCTAATTTAGGATAATAAATGGAGTTGAGGTGGACATTTTAAAGGCAGACTAACAGGTCTTTGAGGGTCAGAATTCTAGCTGATAGACAGGTGTTCAAATACTTATTTGCAGCTGTATCATACAAATAAATAGTTAAAAAATCATACATTGTGATTTCTGGATTTTTTTTTTAGATTATGTCTCTCACAGTGGACATGCACCTACGATGACAATTTCAGACCCCTCTATGATTTCCAAGTGGGAGAACTTGCAAAATAGCAGGGTGTTCAAATAATTATTTTCCTCACTGTATATATGTGTGTGTGTGTGTGTGCGTGCATTTTGTACATTTTAAAAAAGCACTTTTAATCTGAAAAATCTAAAATGTATTCCCCAAATCATGCAGCCCTATAGTTTCTCTTGATATCAGTATGTTCACAGCGTTTGTTTTTTTCAGGGACCAGATGCCCCAGTGATGAGTCCTGCTGACTTCAACATTCATTTTGAGCACATCATTTTGAAAGAACAAAGTGTTTTTTGCGAAGAATCAACTTAAAAAAAATACACAGTGTAGCTTTAATGAATGTAATTAGGACTGTCACGATTCCTCAATAAAATTCAAGTAATCAATTTTTTAAAAATTATTTGATTGCAATTTATGTCGAGTAACCGACAAAATACCGGAAGTTACTCATTCCACAGACAAGAATCCATGAACCGCATTATTAGACCGTTTACTTAGGCTGCACGATATATTAAAAACATTTAAAAACCACAATACCATGGTGCTACTGCGAATTCACAAAGGCTGAGATTCAATTCAATAAATACAGTATATGCCCTGCGGGTTTAACCCTCTGAGGTCGGCCATCACGCCGGCGTGATCTGCTCGCTTTTTTCCTTATCAGTGCAAAGGAGACTCTAAATAGTCTTTTAACTTTGATGTTACAAACCAGTTTCATACATCAATCGATCCTGTTAAGTGTGTATTATTTTTGTGTATACTCACAATAAAAACAAAGTGTTGTGTTTTTTGCCAAATAAAGAAAAATAAACATGATGCGAGTTCTGCTTTCTCTCTGTCAGTGAAGTCAATTCTGAAACGCGTCCGAAAATGAACCATAACTCAGCGAATACTCAGTCAAACAGGCATACAGACACACAGGCATGAAGCTTGAATTCTCTTCTTTTGAATGAAGTTATTTATATAAAAAAACAAATATTCTCAGTTTATGTAATCTGTATGAAAAGAGAGAGATGTCAGTCGTTCTCATCTCAGCTCATTATTTTTAATTTGACCCCGCCCACGGAGAGCGCGCGCTATTCAAACGCAAATTATCTGAGGCAATCCATGCAAACGCCCCCATATCAGCTCGAGAAAACACAATGTACTTGTTTACACCGTCTCGCAGCGCTGTGAGGAATAATACTATCGTAATAATAATAATGGAAAATGTACCTCAGAAGTGCGGGTATTTCAAGGAGCAACGGATGCCGCTGAGCTGAGGAATACTGTAGTAATTTTTTTTCATTCTCAAGTGAATCGCATTTCTGTGTGTGAATGAATGAACGGCAGAGATGCGCACCGTTTACCACAACTCGCAAAAAGACGGTTTAAATTTGAATCGCGTTTCTGTGTGTGAATAAATGATCCGCTTTTATATTCCTTATAATAAAAACGAAAGACCTATGTTACAGACATATGAAAGACAACATTTCGTTGACTAGTTTTGGATAGATGACAAATTTGGGGAGAGGATACATATTATAAAACTGAAAATACAGTATGAGAATTAACTGCACAATTACTAGACATGTTTTCCTTGGATATTTTGCAAGCACAATTTGTGAAAAAAAAAAAAAAAATTGAGATGCTTCTAACTCTGAACCAATTTGGTAGAATATATATATCATTCTGATATGATTTTTTTTTTTAAATCAATGTTGGAAACCGTTGTGCTGCTTAATATATTTTTAAAACCAATGATACGTTTTGTTCAGGATTCTTTGAATACAATTTTGATTGCAATCTACAATTTTGATTATTTATTTTGCTCACATTTGATTTGCTTAGAGCCCGCATCAACGGGGCATAAGCATTTACTGTGAGATACCTGCCTTTACTTTTGTTTATTTATCGCTCACAATTGCTTTGTTTATAGCTGACTGATTATTTTTTTTATTTTGCTCACATTTGATTTGCTTAGAGCAAATTTAGAACATTTAGTTCCTCCACATAGAGGAATTACAATAAAACAGTTTGAAAAACAAAACCTTTGAATATCCTCTCATTCTTTGTTGTTTGTTCAGGCTGCCTCACTTGATGGCCCATTAGCCATTGGGGGAGTATCTATGTCACACCCCTGGTCTGAATCTCATTAATATTGATAGGCCATTACCACTCCCACGCATAAACCTCTTCTGACAAAAAAACTGACTTACAAAGTTTAAATCAATGTATTGTTTTTATGTGAACGATTAGGCAGGATGATTTTCAGATCATTTTGAAGAAAAAACTCTAGGCGACAACATCCATTAGTCAAAAGTCTTATTGACACATATTTAGTATGTGTTTTGTGGCCTTATTTCAGAAACTTTAGTTTTTAGTTTTTTCAATAACCATGCATAAACATTATTCTCTCAAAAATACAAACATGAACATATATGTTGCTCACATATTATGGTAGCCCTGTTTGTGCTAAATAGAGTGTAATTACACCTTTGCCATTAATATGTTTATAAGCAACTGAAAAAAGCACAAATGTCAGGGCATGTCAAAACATCTCAAGGACCCCAAAAACACCTCAGACCCCAGAGGATTAATCTTTCTCAGAGCTGCTATATTTCTCATCATCTCAGAGCGGCTCTGTTCACAGTAAATGCTGCTCGACATGAACTGTTATCATTTACATGAGTGGAGCGTCTCAAACTCCATCTCACCATGTGCTGTGAGTTTAGGTTGCTTATAACTGTCATCTGGGAACACAATGTGTGCCAGTTCCTCAGATTTGTAAGGTCAATCTTTTATAAACCTATGCCAACACAGGAGAATACACCAATATCTTTTGAAATATGCAAACAGCGATTTCTTTTTTAAAACAATTATTTCAATAGGTCAGTGAGTTTAACTGTTATTCTTAGAGATTATGACTATGTATGAGAGAGAAAGATCACTGAAAAAAGTGTAAATGCCTCAATATTACCATGAACATACTCTGAGTCGGATGAGTACCTCATACCTTGAGTAAGCAAGGTTTTGGTTTAATCAACCAAGAGTTCAGGGTATGTTTGACGGTAAGATAAGCTTGCTTTCTGGAATACACCCCAGGACATAGGCAGATATCAAAACCAGGAATAGCAGAAAACAAGGAAAACACTCAGTAATGTCGTGGAACTCTAGACAAGACTTTGCAATGAGACAAATAACTGAACTGGGTAAATAGGCAGAGAGACTTATGTGTGAACATAATGTAATTAACATAATAATGGGGCGGGATAAATGGTTGTCTTTCAAAATTCCTCTGCATGCAATAGGATAGCGCTACAACCAACCAGACCAACAAAGAAGGTGACGTAGTCAGAGCGACGGAAATGAGTCCATGGGGGAGTGTTCCACGTATGGTGTGTTGTGGAAAAGTTTGATGGAGAGATTCCTGTAAGCCAACAAATGTTATGGTAATGGAGCCCAACGACTGTTGCCGTTTTTGCGAAAAGAATATGAGAATTGCGGGCGTGCTTGTTCATTCATCAAGCATCTCCGAAAAACAGAAGAAACCCCAAAGTATTGCCGAGAGACTACTGCATGTTGTAGTGGTGGTAGTTAAAACACCGGCAAAGTCGAACAGAATTTGTCAGCGGTATCTCACCCTTTTATCGAGACTTGAACGTGACTTGCCGGTGTACTGGAGATGGGTGGAGGATGAAAAGAACGAGGAAGCCTCCGCAGTAGAAACCATGACAGGTCGTTCAGATAAACGAGACCGTGAGCCTACTCCGTTGAAGACACCCAGGGCCTTTAAAAAGTTCTGCCATAACCCTGCAAGTCCTGGAAGAGCTAATATTCGACGCAGCATCACAGAGGTATTTTAATTGTATTGTTACATATGTTTTAACATTCACGCAAAATCGTCTCAACTCTGCCGTCATTATGTTAAGCCTGCCCACCGACTCTATACACGATGTGATTAACCTGACAAGAGTTAGGTTTTTCCAGCTCGCAAGCCAACGGAAAGTTTCTAGACGACCCTGGCTGCAAATTACATTTGATGCCGCTAGGGTGCGTCTAGATTTCTAGGCTATAATGAATGTGTCATCAGTGTGAACTCGGCATAAGGGATCATGAGGTGATGTGAAACAGCTGCACATGATTACACAGATGACAGACAAAGCATTGTGGGAAACTGAGTCCATGATGAGTGTAAAGTGAATGGTAAGAGTGCCCTTTGCTGGCGTAAAAGGGCACTCGCAGCTGTGACAATATGAGGTTAGTTTCTTTAATATATTACAAATGCATAAGTGAAAATTATGCTAAAGATATTGATAACAGACATTCATGTATTATATGTTGTACTACAGCTAATCACTATTCTTTTTCTCAAAATCTATTAACCATGGCGAGAAAAACAGACAGAAAACTAATATTTTTAATAATTATAAACACTCACTTCCAGCCAATGGTCATACACGGGTTAATGATATCATCATGAAGCGACACAAGTGCGTTCTGAAGCTCACATGAGAAGTGATGCGGAAGCACAGATGAGCGGCATTCGTGTGAGTTTCACAATTTGCTTATATCACACTTCAAAACGTGCTGACGTTTAAGTCAAACATGAAATCATGAATGTGTGTATGCTGGCCGGAAGCAAAGGTTTATATTGTAAAAAGTTTTAAGTATTTGTATTTCTTACACCTATTATTTCACTTCAGAAGCATTGATTCATTAACCAGGCAGAATGTTCTCTCATGACCAAAGATATCATCGGAAACCCTTGCACTGAAAGACAGGGTATAGGAACAGCACATTTCCAGCAGTGGTCAAAGTCCACCCCTAAGGAAAAGAGAACCATGATCTAGGATGAAGTCCGAAACTTTGAGGAAGAAAGGAGAAGAGCTCCATCGAGCTCGCAACCCAAGGCGCCTGGATGAGGTGGAACCTCCCCAAGAAAACAATCACATGGAGTGAACTGTGGCGGCTGGAGCCCTTCCGAATATCCTTTCTACTCCGAGTAGTGTATGACACCTTTCCAACCCCAGTCAATTAGCACAGGTGGGGGATGAGGGAGGACCCACTGTGCAGGTTGTGTGGTGGGAAAGGAACAATGGCGCACATTCTGTCAGGGTGTAAGATCGTATTGACACAGGGTAGAGATACAGGTGGTGCCATGACAAGGTGTTGGCAGTGCTCGCAGACATCCAGGAGAAAGAAAGGAGGAAGAAACAACCTGCCAAAGCAAGACCACTGCTGAGCACCATCGCCTTTGTGAAAGAGGGCCAAAGACCTGTCATCCACAGCCAAGCCAGGCAGAATCTCCTGCAGTCAGCCCAGGGATGGGAAATGGAGGTTGATCTTGGGAGGAAACTCCACTTCCCCGAGGTGGTATTGTCCACAACTCTAAGGCCCGACATCATCATATGGTCTCCAGAGGGAAAGAAGATCATTCTGGTGGAGATGACGGTGCTGTGGGAGAAGGGCTGTGAGGAAGCTGCAGAGAGGAAAAAAGCCAAATACCAGCAACTTGTCCAAGACTGCCGGGACAAGGGGTGGACAACATGGCTGATGACGGTGGAAGTCGGATGTCGAGGATTCCCAGCTCAATCTGTGTGGAATCTATTGACAAAGGTTGGATTGAGAGGCCACTTGAGGAAAGCAGCCGTTCGTAGGCTGGGAGAAGTGTCAGAGAGAGTCTCCTGTTGGCTCTGGCACAAGAGAAAGGACACAAGCTGGAAGACTGGAGGAGAGGGGCAGTGACCTGGCCAGTCACTGCTGACCCGCCAACTGGAGGGTGTTGTGGTTAAGGGTCGAAACACCCAGTGAAGGTTGGGGACCACCTGATGACCTTTCTCCCAGGCCAAGGCTTCATCCATTAGAAATGGGTGTATGGTAGCATCGCAGATGTATTATACAACATCAGCTGGGGTTTATGGATTACCGTCGTGTTCACTTTGTGTGGTTTTTGAATCCACTTGCATTACATGGACTCACAGAGATGGATTATTTGCTAACACTACAATACGGTTTCATTTGTTACACATTAGTTAACTACATTAGTTAACATCAACGAACCATGAAAAATTCTTCTACAATGTTTATTAATCTTAGCTGATGTTCATTTCAATATTTATTAATACATTTTTTAAATCAAATGTTGTACAGATGTGGCCATTAAGGCAAGATTTGGCCCGTAGTGAAGATCTCTGGCACATGACGTACATTACCAGTAGGGGGCAGTCCTGTTTCTTTCTCAGTTATAGCGTGTACTGAACCCAATAATATGCAACAATGTGTTAACCTCTCTCTGGCGCATATTGACTGCAAGCGACCGAGCTCATAAACGTGTGAGAACCACATTTTTAAGTAGGCTTTGTTTATGTACAGCTAAAACAGAAATAAAATATAATTCTCACATTGTTTTTACATGCTTGTTATGGGAGTTTGTAGCATAAAAGAGTGTTACAATAACTTTTTAGTGAACTTATAAGTGCAAATATCCTATCCCATTTTAGCAACCCTAATTCTCACATTGTGGAATTATTTACACTGTGAATTTAACGCAATTCTTTGACATTTAAATAACCTATAAAAGGTATTTTGCAAGGACACAATGATGAAAATTGTACTTATGCAAGTCTAACATAAAATTATATTGCATTTTAATGTCTGTCTTTACCACAGACATGACCTGTTCAGACATGTTATGCTTTTTATCCTAAATCACTCACTAATTTATTTTATACAGCCAAATAATGTTGATATTTTAATAATATTGTTAGTTTATTGGCCACTTAAAGGGATGGTTCGGAGTAAATTCAACCTAGGGTCCGCACCATGACCTCAGACCAAACACCCCCCCACAAGCCTTTTTTCCCTTGGTCAAACATTATTAAAGTTAGAGCTTATAGAGATATCAGCCGAATGGTTCAGTGCAGGCGCTAATGGATCCAAGTTTGTATCTCGTAAATTATCCAACTAATAATGCCCGGAATGGTACCAAACTTCTACAGTAGTACAAATAGATTCTGTACTCATAAAACGAGGCATTGGAAAGTACATTGGGAGTTTATTTAAATAACACTTGCCTGATGGCTTGTGCTACCGCTAACCCAGACGTCAAGGTCACTTCCGTGATTTGGGAAAAGCCTGTACACTTTGGGAAAACCAACACTCATGGTTACTATCATTGAGTTCATTTGTCCCAGCTGTGTATGATTAATTATCTCATTTCTGTTTGCTATATAAGATGCACCCTTTCTTTCAGTCTTTGTCTGATCTCCGTTGCGTTTATGTGTGTTTTCCTTGTCAGCATATTCCAGAGTACTATTATTTGAGTTTGTACCTATAATCGGAGTCTTCAGTCTGTTCCTGAGGAAACCACAGTGTGACAACATTGTTTGTAGTTATTTGGATTTTTGATATAAAATATGTAAAAAAAAAAAAATAATTAAGTTAATCCAAAAAGATTGTGATAATTTGTGATTTAATCATGTAAAAAACATCTTTGGTTCAAAGAGTATTTTTAGTTTCAACTGACCATAGAAATTTGATTAAGTATATCGATTACTTGTAATAAGTTGAAGTATTTTTTTTACTTTCATCTGACACATTTTTTTCAGTGATTATATAAAAGCTGATATAACAAATTAAAACTATATATCACATACAAATATAGAAGGGGGAAACTGTAGGATTTTTATAGCTGACAGTTAAATTCCAACGAAATCATTGAACACAATCTGTATTTTCCCTTTAACAGTATAAATGTTTATATACATTCACTCTAAATGCATATTTGATGATCATTTTCTCATACAAATGTCATAAAAACCAGTTGCGTAGATCACAAATATGTGTACCTTCAGGACACTGACAATAAAGATGGATAGTGACAGAGAAGATAGAAATTCTCGTAGCTCTCCTCAGAAAAACACTTGTTACACACACAGTTTGATTGTGTCGGTAGTTTCTGGCCAACCAAACGCCCGCAGCGAGTCTCGCCCTGACAGCATCACGGGGGAAGCCTGCAACACCCTCAACTCTTGCACCATGGACACACACACTTGCGACCCATGAACGCATGAACGCCTCTCTAAACTACTGCGTGATTTTACAGTTTGAAGCGTCTGTCATAGAAAAACACCATGTGCTGTCATGAATAAGAGAAATGTCTTCTCATAGGATAAGAAAACACAGTCTCATTAATAATACAGACACTGACGTGTCATTGATGTACTATAGTGTTTCTCCATGTCATAATCTGTGACATTGACATGATATAGATTTTAAACCTGGTGGAAAATCTCTACAGTATCCAGTTTTCTCCTAAAATTAAAATGAATGGACTGTGTTAATCCTGACTGTGCTGAGATTGAGTGTGTTTAAAGTAAGGGTGTTAAACGTATATCATAATGTCAAAGTGTGTTTTTCAGTGTGACTATCAGTACTGCAGTTTCACCTTAATGAGGAGCAGCTCATGTGTCCAATCATTTACAGATCAAACACATGAACTCACAGCAGCAGGAGAAATAGACCAAACGCTTCAAACAGAAAAAGATGAATCCTCTTACATCATATGAACAGATGTGAAATTAATTTGATGAATTTGATCATGTTGTTTCAATAGCTTTGCTTGTAATTAATGTAATAAAAGTTATTTCCCTGCATTTTATTCCATTTTGATTATACTTTATGAATTCACAGTGACAGTTTCATGTGAGAGTCACGTATGATCTTACCACAGTTTCTCCAGTTTACAGTGAGGATTCTCCAGTACAGCAGAATACAGCTTCACTGAGTCTCCTAGATTATTATATGACAGATCCAGATATCTCAGGTGTGAGGGGTTTGATCTCAGAGCTGAAGCCAGAGCAGCACAACCTTCATCTGTGACACCACAATCCCTCAACCTGTAGAGAACAATGACACACTCTTCACTCTCTCAGATCAAAACAGAAATCTTTGTTTTTCTTAATTGTGTTTATAAATTGTGCAATATCTCTTTTTAATTAATTCAATATATCAGTAAGTTTAACTGTTATTCTAAGAGATTATGTCTCTATGTTATGGAGAAAGATTATATAAAACTGATAAAATGACATTGAATACATTTGTTTTCACTAAATATAAATGTATTAACATTTGAATTAAATTAAAATTAATATAAAAAAGTCTAAATATAAATGTTTATATACATACATTACAAATGCATATATTTGAAAATAAATTTTTCACACAAATATCATAAAAAAATGTTTAAGTAGATCACAAATCAGGTCAGATAGGTGGAGGATTTAAAAGCTGAAGTGTGACTCATTTTTTTTTAAACCATTAATTTATAATGTTTAAATAAGAAATGTTATAATGTTTTAACCCTCTGGAGTCTGAGGTGTTTTTGGGGCCCTTGAGATGTTTTGACATGACCTGACATTTGTGCTTATTTCAGCTACTTACAACATACTATTGGCCAACATGTAATTTTGTTGTATTCAGCACAAACTCTGCTACAATAATATGTGAGCAAAATGGATGTACATGTTTGCATTTTATAGAAAAAAAATATTATGCGTGGTTAGTATGTTTTGGGAAAAACATTGTCACTGCAATAAGGCCATTTAACACATACTGAATAGTTTTCCATAAGACTTTGGAATTACTATTCTTGTAGGCTAGAATTTTTTCTACAAAATGAGGTGAAAATCATTCTGACCACTCTTTCACAAACAACAATATAACGATTTTAATTTTGCATGTCAGTTTTTGTGTCAGCACTGCTGTATGCGTGGGCCATGAATATTAATGTGATTCACACCAGGGGTGTGACTAAAGACACTCCCCCCATGGCTAATGGGCCATCAAGGTGCTGTGAGGCAGCCTGAACAAAGAATGATGACCTAAGAATGATTCACTGATGAATAAAAAGTTAAAAAGAACAGCATTTATTCAAAATAGAAATCTTTTCTAACAATGGAAAGACTTAAAGTTATTACTATCACTTACATCCTTTCCAAAAAAGAAAGAAAAAAAGACCAAACTTTTGTTTTTTTATAAAAAAATATTTTTATTCAAAGAATCCTGAAAAAACTATTACAGGTTATAAAAAATATATATTAAGCAGCACAACGGTTTCCAACACTGATTTAAAACTCATTGCCGTTTTCTGTGACACACCACAGAGCTCTGTAATAAGTTGCTCCATAAACTCTTTATGTGACAAGTTACCATGTAGCTCTTTGTGCACAATGAAAGAGTTGGTGGAAGCAATGTCCAAGAAGTGTAGAAAAATCTTACTGTACCACTTCATGGTTATGTGCTGTGTTGTGTAGTACTGTATCAGCTGATCAGACAGGTCAACACCCCCCATGAGTTTGTTGTATGCAGTCACAGGTGCAGGACATGGAAATGTCTTTGTCCTCCATGTATCTTGTGTTTTCACCCTCATCTGCGCAGTGTCTCCTGTATAAGCAGAATGGATGGTTTTTGTCATTTCACACAAGAATAGGTAGGCTACTTTTATATTATGACGATGTAAACACAATTAGGCTACATTTCATCTGTAAAATATTACGTCTATGCACTTACTCTGTATGATTTCTCGATCGCACTGAGAACTGAAGGTTCACATTCCTAAAAAACAACATCAAAATAAAACTTTTAGCATACATTATACAAAGTAAACTGCTGAGCAAGTGATGGTTATGGACAAACAATGTATAGTTGATGGGCCATAGAACGGAGAAATATCTATTTATGGGCCATAGACCGCGTCACCGCGAGTATCTGTTGATGGGTATCCGCACGCATTTAGTGACACACGCAATGAACGGATCGTTCGCGAACGACACACATCACTACATTTCAAACATTTACACCTGTATTCACAAACATCTGTGCATAAGGCAGTATTGAAGCGTGTCTTAGGCTAACCAAAATCGAGCATTTATATAAAAATATAATGTAGACAGTAGGCTATATCACATATTTTACCGGAGGCTGAAACATATTTGCACTAAATCACATTAGTAGATATTCGCAAACAAGCTACATTACGCATAAAGAAGTATTTTAGCATTATTTCAGTGTCATAAGCTAATCAAAACTGAGTGAAATATATATGAAGTATATAAATTTAGCACTGAAAGGTTGCCTACCAGTCTAGTTCACATTTTAACATGTTTCTGTCTATTTATAGATGCATATACATGTACGATATTAGGCTTAGTTCATGTTTTTACTCCAAACTCATTTCATAACATACATTTTAATCTGGCATGACCAGTTTAACATGTCTTACCTTAAAAATCTTCTCATCTTCAAATCGCGTTCTTCTGAGGTAAATCCCAAGGTAAACAGCACAGCACAGCACAAGGTAAACAGCACAGCACAGCACATCTTCAAACTCGATGAAAAGCAGAGAGGAGTAAGTTACCGAAGTCTCTTATTCTTTGTTTTGAGGTGATGAGGGCGTTTACAGGTCTGCGTTCTGCCGCGTGGATCATTTGCATGTCAATCGCTCGTGCGCGCGTGGGTGTGGTCACATTATAGTTAATTAGGATGTGTTTGAGAAACTGTACATGTCGCTGCTTTCTTACGGATTACTTAAACAGAGAATATTTGTTTTTTATATAATTTACATATTTTAAAAATAGAGACTCCAAGCGTTGTATAGACATGTGTTTTAAGTCTGTGTGACAAACATTCGCTGAGTTACAGGTCATTTTCTGTCGCGTTTCAGAATGAGTTTCACATTGAGAGAGACGGCAGAACGCGCATCATGTTTATTTTTCTTTATTTGGCGAAAAGCACAATACTTTGTTTATATTATGAGTATGCACAAAAAAAATACACACTTAACAGGATCGATTGATGTACAACACAAGCATATAAGATAAAAATTAATATTAGAATTTTGATTTTGTTTGCACTGATAAGGAAAAAAAACGAGCCTATCGCGCCGGCGCGACAGCCGACCTCAGGGGGTTAACAGTGATCTGTCATGAAACAGAAGGATTCACACAGGTATAGTAATCAACAGGTTTATTTGCAGAACTATGTGATCGCAATGATGGAAGCAGGTGAGTAACTGATGAATATAGTGTTCAGGATGGATATCTGGATGAGTAATGGTCTTATCTGTTGCAGGTTCTGAAAAGTAGATCAAGGCAGATGACTGAAGACGAATGAAGGAAGCAGATGACTGAAGACACGTTCTGGTAGGTATCGTGCAGGTAAGGAGTCAGGTAAGTGTTCTTTGAGGGAACGAAGAGACCGGACAATGGTGAACTGCAGTGGGAAGAGTTATATAGTGCTGTATGATGATCAGTGAAGATTGGTGACAGGTGAAGGTGATTGGTACTCTGGTGACTGGGAACGAGTGGGTGGAGTGTAGAGGTCTGGTGCTGTCGATGTTGTTGACTCTGTGACAGTACCCCCTCCTCCATAGCCAGCTTCTGATGGCCGAAGTGGGTTGCGATGGGGACGGCCTCTGCCTCTCGGGGCTGGACGGTTGGGATGAGCATTATGAGCGACCCATGACCTCTCCTCTGGGCCAAATCCCTCCCAATCAACGAGGTCAGGGCAGTCGAAGACGGATATCCCTGGTTGAGAGCCAGACCTTTCTGGAAGGCAACGGGGAACCTTGGATATGGCGCAGACTGAGCATCCCTTAACATATCAGGAGACTTCCTGGGTCATACTGGGCCACCAGTAGCGATTGCTGATGAGCGAGAGGGTTTGCTGGCTGCCTGGGTGTTCAGAGCCCGGTGATGTGTGGACTATGAGGGACAGACGGAGATGAGTGGGGACATAGGTCCATCCCTCAGGACCTCCCGGCGGAGCAGGCTCTGACTGTGTGGCTTCAGCGATTTGGTCGTCGAGGGACCACTGGATCGGGCTAACGATGATGGCTGGAGGGAGAATGGGTTCAGGAGGTGCGGTGATGGATTCAGGATGCTATAACCGGGAGAGTGCATCCGCTTTCTGGTTCTAGTTACCAGCTCGGTACGTCACGGTGAAGTTAAATCTGGTGAAGAAGAGGGACCAGCGTGCCTGGCGGGTGTTCAATCTTTTGGCGTTGCGAAGGTATTCAAGATTGCAGTGGTCAGTGATTACTTCGAAGGGGTGTTGAGCTCCCTCCAGCCAATGTCGCCACTCTTCAAGAGCCAGTTTGATCACAAGTAGCTCCTGGTTACCAATATCATAATTTTGCTCCTCCAGGTACAGTTTTTTAGAATAGAAGGCGCATGGATGGAGTTTGGGAGGCTCACCCTGCCCCCCATTGGTGGAGGCGTCCACCTCGACGATGAAGGGGAGATCCGGATTGGGATGAACTAGGGTAGGAGCTATACTGAAGGCTTTCTTAAGTTGGTTGAAGGCAGTCTTAGCTTAGCTTCGGAGTTCCAGGACAGAGACTTGGCCCCATTGCTCAGTAAGAAGGTCAGTGATGAGCTGAGTTTACTGCAGCCATTGATGAATCGACGGTAGAAGTTGGCGAACCCCAGGAAGCGTTGGAGTTCCTTGATGGAAGTGGGTTGTGGCCAGTTCTCCACCGTCTCTACATTCCTCTGGTACATCTTTATGCCGTGTTGATCGATGATGTACCTGAGGAAGTGGACTGTGTCACGGTGGAACTACAGAGGTGAAGCTTCTGTAGGACCTGCGTTACGTGGTGGCGGTGGTTGGCCAGATTCCGGGAATAGATGAGAATATCTTCTATACAATGACAAAGCGGTGAAGGAATTCCCGGAACACCTCATTCATGAGCCCTTGGAAGACGGATGGTGCGTTGGAAAGCCCGTACGGCATAACCCGGTACTCATAGTGCCCTGATGGAGTGACGAACGCCGTCTTCATCTCGTCACCTTTGCGGATTCGAACAAGGTTATATGCGCTCCGCAGGTCCAACTTTGTGAAAATACGAGCACCACGTAACTGCTCTAGGGCAGCTGGAACCAGAGGAAGAGGGTAGCAAAATTTGACGGTTTGAGAGTTGAGAGCACGATAATCAATGTAGGGGCGCGAGCCTCCGTCCTTTTTACCCACAAAGAAGAAACTCGAAGCAGCAGGGGAAGTAGATGAACGGATGAACTCCTGCTGAAGAGCCTCCTCTATGTACTCCTCCATGGAAGGACAGTGGGGGAAGGACAGTTCCGGGAAGGACAGTGGATAGATCTTACCACGTGGTAGGGTGGACCCAGGCAGCAGCTCGATCACACAGTACCATGGTCGATGAGGTGGTAGTGTGGTCACCAACTGCTTGCTGAAGACATCCTGGAACACCCGATATGCAAGGGGGATTTCGTGCTGCGTTGTGGTGGTCGGACTCTCGATGGAAGTGGAACAAAGATTCACTTTGGGTGAAGATGAAGGTTGATGGCAGGTTGAGCGCTGGTAGGTGACTTTCTTAATGGATTGCAGACAGTGGTTAAAGCAGTTTTCGCCCCACTGTTGGATCTCACCAGCGCTCCAGCAGACAAGAGGCGAATGTTGTTGTAACCACAGGTGTCCCAGGATGATGTCAGCCATTGAGCCCTCCAGCACCAAGAACGATAACTTCTCCTAATGGAGACATCCGATGCGCAGAGTCAGTGATGGGGTACAGTGCCGAATGTGCCCACGGCCCAGTGGTTTTCCCAGGATCGAATGCACATGAAGTACTTGAGAAAAGGGTTTCTGACGGAGATGAAGGTTTCGAAGAAAGTTGAGTGACATGAAGTTACCAGTCTATGAGGGCTTTCGCTGAGAGATTGTTGATGGAAGATTAACATAACATCAGTGCTTTTTAGCGAAGATATGGGAGGTGGTAATTGGAGGGCACTCACCGCTGGACGTGGAGGTCGCACCGGACAGGTGGGCAGAAGATGTCCTTCCGCTCTGCAGTATAAGCAGAGACAATTTACTATGCGACGTTGACGCTCAGCATTAGACAGGTGAGTGGAGTCAAGTTGCATAGGCTCTGGTGCTGGACGGGTGACAGATGTTGAAGTGGGCAGAGGATGCAGCACGGTTTAATCCAAGGCACAGGCAGTGTGCCGTTGGGATATCCTGATGACACGCTGAATGAAGTTCTCTGGGCCAATGACGTCATCATACATAGCCATCTGTTGACGGATGATGCATGTCCCTGGCGAAATGCCGTGATCAATGCGGTCTCATTCCACTCGCTGACGGCAGTGCGGAATTGAAGAGCATATTCGTTCACTGAAGACTTCCCTTAATGAAGACGGAACAGCTGGTCATGAACAGAAATGGAACTGGCGGTTTTGTCAAATACCTCTTTAAAATGCATGGTTAATGCCACCAGCGAGTGAATGACCAGTCCATTAGCGTCCCACATGGCACATGCCCACTGAAGTGCGTTTCCTGTCAGCAATGAAATGATGTAGGCGTTCTTCGCACGATCATTGGCAAACTGCTGTGGCTGCATTTCAAAGAAGAGAGAGCATTGTAACATGAACCTGCTGCATTCCTCCGCCTCACCTGAGTATGTTGCTGGTTGGGCCATGGGACTGACAGAGGCAGATGGTGAAGGACTGATGACTAGTGGGTGAAAGGTATGGGTCGGTGTCAAAGGGCTTGAACAAAATCGGAAAAGGGATCCGGTGGAGGAGTGCTTGCATCGCTGGGATCGGTAGTACTTTGCATGTTGGTCTGGTCTTCTGTCATGAAACAGAAGGATTCACTCAGGTAAAGTAATCAACAGGTTTATTTGCAGAAGTATGTGATCGCAACGATGGAAGCAGGTGAGTAACTGATGAATATAGTGTTCAGGATGGATATCTGGATGAGTAATGGTCTTATCTGTTGCAGGTTCTGAAATGGAGATCGAGGCAGATGACTGAAGATGAATGAAGGAAGCAGATGACTGAAGACAAATCGTTCTGGTAGGTATCGTGCAGGTAAGGAGTCAGCACTGCTTGTGTGTTTTTTGTAACTTGGAACTTGTAAAATTGTCACAGTGTCTGGTTTATGTTCTTTGGGTCACCACTAGATGTCCTCCTTCCTCACGGTGTCCAGCACACTCTTGAACTACATTCCCCATGATCCTTGTCTTTTCATTGCACTCAGCTGTCCCTTATCACTGATCATTGCACTCAGCCTGTTTCCTATTATCATTGTCATTTCCCTGTGTATAAATACCCTGCCTGTTTAGTGTTTGTTACGGAGTCCTTGTTGTATATCACGCCACTTTGGAGTTCTGTTTTGCCCGTTTGTATTCTTGTTTTTGTTGGATTGCTACATTGGTTTTGACCCCTGCCCGGACTGTTTGATGATTTCGGATTGCCCTTTAATAAACATACTGCTTTTTTGGATCTTACCTTTCCTGTGTGTGTGGATCGTGACAGAAGGACTCCGTCACAACAAGGATCCAGCAGTATGTTTTCGGGTTTCTCTTCCCCGGCCGCCGAGCGGGAGAGGAGAGTCTTGTTTAGGGGAACCCGCCTGGTAGTTTTCCGTGGGACCCGTGGAGGTCGCGGAGGACTGGTGGGTCGAGGGGGAGTCCAGCACTGCTCTCCACCATGGCCCACCTTCGACTCTGGGATGGTGGAGGATCAAGTGGTGCCACCGTCTCGCCGTCGCGGACGGAGAGGGGACAAGATGGCCGCCGCCGAGCCTGTGTCTTCGGACAAGATGGCCGCCGTCGAGTCTGTGTCTGTTCCTGAGCCGGAGCCAGTGTCTGTTCCTGAGCCGGAGCCAGTGTCTGCTCCTGAGCCGGAGCCAGTGTCTGTTCCTGAGCCGGAGCCAGTGTCTGTTCCTGAGCCGGAGCCAGTGTCTGTTCCTGAGCCGGAGCCAGTGTCTGTTCCTGAGCCGGAGCCAGTGTCTGTGTCTGTGTTTGTGTCTGTGTCTGTGTCTGTTCCTGAACCTGAGCCAGTGGTGCCAGTTCCCGAGCCGGTGGTGCCAGTTCCAGTGCCCGAGCCGGTGGTGCCAGTTCCAGTGCCCGAGCCGGTGGTGCCTGTTCCTGAGCCTGAGCCGGTGGTGTCTGTTTCTGAGCCGGTGGTGTCTGTTCCAGTGCCTGAGCCGGTGGTGTCTGTTCCAGTGCCTGAGCCAGTGGTGTCTGTTCCAGTGCCTGAGCCGGTGGTGCCAGTTCCAGTGCCCGAGCCGGTGGTGCCAGTTCCAGTGCCTGAGCCGGTGGTGCCTGTTCCTGAGCCTGAGCCGGTGGTGTCTGTTTCTGAGCCGGTGGTGTCTGTTCCTGTTCCTGAGCCGGTGGTGTCTGTTCCAGTGCCTGAGCCGGTGGTGTCTGTTCCAGTGCCTGAGCCGGTGGTGTCGGTTCCAGTGCCTGAGCCGGTGTCTGTTCCAGTGCCGTGGCCGCCCGAGGGGTCGTCTCCGCCCTGGCCGCCTGATGGACTGTCGTCTCCGCCGTGGCCGCCCGAGGGGTCGTCTCCACCCTGGCCGCCCGATGGACTGTCGTCTCCGCCGTGGCCGCCCCAGGGGGCGTCTCCGCCCTGGTCGCCCGAGGGAAAGTCTCCGCCCTGGCCGCCCGATAGACTGTTGATTCCGCCCTGGCCGCCCGAGGGAAAGTCTCCGCCCTGGCCGCCCGATGGAAAGTCTCCGCCCTGGCCGCCCGAGGGAAAGTCTCCGCCCTGGCCGCCCGAGGGAAAGTCTCCACCCTGGCCGCCAGATGGACTGTTGTCTCCGCCCTGGCCGCCCGATGGGTCGTCTTCGCCATGGCCGCCCGAGGGGCCGTCTGCTTTGCCCTGGCCCCCGGCTAAGTCGTCACCTCCTGTTTCTGTTCCCCTTCATCGACCTGGCCCCCCGTCCCTCCCCCTGATCCTCCACCGTGCCACCTCCCTCCTGAACTCTTGTTTTGTTCCGTGTCCTGTCTTGGAGTGTCTGGGAGCCACTCCGTAGAGGGGGGGTTATGTCACAGTGTCTGGTTTATGTTCTTTGGGTCACCACTAGATGTCCTCCTTCCTCACGGTGTCCAGCACACTCTTGAACTACATTCCCCATGATCCTTGTCTTTTCATTGCACTCAGCTGTCCCTTATCACTGATCATTGCACTCAGCCTGTTTCCTATTATCATTGTCATTTCCCTGTGTATAAATACCCTGCCTGTTTAGTGTTTGTTACGGAGTCCTTGTTGTATATCACGCCACTTTGGAGTTCTGTTTTGCCCGTTTGTATTCTTGTTTTTGTTCCGTGTCCTGTCTTGGAGTGTCTGGGAGCCACTCCGTAGAGGGGGGTTATGTCACAGTGTCTGGTTTATGTTCTTTGGGTCACCACTAGATGTCCTCCTTCCTCACGGTGTCTAGCACACTCTTGAACTACATTCCCCATGATCCTTGTCTTTTCATTGCACTCAGCTGTCCCTTATCACTGATCATTGCACTCAGCCTGTTTCCTATTATCATTGTCATTTCCCTGTGTATAAATACCCTGCCTGTTTAGTGTTTGTTACGGAGTCCTTGTTGTATATCACGCCACTTTGGAGTTCTGTTTTGCCCGTTTGTATTCTTGTTTTTGCTGGATTGCTACATTGGTTTTGACCCCTGCCCGGACTGTTTGATGATTTCGGATTGCCCTTTAATAAACATACTGCTTTTTTGGATCTTACCTTTCCTGTGTGTGTGGATCGTGACAAAAATAAGGATAAGAAAAGTGTGAGCCAGGAAATAAGGTTTGAAAAAAACACAAATTGCGCTAAAAAGCTCTTCAGGTTGCTCCAGGCAGCTAACACAAATGTGCAGTCTCAAGCGCGTTATGTTTCTATGACATCCATAGTGGGACTTATTCCGCCAAGCCGCGCTTTACACTTCTCCAAACACTTCCTTACTACTCTCCCATTTTTATAATAATATGAATGAACCGTCTTGTTTAATCTTAAAGTTTTGGTGGTCAGACTCGGCGCAGAGAGCACAAAGATGATAGCAAATAAATAATGTTAACGTCAGCGGCCATGGCACTGAACGAGCAATCGTTATTATACTTCAAAAGGGCAAACAGTCAAAGTTATTTTGCGAGTACACTCGAGTCGAAATGCAAATCTGCAAAGTCACATTTGTCATCCGTCACCCTGACATCAAGTGGACTTTTGAAGCTGAAATAATGAGTGGATTAAGCTTGGAATAACGAGAGGAATAACATGGATAGAACTTTCTTGTTGGAGGATTGTAATGCATCACAGTCAGTCAGGTAACTTACAAGGAAGGGAGACAACGGCTAACGTTACTAAAATTAGGTAAGACAAAAAGTTTTATTTTTCGCAACTTGTGTGGAATATGTGACAATCGGGTCCAGTCGGGTCTGTGTCTTCCCGTCGGGTTCGGGTCTAGCTTTTAAATAATAGACGGGTCCAGGTCGGGTCCTGGTAGTACATTTATGGCATTTCTCGAATCTACACGGGTCTGGGTCCAGCATTTGAGATAATAGACGGGTCCGGGTCGGTTCGGTGTAGCACATTACGGGTCTCTTTGGGTTCGGGTACAATTTTTGGACCTGTGTAGACCTCAAGAGTCAGGTAAGTGTTCTTTGAGGGAATAACGAGACCGGACAATGGTGAACTGCAGTGGGAAGAGTTATATAGTGCTGGATGATGATCAGTGAAGATTGGTGACAGGTTAAGGTGATTGGTACTCTGGTGACTGGGAACGAGTGGGTGGAGTGTAGAGGTCTGGTGCTGTCGATGTTGTTGACTCTGTGACATGATGATTGTTCTCAGTGTTACTTACTGAGCTGATCTAGTTGCTGTAACCACAGGCAGCAGCTTCTGAAGAACTTCATCTCCGGTGTTTTGTGTGACACTAATTGAAAATAAAAAAATAAGTTAATTATTAATGCTTATGATAATAATAATTCATTATTATTTGGGGGGGGGGGGGTACTTACATTACACATGTATGTATTATACACATATATAAATATATGTGTGTGCATATATATATAAATATATATATATATATATTAAGGGACAAGACACAGAGAATATTACTTGCCTGACCTGATTAGAACAATGAAAAAAATAAACTAAAATTAATAACTAGGGAATCACTAAAACGAGAGAATTATTCTGATTTTATGATACACTCAAAATATTCCACAACAAAAGTGACACACTTTCAGTTGCCAGTTGGTGGCGCTAAAACTTTGACTCACAATAGTTATATCCACCTGATCGGCCTCTTTCATCAAGATCAGTTAATGTATGCAGAAGTTATACCCCTTCGTGTTTCTCTTTTCTCGCCATAAATTCGTTTACTCACCACGGCCAAACCGTTCGAGATATCAAAAATCCGTCTGCAATTTAGCATCCTCAATGTCTTGACTTTATGCACACCGAGTTTGGTGGGGATTGGATGAATTCTCTAGGAGGAGTATTTCAAATTCCACAGCAAGAGTTTTCCAAAGAACCCATAATAGCCGACTTCCTGTTGGGCTGGCGTAAAACTTGACCAAGGGAAAGTTGTTCTGCCCGATGAGATCTATATGTGTACCGAGTTTTATATTAATTCATGCAAGCGTGTTTGATATATGGACCAAGTTTTCAGACCCTGTTCAAGGGGGCGCTGTTGAGCCCCCCTGCCACGCCCGTTTCTGAAACTTTTCGCATGTCTACTGGCTAATAAGTGTGATGTGTCTTGTCGAGTTTCATCCAATTTCAAGCATGCTAAGAGTCTCAAAAGCATCCAAAAATAATATTAAAGTTTGATGCGTTGCCGCGGCAACAGTATCTAAGATATCAATAATCCTTTCACAGGTCTACATCTGCCATGTGTTTACAGTATACACATAAAGTTTGAAGCAAATCGGGTAAAAATAAGAGGGTGATTTCAAAGCATTTTGAAAATGACACACTTCCTGCTGCCAGTTGGTGGCGCTATAACTTTGACTCACAATAGTTACATCCATGTGATCGGCCTCTGACTACGAACACACTGCTGAAGTTTCATCAAGATCAGTTAATGTATGCTGAAATTATAACACACTTCCTGTTTCTCTTTTCTCGCCATAAATTTGTTTCCTCGCCACGGCCAAACCGTTCGAGATATCAAAAATCCGCTGGCAATTTAGAATCCTCAATGTCTTGACTTCATGCTGACCAAGTTTGGTGGCGATTGGATTAATTCTCTAGGAGGAGTTTTTCAAATTCCATTGCATATGTTTTTTAAACAACCCATAATAGCTGACTTCCTGTTGGGCAGAGCTAATAACATAGAGTGCGGAAGTTGTTCGGCCCGATGAGATCTATATGTGTACCGAGTTTCATACAAATATGTTCTTGTATGTGTCCAAGATTTCAGATTGCATTCTAGGGGGCGCTGTTGAGCCCCCCTGCCACGCCCGGGTACCAGCTTCAGCCCGGCCCTGATGGCCGCGGGTTCTGACCTGTGTGCAAAGTGTCAAGAGTTTTTGAGCATGTTAAGGGCCCCAAAAGTGCCAGAATAGTCGTAGGAAAAATAATAATAATAATAATTAAAGCTGCAAGCAGCGATGAAAGGGCCCTCGCACCCATGCCATCAACACTCGGTGGCTTTAGGAAGACAGAGCATGGTTGGGAAATGTACATTTAAGGAGGTATATATAGTAAGAGTATGTCAAAGTCAGTTACAAAATGTTTTGTATAATGGTGATAATAGCATGCTTCATGACTCAGCTAAGTGTTGCTAGCATGTTTAGTCTGTTTCTAGCATGCTTAGTACACAATAATTATGTGGTTAGTACTGCATTACTGTGTTAACCATGTCAGTTTCTGTTGCCAGTAGGTGGCGTTATGACTATAACTGAATATGACCATGGATGTGTGTTCAGGACAGAACTCTTATCAAACGTGTGAAGTTTGGTGCAAATTGGACATTGCCTTCTTGAGTAACAACAAAGTCATGTTTCATTGAATTAGCATTCTTTAGCACTTAGCTAAGCATTGTTAGCATGTTTTAACATGTTTCTAGCATGTTTAGAACTCAATGGCATTTTTAACATGTTGCTAGAACGGCATCAAAGTGTTAAACATGTCACTTCCTGTTGCCAGTAGGTGGCGCTATTACTATAACTGAATTTGAGCATAGACATGTGTTCAGGCCATGATTCTTATCAAATGTGTGAAGTTTGGGGCAGATTGGACATTCCATGCCTGAGTTACAGCAAATTCCTATTTAATTGCAATAATAGCATGCTTTAGCACTTAGCTAAGAGTTTGCTAGCATGTTTTAGCATGTTTGTAGTATGTTGTTAGCATGTTTAGCACTTGCTGGCACTTTTTTATATGTTATTAGGAGTCCATAACAGTGTTAAACATGTCACTTCCTGTTGCCAGCAGGTGGCGCTATGACTGTAACTGAATATAAGCATGGTCATGTGTTCAGGACAGAACGCTTATCAAAAGTGTGAAGTTTGGGGCAGATTGGACATTCCATGCCTGAGTTACAGCAAATTCATATTTAATTGCAGTAATATCATTCTTTAGCACTTAGCTAAGTGTTTGCTAGTATGTTTTAGCATGTCTCTAGTATGTTGGTAGGATGTTTAGCACCTACTGGCATTTTTTTATATGTTATTAGGAGTCAAGAACAGTGTTAAACGTCAATTCCTGTTGCCAGCAGGTGGCGCTATGACTATAACTAAATATGAGCATGGACATGTGTTCAAGAGATAACTCTTATCAAACGTGTGAAGTTTGGGGTAGATTGTACATTGCCTTCTTGAGTAACAACAAAGTCCTGTTTCATTGAATTAGCATGCTTTAGCACTTAGCTAAGTATTGCTAGCATGTTTTAACATGTTTCTAGCATGTATAGAACTCAATGGCATTTTTAACATGTTGCTAGAACGGCATCAAAGTGTTAAACATGTCACTTCCTGTTGCCAGTAGGTGGTGCTATTACTATAACTGAATTTGAGCATAGACATGTGTTCAGGCCATGATTCTTATCAAATGTGTGAAGTTTGGGGCAGATTGGACATTCCATGCCTGAGTTACAGCAAATTCCTATTTAATTGCAGTAATAGCATGCTTTAGCACTTAGCTAAGTGTTTGCTAGCATGTTTCTAGTATGTTGCTAACCTGTTTAGCACTTGCTGGCTCTTTTTTATATGTTATTAGGAGACCACAAGAGTGTTAAACATGTCACTTCCTGTTGAAAGCAGGTGGCGCTATTACTATAACTGAATATTCTCATGTAGATGTGTTCAGGCCATGACTCTTATCAAACGTGTGAAGTTTGGGGCAGATTGGACATTCCATGCCTGTGTTACAGCAAATTCCTATTTAATTGCAGCAATAGCATGCTTTAGCACTTAGCTAAGTGTTTGCTAGCATGTTTTAGCATGTTTCTAGTATGTTGTTAGCATGTTTAGCACTTGCTGTCACTTTTTTTATATGTTTTTATATGTCCACAACAGTGTTTAACATGTCACTTCCTGTTGCCAGCAGGTGGCGCTATGACTGTAACTGAATATGAGCATGGTCATGTGTTTAGGACAGAACGTTTATTAAAAGTGTGAAGTTTGGGGCAGATTGGACATTGCCTTCTTGAGTAACAACAACATCCTGTTTCATTGAATTAGCATGCTTTAGCACTTAGCTAAGTATTGCTAGCATGTTTTAACATGTTTCTAGCATGTTTAGAAGTCAATGGCATTTTTAACATGTTGCTAGAATGGCATCAACGTGTTAAACATGACACTTCCTGTTACCAGTAGGTGGCGCTATTACTATAACTGAATATTCTCATGTAGATGTGTTCAGGACAGAACGCTTATCAAAAGTGTGAAGTTTGGGGCAGATTGGACATTCCATGCCTGAGTTACAGCAAATTCCTATTTAATTGCAATAATAGCATGCTTTAGCACTTAGCTAAGAGTTTGCTAGCATGTTTTAGCATGCTTCTAGTATGTTGTTAGCATGTTTAGCACTTGCTGGCACTTTTTTATATGTTATTAGGAGTCCATAACAGTGTTAAACATGTCACTTCCTGTTGCCAGCAGGTGGCGCTATGACTATAACTGAATATGAGCATGGTCATGTGTTCAGGACAGAACTCTTATCAAAAGTGTGAAGTTTGGGGCAGATTGGACATTCCATGCCTGAGTTACAGCAACTTCCTGTTTCATGGCGAAACATCGAAATTTGTCAGGCCGCCGAGGACCCGCACTTCGACGAAAACTCAAGATCTTCGCAATTTAACGTCGCAAAGGCCTGAAGATTACACTCACCAAATTTGAAGATGATCAGATTAAAACTGTAGGAGGAGTTCGTTAAAGTACGAGGCCTGAAAATGGCAAAAACTGCACAAAAATCTGAGAGGAAGTTCAAAATGGCTGACTTCCTGTTGTGTTTAGGGCTACGCTCCAAGAGACTTTTTTGTAGGTATTAGGTAATTACATGTATGTACCGAATTTCGTGCACGTACGTGGAACGATGCGGGAGGCGCACTCCGTTGAACTTTTATAGGTGGCGCTATTGAGCCATTTTGCCCCGTCCAATTCTGAAACCTATATCAGATGTAAATTTTCGCCAGTTCTGACGTGTGTGCAAAGTTTCGTGAGTTTTCGAGCATGTTTAGGCCCTCAAAAATGCAATTCAATGCGGAGAAGAATAATAATAATAATAATAATAATAATAAACAGAGCAATTCCAAGAGGGTCCTCACACCATCGGTGCTCGGGCCCTAAATATAGCTGCGAGCAGCGATTACGGGCCCAAGCCGGTGGCACTGCAACCCCGGTGCCTTTAGGCGGTGCCGCCAGCTTTGGCCCTTCATCGCTGCTCGCAGCTATATTTATATATATATATATATATATATATATATATATATATATATATATATATATACATACATAAAAGACAGAAAATATTACTTGACTTGCCTTATTCTGATATTATGACACACTCAAAATATTCCACAACAAATCCTTTAAATTAATGTAAAAATAAAAACGAAAGTAAGCAATGTTGGGCTCACGTAACCCTCTCATTAGAATCAAAATGTTTCAACATTTGCGATGTATTTGGATGCTAAACTATTCTTTATCATAGGCTTTGTACTTCACTCACGTTCCAATATCGACTGAAAAAAATCATCCTCTTCACACGCACAAAAATGTGCTTGGAAACATCACAGTGGAGCGTTGCTTACCGTGAATGATACGAATTGTACTAATTACAATTTAAACAGAGCAGTGTAATTTTTATATGTTAGGTTGACTATTTTATTATTATTTTTTATTAGGGCTATAATGAAGGCTGTGATGTCAAGATTGCAATGCTGGAATGTGTGTGTGTGTGTGTGTGTGTGTGTGTGTGTGTGTGTGTGTGTGTGTGTGTGTGTGTGTATGTGTGTGTGTGAGTGTGTTTGTGGTGCGGGTGCGATTGAACAGTGGACACATAAAAATATACTCCGTCATAATTTTCATACAGGACATCATTCAAACTGCAAACTGTTAACTTATATTTGTGTACACTCGCAATAAAACACAACATTGTACTTTTGTAAAATAAATTCAAGCAATCCGTCCCCTGAAAGGCGCTAATTTTAACATTAAACTAAAATGCTCACGGCTGCACGGGCATTCATAACGGTGCGTGTCCACGGCGAGGAACGAGCAGAACAGAGTCAACGTTTTTTAGTTCATTCCTACTTCCATAGGAATTCATTGAAAACGCTCGCTCTGCTCCACACCATTATCAATGTCTGTACAGACGAACATATTTTACTTTCGTTTTTAAGTTAGCGATTCAAAAGCCCGCTGCGGTGTCACACGCCGATTAACCGGTGGTAATATATTCTCAGTCACATACCTAGTATATTTTTATCTAGATACAATAGGCCTACCTGATTTTGAACACAAGAGGGCAGTATAGCACTATGAATGACTTGATTTTTTTTTACTTTACTGTTTTTAAACTTAGAATAAAATTAGAATAAAATTATTTTTAAAAAAAGAATAAAATGGGTTTAGTTGTGATATTTGTATACTTTTATATAGAAATAAATGGTGTATAATTACATTTTTAGAAGATATGAGGCTTTTAGTGTTTTCTTTTTTGGACATTAATTTAATCCCTCACTATAGCAAAACCGTTTGAGATGTTTATTATCCGTTCACAATTTAGCATCTTTAATGTATTTTCATTATGTTGAAAAAGTTTGGTGGGAATAAAATAAACCACTTAAGAGGAGTGGGTAAAAATTCAGAGGCTGATTTTGCAAAGAAATCCACATTCAAACCAAAATATCTGACTTCCTGTTGCTCGGAGCTAATGACTGTAAATTAGAAAGTTGGCTCGATGAGACCAATGTACGTACTGATTTTTTTAACTGTAGGTAAAACTAACCCCGCCACTTTTGTCAAAAGCATTTTGAAAGTGACACACTTCCTGCTGCCAGTTGGTGGCGCTATAACTTTGACTCACAATAGTTACATCCATCTGATCGGCCTCTTACCACGAACACACTGCTGAAGTTTCATCAAGATCAGTTAATGTGTGCAGAAGTTATAACACTTTGTGTTTCTCTTTTCTCGCCATAACTTCGTTTCCTCACCACGGCCAAACCGCTGGAGATATCAAAAATCCGTCCGCAATTTAGCATCCTCAATGTCTTGACTTTATGCACACCGAGTTTGGTGGGGATTGGATGAATTTTCTAGGAGGAGTATTACAAATTCCACAGCAAGCGTTTTCCAAACAACCCATAATAGCCGACTTCCTGTTGGGCTGGCGTAAAACTTGACCAGGGAAAGTTGTTCGGCCCGATGAGATCTATATGTGTACCGAGTTTCATATTAATCCATGCAAGCGTATTTGATATATGAACCAAGTTTTCAGACCTGTTCAAGGGGGCGCTGTTGAGCCCCCCTGCCACGCCCGGGTACCAGCTTCAGCCCGGCCCTGATGGCCGCGGGTTCTGACCTGTGTGCAAAGTTTCAAGAGTTTTCGAGCACGTTAAAGGCCCCAAAACACCCCGAAACCTTGAAAAACAAGAATTTAAAACAAATCTCACTCAAAAGACAAATCCCATGCACCCATTTTTGACTAAAGGTGGCGCTACTGAGCCCCTTACCACAACTGTTTCTGAAACTATACACATATCTACTGGCTAATAATTGCGATGTGTCTGTCGAGTTTCATGCAATTTCAAGTATGTTAAGTGTCTCAAAAGCATCAAAAAAGAATGTTAACGTTTGAAGCGTTGCCACAGCAACAGTATCTAAGATATCAATAATCCTTTCACAGGTCTACATCTGCCGTGTGTCTACATTATACACATAAAGTTTAAAGCAAATCGGGTAAAAATAAGAGGGTGATTTCAAAGCATTTTGAAAGTGACAAACTTCCTGCTGCCAGTTGGTGGCGCTATAACTTTGACTCACAATAGTCACATCCATGTGATAAATAATCCTTAGAAGAACAATAGGGCTCTGCGCCCTTTCAGGGCTTGGGCCCTAATAATCCTTACGAAAAAAATAGGAGTCCTCAGAGTCCTCAGCATTAAACACTAGAATGAGACGCTCTAGTAAGTGTGCATGGATACGTCACACATGTACCACGGTCACGGCACAAACATACCATTAAAACTTCATTTAGGAAAAATACTTTCTATTAAATATCTTTATATAATAACTGGCTTTTAAAAGATAACATGTATGCCTTCATCTCCAAATACATTTTTTGTGTCTAACATTTCATAATGATCTCATAATGAACTCATAATTAACTTTCCATCAATTCTTTTACATGAATCGGAATGTGTGCAAAGGATTGTGGGAGATTGAAGAACACGAAGGATACACTTGATGCATCCTTCAAAATTAGCTGAATTAAAGACACAAAATGAAGTCTGTCTTCAAAACATCCTTCAAACTGAGACGGCCTTCAGAGGCGCTTGATGACGTGGCAGTCGAGATATGCAGCCTTACTAGGACACAGCCACGGTTTGAGAAACACCCGCAAATTATGTACAATATCCCAGAAATCAATCTGTGCCCCGTGATTTAAACACCTCTGATCTCTGAGTTTCTCTTCGTTCATAATGTTTTAGACTGTAATGATTGCACTCAGTGTTACTTACCGCTCATTTCTGCCTCCAATTAAGCTCTTCAGTTTAAACTCCTGCAGTGTCTTCTCTGAGGACAACAACACAAACACTAAAGCTGACCACTGAGACGAGGAGAGTTTCACATCACGTAATCCTCCATACGTATGAGTTTTAGCTTCGTTCACTAGTGAAAGATCACCCAGTTCATTCAGACAGTGAAACAGATTGATGTATTTATCTGGAGAGGGATTCTCACTGATCTTCTCTTTAATATAGTCAACTGTTTTCTCACTGTTGTGAGAGCTGTTTGCTGTCTGTGTCTTTAGTTCTTGTAAGAGACTCTGATTAGACTTCACTGACAGACCCAGAAGGAAACGAAGGAAAAGGTCCAGATGCCCATTTTTACTGTCTAAAGCCTCATCCACAGCTCTCTGATGGAGATCAGATAGGGAAACTTTGTCTTCATTAGTTGGTTTGGTAATCTGGTCAAACACATTGATGTTATTGTTGATAAAGGAGAGATGCACATATAGAGCTGCTAGATGCTCCTGAATGCTCAGATGAACAAAACAGAAGACTTTCCCCTGATACAAGCCCAACTCCTCTCTGAAGATCTGAGTGCACAATCCTGAGTAAACTGATGCTTCTGTCTCATCAATGCCACACTCTCTCAGGTCTTCCTCATAGAAGATCAGGTTGCCTTTCACAAGCTGCCGATAAGCCAGTTTCCCCAGTTTGACAATCATGTCTTCATCTTTCACTTTCTTCTCATAGTCCTTCTCATGTTTGATGTTGGTCTGAATGAGCAGGAAGTGTGTGTACATTTGAGTGAGAGTCTTGGGAATCTCTCCTCTCTCTGCTTCACTCAACATCTTCTCTAGAACAGTGGCTGAGATCCAGCAGAACACTGGGATGTGGCACATAATAAAGAGGCTCCTTGAGGACTTCAGGTGTGAGATGATCCTGTCTGCCAGATGCTGATCACTGATTCTCTTCCTGAAGTATTCCTCTTTCTGTGTGTCACTGAAGCCTCGTACCTCTGTCACTCGATGGACACACTCAGAGGGGACGAGATCCGCTGCTGCTGGTCTGGAGGTGATCCAGATGAGAGCAGAGGGAAGCAGATTCCCCACAATGAGGTTCGTCAGCAGCTCGTCCACTGAGGCTGATTCAGTCACATCACACAACCTCACATCACTCTGGGAATCCAGAGACAGACGACACTCATCCAGACCATCAAAGATGAACAACACTTTATACTCATCACTGGATATGTCCTCTGTTTCTTTGCTTTCAGGGAAAAAGACATGAAGAAGATCTGAAAGACTGAGTGTTTTGTCCTTCATCAAGTTGAGCTCTCTGAAAGCAAGTGGAAATATGAGCTGGACGTCCTGATTCTCTTTCCCTTCAGCCCAGTCCAGGATGAACTTCTGCACAGAGACTGTTTTCCCAATGCCAGCGACTCCCTTTGTCAGCACAGTTCTGATGGGTTTGTCTTGTCCAGGTAAAGCTCTAAAGATGTTATTGCATTTGATCGGTGTGTCCTCTGTTTCTGCTCTCCTGGACTGTGTCTCAATCTGTCTCACCTCATGCTCATTATTGATCTCTCCACTTCCACTCTCTGTGATGTAGAGCTCTGTGTAGATCTCGTTCAGGAGTGTTGGGTTTCCCTGCTTTGATATTCCCTCATACAAACACTCAAACTTCTGTCTCAGATTTGATCTCAATGTGTTGAGGACTTCAGCAGGTTTAGAGTCACGGCTGTAAGATTAAAATACCACATTATTACACAAGTTAGAGAAGTACATTGCCATAGATTACAAAATATTTTTTTTGTTTGCTGTATTATGGGACACTGAACATCATTAGGTTTCTGAAATGTTTCAATCATTAATCATGTGTTTGAGTGATGTGTGATGTGAATTGCAGCACCTAAAATTAAACAACATCAACATCAAAAGTCCTGCATTTTACCTGAAACCAGGATACATGCTTTCATTAAAGTCTTGTGGTTGAATCACAGGCTTTTTGTTTTTAACTGGTCTGGATAGAAGATTTGACCTTAAAGGGATAGTTCAGGATTTTAGACATGAATCTCTATAGCTTCCCCATAAGCAGTGTGGTGCATTGACCATGACTTACCCCCGACAGCGTCCTGTGAGCCGAGCTCCGGTCCAGTTTTGGTCAAGATGAAATTAGTCCGGCAAGATTGCTGGGGTCACGGCAATAAAGCTTTTTTCTTCTCAAATCAATATGTGTTCAAAAGAGTGATATATTTGCGTCACTAAAACGTTGTCTATGGAGAGGTCAGACCTCGTAATGGCTTGGCACTATTTTCTCCCCTGTCATATCACTGCGCGCTGCCGCTACCTACAGCCAGCTGCGAGCTGCGCAGGCGCACACCACTTTTTCAGTTGTTCGGCAGTGTTTGGGTCAATGACGTGACGCCTAAATTTTCTGTCCGATTGCATTTTTTCAGGCAAAAATGGGTTTAAATGCATAAAAAGATACTGTATATTTGTAGTACCTATCCCATGTATGTACTCACTTTAACTTTTCAAAAACCTTTACTTATTTGTTACTTTTTTTGTTATTTAAAGTGTCAAAACATCATGTGGGCTGTTTTGAAAACGTCTTTGAAATTACTCAACATTTATTCAAATTTATTTTCTGCACTATTTGGCATGATTTCCAAAATGTTTTGTAATCCTTTAAAAAAATTCAAAGCATTTGTATTTATATTTCCATCATAATATACAAACAAACTTTGTCCGATGATGTCCATTTTATGAAATGTCATGTGGTGCGACCATCAAAGAACTACCATTTTGGGACTTTTATGTTGAAAACTATTCAAACACAGGAAGTTACATCATAAACCAATTTACCAAGGACCCATGGAAGCAGCAAGCAGGTTTGTAATTCTCTCAAATTGGAAAAAAAAATAAACCTTTGTAATGGTTGGTATGTAGTTGCCACATTTGGATGTCATGTGGTGTGACCTCAAAAAAATTGTAATATTAAAGTTATTTCTACAAATATATATTTTTATTATAAATTTCATGGTGACCTTTTTTTGGCAAGCTAGCTTGTTTTGTTTAGGTGGCCAATTCTGTGCCTGTAAATTTTGACTGAATTTGAAAATATCATGTGGTGCGACCAAATATCATGTGGTGCGACCACTGCAGATTTTTTTCCATGATAGATATATGTCCTAGATTGGCAGTTTTATGCTTTTATATTCAATTGATGGTTTATATAAAAAAGTAGTTTACTTTAGTATCATTTGGAATAGATTTTTATGCAATTTGGGATATTTTTTTTATATATTTCCCAGTTTATGTTTACTCTTTGTACAATATGAGAAAAATGCAACCAAAAAAAAATTTGAGCATGTCATTTCAGTTTAGTAATAATGCATTTATTAGTAGTGTATTTATTATTGCCTATTTATTTATTTAAAACTATTTTAATCTATTTTACCAGATGCCACTGCCAAGCGAAAAAATTCTGACCCTGCAGCAAGAGCAGAGTACCTTGATAGGAGAAGAGTGAAATATTATTACAGTTTAAAATATCTGTTTCCTATGTGAATATATAGTAAACTGTAATTTATTTGTATGATCAAAGCTGAATTTTCAGCATCGTTAATCCAGTCTTCAGTGTCACATGATCCTTCAGAAATCACTCTAATATGTAACCCTAGACCACAAAACCACTCAATGGGTCAATGTCACATGGGTCAATTTTTTTAAATTGAGATTTATACATCATATGAAAGCTGAATAAATAAGCTTTCTATTGATGTATGATTTGTTAAGATAGAACAATATTTGGCCGATACAACTGAAAATCTGGAATCTGAGGGTGCTACAAAATCGAAACATTGAGAAAATCGCCTTTAAAGTTGTCCATTTATGTTTGCGATATTGCTATATTCACTCATAAAAATAAATGTTTATAAATTTATGGTAGGAAATTTACAAAATATAAAACATGATCTTTATTTAATATCCTAATGATTTTTGGAATAAAAGAAAAATCTATAATTTTGACCCATACAATGTATTGTTGGCTATTGCCACAAATACCCTTTACGACTTGTGACTGGTTTTGTGATCCAGGGTCACTAATGATTTGCTGCTCAAGAAACATTTCTGATTATTATCAATGTTCATATTTTTGTGGAAACTGTGATACATTTTATGTCAGGATTATTTGATGAATAGAAAGTTCAAAAGAACAGCATTTATTTGAAATAGAATCTTTCGTAACATTATAGCCTGCGCCTGAATGTGACACTGAATGTGTCCTTGATTAATAAAAGTATTAATTACTTAAAAAAGAAACTATTGACCCCAAATGTTACCTGTATATAATACTTTTATGAAATAATTTATATTTATAACATTATTTTTTGTTAGAAAGAAATTCTAAGTCAAGTTAAATTAAATGGTGCACTTGTGTTTGTGATGTGATTTTTATAAAAAAAAAGTTTATAAAATGTTTATGTTCAGGAAAATTCTGTGAAATTTGTATAAAATCTGGTTTAAATCTATTTTTTTTTGTATAAAATGTATTGTTCATTGATCTCTTTAAAAAGATTTTTAACTATATAAGGTCTTCGTGTCATTTGGAGCGACCACTTATCATGTGGTGCGACCAATAAAAGCAATCACTGTATTAAATTTAAAATAAAATATCTTATTTCTGTGGCTGAAATATGAATCACTGATACAGTATGCTTTAGTAAATTATATTTTTAAAACATTTCTATCAGTTTTATGTGATTTACAGGAAAAATAAGTCTGTTAACTAGATTTAAGAAGGCAACTCAGAAATTATAGAACAAAAAATGAGATCATTATTTACAAAAACTCAAAAGAAATGCAAATACTTGGTTTCTAAACACTTTAATTACCAAGAACTTGTAAAAAAAAATTAAGCATGTTAAGGAAATGAATTAATTTTAAGATAAATCATGGTCGCACCACATGACATTTTTTAAGGCTACAGACAATTCATCTAGATGAAAAAACACTAAAATCACTTAAATTAAATTTTTAAAATAAATTTAGGTGTACACAACATCCTTAATGTTTGAACAATTGCAACAGGTATTATTATTTTTTGTATTTTAAAATTGGCCTGTCGAAAATCCTTATACGTCATTGACCCGTTTACAGCAGTGTTTACGTGCTCAGAACAGCTACACGAACGAGCTAACATAGCTACTCACCAAGAGCGATCAGTTTGTACAAGCTTTGTAGAAAATGGTGCGGACTTGTGACTATCCGGACTGTACAAACAAACAAAGATGTGGCGCTTTCTTTTGTAAACAAAGTGACACGTGCGCGGCTCCCAGCTGGCTATAGGTAGCGGCAGCGCGCAGTGATATGACGGGGAAGAAAATAGTGCCAAGCCATTACGAGGTCTGACCTCTCCATAGACAGCGGTTTTGTGCTGCAAATATATCACTCTTTTGAACACATATTGATTTGAGAAGAAAAAAGCTTTATTGCCGTGACCCCAGCAATCTTGCCGGACTAATTTCATCTTGACCAAAACTGGACCGGAGCTCGGCTCACAGGACACTGTCGGGGGTAAGTCATGGTCAATGCACCACACTGCTTATGGGGAAGCTATAGAGATTCATGTCTAAAATCCTGAACTATCCCTTTAAATCAGAATGAAGAGGCTAAAGAATCAGACACACTGATATTGATGTAATTGTGTCATTAACTGAGTAACAGACCAACAGCTTTTACAGTGTGTGAATGTATTAACAATACAATACAGAGAGCTTTACACAAGAGCACAATGATGATCATTATTGACTGAAACTTACAGGATTTGAACTTAGAATTATTGGGGTTTAAATTCAGATTATTAAACTGCTGTATATTAATTAATAATAATTTAATAAAAATCAAATACTATAAGTATAACTTTTGATATACCTGAGATCAGACTGTGTGTTTCCACTCTTAAACACTGGTGGTGGACCCATAGAGCAGTTACTCTTCATAGACACACAGCTGGACTCTGGTTTTGATCTCTTCTGCTGGACTGAACTGGTTTTCAAACTAAGTAAAATAAAAAGCAGAAAGATTTAGAAATGTTGTGCACTTTTACAGGAAACTTCTGTCTTAGGAAAGACCAGGGAGTGTTGTAATACTTTTGCTTTAGTGTCTGTAACAGAGTGTGTTTTGCACTGTGTCTTAAACTTCGAGAAAAATGAAAATTTCTACTTTTTGACAAATTACCTTACTGGTTTGCAAATGTTAAGCATGATTAAAAATATGTAACAAAGTAATATTAGGAATTATGAATTCAAAAGAAACAAAT
The DNA here is from genome assembly GCF_963993115.1 of Abramis brama. Classification (NCBI taxonomy): domain Eukaryota; kingdom Metazoa; phylum Chordata; class Actinopteri; order Cypriniformes; family Leuciscidae; genus Abramis; species Abramis brama. The sequence continues at coordinate 1,544,369 of NC_139972.1, forward strand.
TGCAAACAACTATAGAACTATAGAATGATTGAACATCAACCACGATCACATGACTCTTTCAACGGCACAATGGAGGACGAAGGCTCAACCGACTAAAGATACCAATGTTTTGCTGACCTTTAAAGATAAACCACATTACTGTACTCGTGTAACGATGCTCTTGGTGTGAAACATCACTGTTCTGACCAGACACTGTGAAGCTTTCAACAAATCTGAACCAGTGGTTACAAAAATCCACTTAATTTGACACCAATTTTACATTATATAAAGTAGGGGTGTGCGATATCATGATTTTTGATCGTGGACAATTAAATCCGCTATGTAGTAGTGATGTGTCGTTCGCGAACGATCCGTTCATTGTGTGACACATGACAAATGAACCAAACACTCGGAAGGTAAATTACATATTTATGTCCCCTGTAAATTATCTTTGGCTGCGTTATAATGATTTCTTAATTCTTGATTTCATAAAAATATGATCGAGATTGTGTAAGTGGATGTTTTCGTGGAATTTTGCTGTTAAAAGTATAACATTTAAAGCCACTTAAATGAACGATATGACTCAAATAAAGATTTGTTCATTTTGATGAACGAGAATGTTAGTAAAATGATCCGAACTTCCCATCAGTACTATGTAGTTGTCACGAATCTGGTCCATGCACTTCCGGTTGGTCACCACCAGAGGTCGCCCACGCCCACTCACAGCATGGACTCTTGCACTTCACTACAATCCCCATGATTCATTGCATTGACGACACACACAGCTGATTCCACAAATCACGCTCACACCTGAGAACTATCACACACTATCTCACACTCTTTATAAGCCTTGGACTTTCTCTCCCTGTTGCCGAGTATTGCATAGCGTTTAGCACTCACCTAGTGTTAGCTTCTCTACAGAGCCCATCCAGTGATCTTAGTCTTGCCTTGTCCTTTGTGTTTTCCTGTGTTCTGATTCTTGCCTGTGTTTCCTGGATTAACCCTTAACCTAACCCCTTTGGACTCTGTTTGAACCTTGTTTGGACTATTGCTGTTTACCTGGATTATCTCTCTTTGCCTTACCCCTGTTGGATATTGTTTGCCGGTCATCTACCCACGCTTGCCCTAAGGATTACTCTGTGTCATGCCTCTGCCATTCCTGTTTGCTGTTTATTGACCCTGCCTGTATGATGACCATGTTTTGGAATAAAGCCTTGCCGATGGATTCGCACGTCTCACGTCTTGTTCGCCCTGTTACAGAATACACGGCCACACAAGGATCCAGCGGCTTTCCCTGTGGATTTTGGCCAGGTATGGACACTGCACGAATGTTATTAAACCTCGAGCAGGGCTCGCGATTGCTCGAGGATTATATACAAGAGTATTTAGATCTCGCCTATTTTTCCGATATGCCGGACTGTGTGCTCATAGATTTCTTTTGTGAGGGCATTAATCAGCCGCTCAAATCATGTTTAATCTGTGAGGGTCCCCGTTCATCTCTCAGTCAGTTTATGGATTATGCTTTGTTGACTGTTGGTCCAGCGTTCACTGTGGGTGTCACAGAGGAACACGACTCATGTAATGGCGGCTGCACCAGAGCACGCTCACAAAATGGCGGACACAACAACATTCTGTTCCGTCATGGCTACCAATTCTGAATCAAGCCAAGTCACAGTTGATCGTCATGAGTCAAGTCACAGTTGATCGTCATGAGACAAGCCAAGTCACAGTTGATCATCATGAGTCAAGCCAAGTCACAGTTGATCGTCATGAGACAAGCCTAGTCACAGTTGATCGTCATGAGACAAGCCTAGTCACAGTTGATCGTCATGAGACAAGCCTAGTCACAGTTGATCGTCATGAGACAAGCCAAGTCACAGTTGATCATCATGAGACAAGCCAAGTCACAGTTGATCGTCATGAGTCAAGCCAAGTCACAGTTGATCGTCATGAGTCAAGCCCAGTCATGGTTAATCTTCACAAGTTAAGTCATGTTTCAACTGATCGTCACAAGTCTCTTCACATTTCAGCAGATTTTCCAGAGTCTCGTCATGTAACCGCTGACCAGCCAGAGTCTACTCGCGTCCTGTCTGCCACACCCAGATATTCAAGGTCAGTGCTTCGATTTCCCAGTCTGGTTTCCAGTGTGAGGGATGCACCGCTGGTGTCTGCACACGCAGCTGGTATCCCCAAACCTACTCACTTTAATCCTCCTGTTCCTGCACTAATTACCCTGTCTGAAGCACTTCCCATGATGGAGATCGCTTTATGTTGCATTTGGGCTGTGTACACCACCTTAGAACTGCCCCAGGCGATGGCACCCGCTGCAATTTCTCCAGAGGTGGCAGCATGTGCTGCAGAACCTCTCGAAGCGGCGGTGCTCGCTTCAGCCCCTTGTATGGTGGTAGTGCCCAGCAATGTCCTCTCAGCCTGTCATGTCACTGTCAAAGGAACCGTAGATGAGCATTGTACCTGTCCTGTTAATGAACTCTACCTGTTTCTTGATGCTACCACTGTAGAACCTCCAGAGGTGACGGCATCTGCTGCAGAACCTTCGGAGGTGTCAGTGGTAACCATTTATGAATCCTCACCCTGCCCTGTCACGGCTATGGAGGCCGTCTGTAAATCCTCGTCTTGCCCTGTTACGGATCCAGAGACTGTTCACATCACGCCCGCCAATCCAGAGACTGTTCACGTCACACCTGCTGAGCCAGTGTCTCCAGACAAGATGGTCGCCGCTGAGCCAGTGTCTCCGGACAAGATGGCCACTGTCGATCCAGTGTCTCCAGACAAGATGGCCTCCGCTGAGCCAGTGTCTCCGGACAAGTCACAGTTTACAAAGAAAATATTGAGAGGGGGCAGTTGGTACCCTGAACTGTCGTCTCCGCCCTGGCCAGCCGAAGGGTCGTCTCCACCCTGGCTGCCCAAACTGTCTGGTCCTCCCTGGTCACTTGAACTGTCTGCCATGGAAACTTTAAATGAACCTTCTATATGCCCTGTTAACCCTGTCATAGCCAAAGACAACATCAGAGAACAGTCTGCCTGTCCAGTTCCAGTCAATGTGTCTAATCCTGAGCTATCTGTTTCAGCCAATGGATCTGAATTTGCCTGTTCAGTTGTCGCTAATGCTCCTGATTTTGAATTGCCTGTCTGTCCAGTCACTGTCAATGAGTCCGCTCTTAGGCTGTCTTCCTGTCCAGTTCCAGTCAATGCTGAACTATCACTGTGTTCTGAACTAGCCAAGGTGACTGATTTTGAACTGTCTGTCCTGCCTGATTCCATCAAGGAATCTAAACTTAAGTTGTCTCTCTGTCCTAGTGCTGCTGTTGAGTCTGAATTTAAACTACCTGTTGGTCCTGATTTAAGCATTGTGTTTGAACCATGTGTTGGTCCCATTTCAATCTGTGAATCTGTTTTTTTCCCCACTAGTCCAGTCACGACCCCAGAAACCTTACCCGAGCTCTCTTTAGGCTCTAGTAGCCCTGTCACAGCCCAAAGACCTGTCGTTGAACTCTAAACCCTTTCTGTCATGAACTTTGAACTTGATTTTTGAAATGTTTGTCAGTCCAGTTCCCCTCAATGAGTCTGTTTTTGAATTGTCTGTTTTACCAGTTTCTGGCACGAAACGGTCCACTTCAGTCTCTGACAATGCACCAGATTTTGAACTATCTGTCAGTCCAGTTACAGTCAATAAGCCTGATTATGAACTGTCACGAATCTGGTCCATGCACTTCCAGTTGGTCACCACCAGAGGTCGCCCACTCACAGCATGGACTCTTGCACTTCACTACAATCCCCATCATTCATTGCATTGACGACACACACAGCTGATTCCACTAATCACGCTCACACCTGAGAACTATCACACACTATCTCACACTCTTTATAAGCCTTGGACTTTCTCTCCCTGTTGCCGAGTATTGCATAGTGTTTAGCACTCACCTAGTGTTAGCTTCTCTACAGAGCCCATCCAGTGATCTTAGTCTTGCCTTGTCCTTTGTGTTTTCCTGTGTTCTGATTCTTGCCCTTGTTTCCTGGATTAACCCTTAACCTAGCCCTTTGGACTCTGTTTGAACCTTGTTTGGACTATTGCGGTTTACCTGGATTATCTCTCTTTGCCTTACCCCTGTTGGATATTGTTCACCGATCATCTACCCACTCTTGCCCTAAGGATTACTCTGTGTCATGCCTCTGCCATTCCTGTTTGCTGTTTATTGACCCTGCCTGTATGATGACCATTTTTTGGAATAAAGCCTTGCAGATGGATTCGCACGTCTCACGTCTTGATCACCCCGTTACAGTAGTGTTTTATGTTTATATTTGTTCATTTAATTTCTTTCTTGTTACTGTTTAACCCTTTAAGACCGAGCGCCGGCGCTCCCGTTTGCGTGTGTCTGTTTAAGAGCCTATAGAAACTGATACCAAATCGCTAGCTCAATAACTCTTTTTGCATACAAAACCAGAGATGTAACATGTTCAGATGAAGCCTCCAACATGCTCCTGTTGCGTTGTTTTCACCCTCTAATGAGTCTGTACAAATTGCGTAATATGCGTTTACAAAAAAAAAAACACAAAAATGCATTGCACGTCTTTGCACACATGTTCTGTAGATCTGCGATTGATAGTTACATCTTCCGATGCTCATTGACGTATCACGTTCTGTGCACTATGACCCCAAAGGTTGTCACATGTTGTGACGTCACAAGCTGCGTCATTTGACCATGCGTTTGACTCCCATTTGCTGTACTAGTATGTATTTCTTTTCGTTATTGTCTTTTTATCATTGCTTCATTTTATCATTTATTTCTCCTTTACACACTCACAAATACACTTTTACAAATGCAAGCACATTCACGCACACACACGCGCGCGCGCACGTAACATAGTCTAAACGAAAGTACACGGACGCAGATTTTTGGCAATACTAATTGCGTCCGATGAAGATGAACTCTCCGTCTGCTCATCGGCTCCAGATTCCGTTTCAAGGACGAAACCGACTTTCTTGAAGGACTAGATCCATCCCAGGAAGAAAGCCAGGTGTGCAGCCAAAGAAAGAAATGACGTGCAGTGCATTTTTGTGTTTTTTTTTTTTGTTTGTTTGTTTTTCTTTTGTATTTATAAACGCATATTACGCAATTTGTACAGACCTATAAATGAGTGTATCTTAGAAACTAATTTATGTAAACAGTTCAAATCAATTCTGTATAGTTTTAAATTGTTTTATCAAGAAGAAAGCCAGGTATGCAGCCAAAGAAAGAAATGATGTGCAATGCATTTTTGTGTTTTTTGTTTGTTTGTTTTTCTTTTGTATTTGTAAACTCATATTATGCAATTTGTACAGACCTATAAATGAGTGTATCTTAGAAACTAATTTATGTAAACAGTTCAAATCAATTCTGTATAGTTTAAAATCGTTTTATGCACGTTTTTCACATTGACAAGTTTGAGGTTGGCATTTATCAAATTTCTGTATTGAATAAAATATGTAGAAAAAAAATATGATTTTTTTTCTTCCTTTTGTTTATTGCACTTTTGAGATATTTATCTAGTTACTATTGATTTATTACAAATATAGCCTATAAATTTGGAGAGTAAGGATTATTTTGATGTATGGCATATGAAAATGCTCAAAAGAATGACAGCACAGCATGTAAAAATACAAATATATACTCTGGCAGAACTGTTCTATGGTAGGTCATAAAGGGTTAATACATCTACTGTAGCTGAAAAAATAAAGCACTTGTTTATTTCATTTGTATATTATGTTGTGTATATAATGTGTACCTTTGTTCTTATTTTTTAATAACAAAAAAAAGACAACGATTTTATCTTCGCCACTTTGGCCTAAATGTTTGCCATTCTTTTTATTTTATATTTTGTTACATTGTAAGGCTCTGTTTTTAAAATAAGAACATTAGTTTGGCTGTAATGCTCAGTCACTTGCAAAATAGTAAAACCAACATAAAAAAAAATCGTGAAAAAATCTTGATTTTCCTGAAACAAATCGTGATATATTTTTGCCACATCTCAGCTTACATTTACTTGATGTCAAGTCACCATTTATATAGCGCTTTTAACAATATAGGTTGTTTCAAAGGAGCTTTACAGTGATAATAGGAAATTACAGTAACAGAGATTGTTTTAGCTTTATAGCAGCTCTAGTATAAAGTTATTCTCCAGCTAAAGTTAGTTTTGATTAATTCACTTTCGTTGCAAAGATCATTAGTTATTAACTTAGGGGCCTCTAACAGAAAACCCTTAATGCGCTCCGGCCGCTCATTCACACAACAACAGCGTTTGACGCTCGAGAACGCAAACCCAGAAATAGGTTCCAATGTGCAAGCGTTGAAATATTTAGAAAAACGTCATCTCCGTGTGAACTTCAAAAAGGTGAATCTGTGAAAGCGCTGATGGTGTGCACATGCGTATTACGTGTTTAGTCTATAGGTTTGCGCGTTTGAATATATATGTGCGCAGGTGTGTAGTCCTTAAATTGAACTCACCAAATGACTTGTCATTGATGTCATTGCTAGTATTAGACTGACTGACTTTGAAAAATTATGCTTCTAATTCAAAAGTGTCATACTTTAAGCATAACTTTTATAGAAATTATATACCTGAGATTAGGTCGTTTGTCTCCACTCTTAATATATATTGGCGGATCCATAGAGCAGTTACTCTTCATAGACACACAGCTGGACTCTGAGTTTGAGCTCTTCTGCTGGACTGAACTGGAACAGAGAACAGATTCAGTTTAATCCTTTAGATTACTGGGTAACACTTTATAATAACGTTCAGTTGTAAGGCATTTATAAGTGGTTGGTTAATGATGAACTAATCATTTACAGAACATTCATAAATGATTAGCAAGTGATATACTAATATTTTATGTATGTTTTGTAAATTCCGTTACAAGTCATTTACAATTGATTAGTTAATGATTAACTAATCATTTACAAAACATGACTATGCGTTCATAAATGATTAATAAGTGATATGCTCATTATTTTATGTATGGTTTGTAGATTCAGTTAGAAGTCATTTACAATTGATTAGTTAATAATTAACTGATCATTTACAAAACATGACTATGCGTTTCATAAATGTTTAATAAATTATGTTACTTTTTTTTTAATGTTTTGCTCACATCAGGTGCACAGTGGTTAAAGACTCCATGTGTTTCAGAGAAGACAGCTGTCTATACCCTCACCAGTCAGCACTGTAGTACACACTACACTACACTACACACTACACACTACACTACACTACACACTACAGAAGACAGCTGTCTATACCCTCACCAGTCAGCACTTACACTGCAGTGCACACTACACTACACACTACAGTACACTACACTACAGAAGACAGCTGTCTATACCCTCACCAGTCAGCACTTACACTGCAGTGCACACTACACACTACACTACAGAAGACAGCTGTTTATACCCTCACCAGTCAGCACTTACACTGCAGTGCACACTACACACTACACTACAGAAGACAGCTGTTTATACCCTCACCAGTCAGCACTTACACTGCAGTGCACACTACACACTACACTACAGAAGACAGCTGTTTATACCCTCACCAGTCAGCACTTACACTGCAGTGCACACTACACACTACACTACAGAAGACAGCTGTTTATACCCTCACCAGTCAGCACTTACACTGCAGTGCACACTACACACTACACTACAGAAGACAGCTGTTTATACCCTCACCAGTCAGCACTTACACTGCAGTGCACACTACACACTATACTACAGAAGACAGCTGTTTATACCCTCACCAGTCAGCACTTACACTGCAGTGCACACTACACACTACACTACAGAAGACAGCTGTCTATACCCTCACCAGTCAGCACTTACACTGCAGTGCACACTACACACTACACTACAGAAGACAGCTGTCTATACCCTCAGCAGTCAGCACTTACACTGCAGTGCACACTACACACTACACTACAGAAGACAGCTGTCTATACCCTCAGCAGTCAGCACTTACACTGCAGTGCACACTACACACTACACTACACACTACACTACAGAAGACAGCTGTTTATACCCTCACCAGTCAGCACTTACACTGCAGTGCACACTACACACTACACTACACACTACACTACAGAAGACAGCTGTCTATACTCTCACCAGTCAGCACTTACACTGCAGTACACACTACACTACACTACACTACACACTACAGTGTTCAACACCTGTTATAGATGTGTAAACGCATTAATAAATCATTTACAACTTTTTCTACATCCCCTAATCTAAAGTGTAAACTATTCATCACTTGTAAATGTGTTACACATCATTCGTAGATTACCACTTCAAGAATCAAAAAGGAATAAGATCAACGAATCGAATCTATGAATGTATATGTAAAACATTTACAAGTGATGAATAGTTTACACTTTAGATTAGGGGATGCAGAATGTGTTGTAAATCATTTACAACACTTTCTGCATCCCCTAATCTAAAGTGTAAACTATTCATCACTCGTAAATATGTTACTAATGATCTGTACATGTATTCAAGGCATTTACAGCACTTTCTGCACCATCTAATTGCTACATACATACATACAAAAAATACATTATTTATTAAACATTTGTATATGATTAGTTAATCATTTACTAATCAATTGTAAATGACTTCTAACTGGATCTACAAAATATACATACAATAATTAATATATCACTTATTAATCATTTATGAATGCATAGTCATGTTTCGTAAACAATTAATTAATCATTTACTAATCACTTGTAAATGACTTGTAACAGAATTTACAAAACATACATAAAATGTTAGTATATCACTTGCTAATCATTTATGAATGTTCTGTAAATGATTAGTTCATCATTAACTAACCACTTATAAATGCCTTACAACTGAACGTTATTATAAAGTGTTACTGATTACTGTTCATTCTTTATGAGAGGAACCATATTAATATAAACATTCATCTTTCATTATTTTATTTCTTCATGTTAGTTTTAAAACAAAAACAGGCAAAATAGGCACACTTCTTTTTTTTTTAAACTGATCTTTTTCTGTGATGTAATACAATATTTAACAGTGTTTGTTGAAAGTACCTGCATCCTGGAGAAAAATCTCCATCTCTGGATCCTTGTGAATCAGCCATGATGAAGATACAGAAGAATCTAATGAGTTTGATCTCCTCCACTGTCTCTGGATGAAGAAACATGCAGACACTAAATTAAATGATTAAACGAATTAAACAACCTTCTTAATTTAGCTGAACATATCTGGAGTGTGTGAGCAAAAGGATCATGTGACTGTGTTAACTCAAGCTCATGTTTACACATATGCTGTTAAACTCCTGAAGAATCACAGACATCATGAAACACAAAAGAAACATTGAAGTGAAAGAAACCCTTTATTAAAAGATTTCATATAAAACAATCACGTAAAATGTCCTCCAGAGATTCATATTAATATGAGGAAGTCACACATGAACACTCACCTTGATCAAACTTTCACAAGATACAGGATCTCAAATCCTCCAGCTTTAACATCATAAAGATACATGTAAAAATACAAGCAGGCTCAGGAAGGAAAATGCAATTAACGTGAAACTTCGCGCATCGCGTTCATATAGGCTCTTGTCTGTAGGCTATATAGTTTTCCTCCCATAGAGCCTATTATTATAAACAAAAGGCTTAACGTTAATGCAGTAAGACGGTGATATTAAAACTGTCACAAATCAAGCCACTGTGGTTCCTCCCACTCGCCACCAGAGGGCTCCATCTCCCGAATATTAACATTACACATTTTCACTCCATTTCCCATAACCCTGTGTCTGGTACTGATTATCTGCACACCTGCCACTCATCACCCAGACTATTTATACAGCCCTTCTCTACTGCTTCAGTGCGAAGTCTTGTTTTAACCTGGTTGACATTTCTGAGCGGTTTCCCTGTTTATACTGATTCCTCGTTTACTGATCCTGGACTGTTCTACTCGTTTCGACCCTCTGCTTAATGCCATTGTGACCCTGCTTTGTTTGACTGGATTTATGCTTTACTGTTTGCTGCCTGCCCTGATTATCTGCCTGCCCATCGACTACGATTGTGGACTGCCTCAGATATATCCTTTGCTGGTGATTGACCCCTGCCTGATTGTGTTACGTTTACCATTAAAGATACTGCAAATGGATTTCAACGACACTGCCTCATCATTACAAAAACTCAGCCTATACACCTTATTGAACATGCAATGCGCTATTGCACGTTAAGCATTATATAATGGTTTTCTATAGGTGTTGTTCATAATCTGATTTAATCTGTTTGCCTCTACAAAGTATGCTTTATTAATGAGGTAGGGCCTATATTGTGTACTAAATTTGGTGCTTCAATATCACTCACATAAAGCGTCTTAAATGGGGAAGAACGCTCGTTTACGGTTCCGTTGTGTGTTTTAGCAGCTACTGCCATCTAGTGGTAGCAGGTTTTCTCACACAACTGTGTGTGGATCATGCAAGGCTAAACCGGAGAAATGAAAGTCTCAAAATCCAAATGAATTATATAGGATCGACTCAGAAACGAGTAAAAGAATGCACACGTATCACCTGATCCACAAATACACATCTTACTTGTTGCATGCACAAATTATGACACTAATACAAAAGAAAACATTTGTATTCACAAAAATGTCTCTATTAAACAAATTGCTACACATTCATTCAATTTTGAATTTTGCACACACAAGTTGAAAAGCATTTAGTTGTGGATAGCAAAACATATCTGCAACATTAATCAAGTTCATTGATAATTGTGCTTGCACGTGTTAATCATTTTGATATTATATTCGTCCCATATAAGTAGATCCTGCTACAATGTTTTTCCGCTAGAGCACCAAAAGTTACATAGTTTAATTAATGCCTTTAAAAAGATCTTCATTTGTATTCCGGAGATAAACAAATGTCTTACGGGTTTGGAACGATATGTGGATGGATGATTAACGACATGTATGTCATTTTTGGGTGAACTAACCCTTTAAACCAGTTAACTTTCCTGTCCTGTGTAATTACATCATGGAGTAGATTACTTCACTGGAAGAACGTTTGATCAGAACTTTGCAAGCCAAAGTTTTTTGTTTAAAAGGTTTTTTTTTGTTTTTTTTTTGCTCTTTTTGTTCTTTCATATTTTTCTATCATATATTTTTATTTTGTTTATTATTTTATTTTTTTATACCCACTGCATTACACTCACACAGTCACGTGTAAATGGATTTATAATGTCCGTATTACTAAATGTATGTCCATTATTATTTTTTATTAATATTTTATCGCGGATATTTTGTTTTCTCAAAATCACAACATTAAACAGGCATATAACAAATGATAGACACTCTTGGAGAATGATGTTAAGTCTATATTTAATGTAATAATCTAAAAGCCAAGTCATATTTAATTTCACTCATTCACTTCACCTTGAAAGCAAATGATCCATGTGTCCCAGTGCACTGAAATATTTAATGAAAGTACTTACTATTTAGACGTTGGTTCTACGTTAATATATCATGTTTTCTTCTTCACGGCACAGCCTGAAAAACACCTTCAGTTGAACTGAACGTTGTGTTCAGAAAAGAGTATGTAGTCTAACAGGTTTTCCTGCATTCGGAGTAGCACAGTTATGGGAGTAAATTGATGCCAAAACCATTGAAAATGGACAGACTAAAATTCACAAATAGATATTACAACTTGTAAACACAAAATACAATCTACAAATAGATTAAAAATCCGCAAACAAAGTCCTCATGATCCGCAAATGTAAAACAAGATCTACAAATAGATACAAAGTCCTCAAACAAACTCTTTGTGATCCACAAATATAAAGCATGATCTACAAAAAGATTAAAAATCCACAAATAAACACATCCTGATTCACAAATAAAAATCAGTGACTTCTACTTGAAAACCAGAATTTGAATGAATGTAAAGTGACTTGTTTGCAGGTGAAGATCATGTTCTGTTTGTAGATTGTGTCACATTTGTTTTCAGAATTCTGACACTATTGTTTCGCTGTTGTGACAAAATAATGCCATAATCATTGTCATTAAAAATAATAATTTTTAACCTTTTTTCACGAAGATAGGCTTTAAGAGCTCATCAAACACATATTGTATATATATGAGGCAAATACTTGTTTTTGCTTAATTTCGTCTTAAAAATAGAAATAAAACAAATTATTAGTGATAATCGACACTTAAAGCTAAGAATGTAAAGAAACCTAAGACATTTTTTTTTAATTAATAGTTATTTTCCAGCACATTAGGGCCCCAAAAAGCATTATTTATTTCATTCATTCTTTCAATTTTACATCTTACATAGCTTATGGATATACAATTAAAATAGCTGGAGCAATTGCTTTGTGGTCAGGTGCCCTTTTAAAAAAAAAAAAAAAAAAACTACTAACAAACAAGATTGGTTTAGCAGGAAGAGTGGGATTTTCACAGCATTAAAATACGGACTGGTGAAATCACACTCCCCTCACCAGCACAGGTGTATAAGGGCATAGACTCACTCACCACACTACTGCCGCTGTCACATCTTGGTTTAGAGATTGTGTGGTGACAAAAGCATTTGATTTTAACTTCATTAAGATGGGTTTAGCAGGGGGAGTGGGATTTTCACAGCATTAAAATACGGACTGGTGAAATCAGTTGATTGTAACTCATTTTGTGTGAGTGTATACTGTACATGTTACTACATCCAAATAAAATGTATTTAATAATTTTATGATTATATATTTTTTTAATATCGATATTTTTTTATTTTAAAATATTTTAATAATAATTAATATACTAATTTAATAAGTAAAATATATGTATATAGTTTTACTTAGAAATTAGTTTTATGATATATTATATTAATATTATTATATTAATATAATAAATATAATAATTTAATAATAATTAAAAAATATGGTTTACTTGGAAATTGGTTTTATGAAAATATTATTTTTATTATATTAGTATTATGATAGATATTTTTATTTTGAAAATATATTTTAATAATAATTAATATAATATACTCTTATATATTAATTTACGAATAATAAAAAAAATATACATAATCGAATTCATCTACGGGCGGATGTGCACTTTGAAAATGTGAAAATTGAAAATGTGAAAATTGTGCACGCTAATTTATTCATAGCTAACGGTACCTTGTTTGCACACTTAATTATCACGTTGTTTTTCCAATGGATCCTGGGATTTACGAAGAATTTTTTTCCTACAAGTCCCATGGGACATACCCTGATGGGTTGAGCAAGACAGAAAAAAACACACTGCGAAAAAAGCGCAAAACTTTGAGATTGAAGGTAACATATATTTTTTTTTAATTGAAATTTTAACTTGTAATGTGATGTGATTTGTATGTATATATATATATATATATATATATATATATATATATATATATATATATATATATATATATATATATATAGTAATTGATATATTGTAAAATGTTTCATATAAATTTACATTGGCTTCACCCATTCAATATAGGCCTACCGTACACTTTATAGCCTACAGCTCATACACACCGCGTTATCAGGATTTAGTTCAATTATTTAATAGAACAGAATAACCGAATTGAGCTATAATAAAGAATACATCATTTTTACTACTTTTACTTCTAATACACACAACAAAATATTTTTAAATTATATTTTGTTTAAAATTCAGTAGGCTACTGCAGTTGTGTTAAAAGTTCCAAGTTTCCCAATTTATGTGAATATGTTATGTACAGATATGCATATGCAGGGGCGGATTATGGTGGTCAGGGGCCCATAGGCTGCTCTTTGTGCAAAAAAAAACAAACCCTTTTAATATATTCTAATTTTGTCAAGAATTATAAAATATCGGCAATAAGCTCATAATTTGTGCTAAAATAGTCTAAATGTTTAGTTTTAAAAACAATTTTAAAAAGCTGGTTATGTCTATTTTGATGTTTCTGCCCAAGTTCAGCAGACAGTGAGGTTCGGGTTTGTTCCGATCAGAGCATGTGAGCGGAGAGCGCATTTCTGAATATTCCGCTCCGCTCGCTCATTCCGCATGGTCGCTTGCTCAACCCAGAATGGCCTGCTGGTTCGAAAATATGTGGAATAAGGACTGCCTCCGACTAATTTTTTTCTAGTCGACTAGTAGTTGTTCATTTAAGCCATTCGTGGACAAATCGCCCCTTTATTTTAATGTAATTGCTTAGGCTATATACCCTACTATAGGATAATGAGTGTTTACCGCACGCATAAAGCTTGCCACAAAGAACCGGTAAAGTAATGATTATGAATGTGTCTAAAATAGCAAGGAGACATTTAACCCTCTACTGCATGCATTTTGATGGCACATGATAAAAATGAGTCCACATCATTTCTTTTGGCTCATTTGGGAACATTTTATTGATTTATTGAAAAATGTCCCTCCCCCAGCCCCCCCACCCCAAAATATTGAGGGCAACATTGTGCAACAATGGTAAAGAATCATAGAGAAAATTATCATTATACAATTCTCATAGAGCAATACAAAAATAAAAAAATAAATAAAAAATGTCAAGAAATCATTTAAGTAAAAAGGGAAAAACACTTGAAACACATCAATATATTTGATTTGATACAGACATTGGTGTGTATCATGTAGTGCGTCATGTCATATCATGTACTTCATGTATCCTAATCATCCCCATATACACTACTGTATATTGACAAAAGTATTGGGACACACCTCCAAATCATTGAATTCAGGTGTTCCAATCACTTCCATGGCCACAGTTGTATAAAATCAAGAACCTAGGCATACAGACGCTTCAACAAACACTCTCAGGAGCTCAGTGAATTCAAGCGCGGTGATAGGTTGCCACCTGTGCAATAAGTCCATTCATGAAATTTCCTCACTACAAAATATTCCACGGTCAACTGTTAGTGGTATTATAACAAAGTGGAAGCAATTGGGAACAACAGCAATTAGGCCACAGTGTGGGGTCAGAACATGCTGAGGCGCACAGAAGTCGCCAACTTTCTGCAGAGTCAATAGCTACAGACCTCCAAACTTTGTAGAGAGCTTCATGGAATGAGTTTCCATGGCTGAGCAGCTGCTTCCAAACCTTACATCACCAAGTGCAATGCAAAGCGTGGGATGCAGTGGTCTAAAGCACGCCGCCACTGGACTCTGGAGTGACCAATCACGCTTCCCTGACTGGCAATCCAATGGACGATTCTGGGTTTGGCGGTTGCCAGGAAAACGGTACTTGCCTGACTGCATTGTGCCAAGTGTAAAGTTTTGTAGAGGGGGGATTATGGTGTGGGGTTTTTTGGTGGAGGGGGGGTTATGGTGTGGGGTTGTTTTTCAGGGGTTGGGCTTTGCCCCTTAGGTCCAGTGAAAGGAACTCCTAATGCTTTAGCATACCAAGACAATTTGGACAATTTCATGCTCCCAACTTTGTGGGAACAGTTTGTAGATGGCCCCTTTCTGTTCTAACATGACTGTGCACCAGTCCTGACCTCAACCTGATAGAACACCTTTGGGATGAATTAGAGCAGAGACTGAGAGCCATCTATCACTCTGTCTCCTCTCCACCAATAAGCTGGTGTGTGGTGGGCGATCTGGCGCAATATGGCTGCCTTTGCATCATCCAGGTGGATGCACTTTCCTGAAGCACTTGAAGATGCTTTCCTGTGTAATCATGGAGTAGATGACGACACTGGAATAACGTTTGATCAGAACTTTTAAAGTTTTTTTTTTTCTTGCTCGTTTTTATTTGTTTGTTCATATTTTTATACCATATATTTTTGTTATTTAGTTTTTTCAGTTTTTTTTTTTTTAGATCCACTGTCTGCATTACACTCACAGTCACGTGCAAATAGATTTATAATGTCCGTATTACTAAATTTATGTCCATTATGATTTGTTTATTCATATTTTATCGCAGATGTTTGGTTTTCTCAAAATTACATCATTAAACAGGCAGTTAACAAATGATAGACACTCACAGAGAATGATGTTAAGTCTATGTCAAGTGTAATGTAATAATCTTAAAGCCAAGTCATATTTAATTTCACTCATTCACTTCACCTTGAAAGCAAATATGATCCATGTGTCCCAGTGCACTGAAATATTTCATGAAAGTACTTACTATTTTGACGTTGGTTCTCCGTTAATATATCATGTTTTCTCCTTCACGGCACAGCCTGAAAAACACCTTCAGTTGAACTGAACGTTGTGTTCAGAAAAGAGTATGTAGTCTAACAGGGTTTTCTGGATTCGGCACATGATCTACTCTGACTGGAGAGAGGAAATAAACCACAGAACAGCATCAGTCCCTGAAAATCACATGAATCCTGCGGAAAAAATTGTATTCATGTTCTCAAATCAAAACATACACATACTCTGTAAAATACAGGATAATATTAAGTGAGATCCCCTGGAGTAAGATGATTTTTAATGCTTGAAGAAACAAACAAAATACCAAACAAACCTCAAAAAGACAAATATTAATACAATTCCAAGAAGTCCAAATAGCAGCAAACAGAATAAATAAACAACACAAACCTAAAGAAACGTAAAGAACAAAAAATAAATTAAATTAAAATAAAATATTATCATCAAAAAATACCCTAAGATTACATAGTTTAAGGGATTTTTTGTTACACATGAGTCTTAAAAATTTAAAGAAGATCTTTATGGAAAAGTAAGAATGTGGGAGAGTTCTTAAAGAATCTGAATTTGTGTATGAAGTAATTGGCCAAAAGCACAATATTGTTAACCAAAAATTCATCATCATAAATCAAAGAAAAAGAAACATATTTTATAGTTTTAACATCAAAGTCAGGTATTACACATTTCAAACTTAACCAAACATAATGGTCATCCCAGAATTTCTTTGAGAATTTGCATAAATAAAATAAATGTTCCAACGACTCCGTGTTTCACTAAAAGTGCACTCATTACAATCCAAATTGAATCTGTCTGAGAAACGCATTAAAATGGTAAATATCATTAATGATTTTAAACTGAACCTCTTTGACCTTTGGTAGAAGTGGGAAAGTGAGAAATCTTGTACTAATTTGAACCAATTTATCTTTAGGAAAATCAAAAACAATATGTCTCATTCTAAATTTCGAAGGGAAAGTCTCTGTATTTACAAATGTTCATAAAACTTAAATCTTACAGCTCTCCTCTGTAAAATTAAGACCAGAAATGATTAAACTACTCAGTCTTGGAATCACAGGTGAATAACACAATGCAACTTTAACCAACTGAACCAAATCATAAGGAACAGCTTTTAACAAAAACATATAAATTCAGAGTACAAGTAATATTGTATTTTTCACAAAAAAAATGTCATAACTAAGGAAATTTCCTTCCCCATCCATAATGTGTACAAAGAACACAGATTTCCTATTAATAAGGATACACTTAATATTTCACAAAGAACATGTATGTGGGGAAAAATGTGTTTGTATATGAGTTTTCAATATAATAGTAGCCTACCTAAATTTACATTTATTCATTTAGCAGACGCTTTTATCCAAAGCGACTTACAAATGAGAACAATAGAAGCAGTTAAAGGGTTAGTTCACCCAAAAGTGAAAATTCTGTCAGTAATTACTCACCCTCATGTTGTTCCAACCCCGTAAGACCTTCGTTCATCTTCGGAACACAAATTAAGATATTTTTGATTAAATCTGAGAGCTGGATCACTCCTCCATAGGCTTCTAAGACATTATAACTTGCTGGCCCAGAAAATGTATTAAAGACATCGCTAATATAGTCCAAGTGACTACAGTGGCTCAATCTTAAGTTTATAAAGCAACGAGAATACTTTTTGTGCGCAAAACCCCCCCAAAAATAACGACTTTATTCCACTTTTCATTTCCTTCTCTCTGGGCCTCGAGTTTTTTCGCGTAGTGTTTTAGCGCAGCGCATCTGTGTTGTACGTCACACGTAGGCTCACTATTGGCCGACGCTTGTCATGTGTGTGATGGGAAACGCAAAGGGGGAGGTGTGGCTGTAATTTATAGTAATATTTCCAAACCACTAAGAAATCAAGTTTCAAATATAATTCTTTTGAAGTGTTGGTGCTTATTATAGCAATATATAGTGTAAATGATAAATCACGTTTGAGATTTGTGCTGGCTACTGTATACAGGCCACCAGGGCACCATACAGACTTTATCAAAGAATTTGCGGACTTTCTATCAGAGTTAGTACTGGCTGCAGATAAAGTACTAATTGTTGGTGATTTTAATATACATGTATAACGAAAAAGATGCATTGGGATTGGCATTTAAAGACATTCTGAACTCTATTGGAGTTAGACAACATGTGTCAGGACCTACTTCTTGTCATAATAATACTTTTAATAATAATACATAATAATATTGTCACATGGAATAGATGTTGATGCCGTTGAAATTCTGCAGCAGAGCGATGACATCTCAGATCATTATTTAATCTTGTGTAAACTTAATTTAGCCAAGGCTGCAAAGCCGACTCCGTGTTACAAATATGTTAGACCTATCACTTCTGCCACTAAAGATTGCTTTATTAATAATCTTCCTGATCAGTTTCATCATCTCAGCATCTAGATATTAGAACTAGATATTGCAACAGAAACTTTTAACTCTTTCTTTTCCAGCACTTTAGACACAGTTGCTCCGTTGCGCTTAAAGAATATTAAAGAAAATAGTCCAACGCCGTGGTACAACGAGCACACTCAGGCCCTTAAGAGAGCAGCCAGAAAAATGGAACGCAACTGGAAGAAAACAAAACTAGAGGTATTTCGCATTTCATGGAAAGAGAGCTCGATTGCTTACAGAGAGGCTTTTAAAGCTGCTAGATCTGCTTATTTTTCAACCCTATTAGAAGAAAATAAACATAATCCTAGGTATTTATTTGAAACAGTGGCTAAACTAACGAAAAAGAAAGCTTCAAGCACCGAAGTTTCCAAGCAGCACAGCAGTAATGACTTTATGAACTTCTTCACTTATAAGATTGATTATATTAGAGAGAAAATTATAACTATGCAACCGTCTACTACAGTATCGCATCAGGCAGTGCATTGTAGTCTCCCTGAGGAAAAATTCGATTCATTCATTACTATAGGAGAGGAAGAATTTACTGAACTCGTTAAATCATCTAAATCTACAACATGTATGTCAGACCCTATACCGACTAAGCTGCTGAAAGAAATACTTCCAGAGGTCATAGATCCTCTTCTTAATATCATTAATTCATCTTTGTCTCTAGGATACGTACCAAAAACTTCAAGCTGGCTATGATTAAACCGCTAAAAACCGTTAAAAAAACATTGTCCGGGAAGCAGACACACTCTGTCAGTTTAAAGCTAGACTAAAAACACATCTCTTTGACCTAGCATTCACATAACACATTATAGACTTCTATAATTCAATGTTAGGCTGCATAGATTAGAAATCGGGAACACTTCCCATAAATCCTGATGTACTCGTTACATCATAAGAAGGATGGCGTCTACGCTATTATTAGTCTCTCTGTTTATCCCGAGGTTTACTGCAGTCTGCCGGATCCAGGCTGTATCCAGATCTGATGAAGGACCTTCACCTGGACACGATGACAGCGCAGTCCTGAAGCGTCAATTAGGCTCTTCCCTCCTTCCCCTCCCTTTACCTCTGTACAGATAAAGCATTGTCAGGATAATTCCAGTTCGCATGGCTACATGGAAGCGATAAAAAATTCTGTATTATAATTTTTTAAGGCCAGACAAGTAGTTTGTTGAGGGTTGATTTGTAAAAAGGGACTACTCGCCTGCGCATATATTCAAACACGCATACCTATAGACTAAACACATAATACGCATGTGCACGCCATCAGCATTCTAACAGGTTAGTGTTTTTGAAATTTGCACAGAGATAAAAACAATTTTTATTTTTATTTCAAGGCTTGTACCTTGGAACCTATTTCAAGGTTTGCGTTCTCGAGCCGCCAAACACTGTTTTGTGCAAATGAACGGCCGAAGCGCATTAAGGGTTTTCTGTTAGAATGGTGTCGTGTAAGTGGCCACTAAGTTTATAACTAATGATCTTTGCGACGGAAGTGAATCAATCAAAACTAACTTTAGCTGGACAATAACTTTATTCTAGAGCTGCTGTAAAGCCAAAACAATTCCCTACGTTAATTTCCTATTATCACTGTAAAACTGCTTTGAAACCATCTATATTGTTAAAAGCGCTATATGAATGAAGGTGACTTGACTTGACTTTAAGACAAACCATGTGTAAATTCATAAGTCTACACCATTGCTGAATATTTCCTCCTTAAAACTGCAGTGAACCAAAGACAGTCTCAAAAACACGCTTTGAAATCGCTGGTGTTTCTGATGTCACAAACTACCTTGTAACCAATCAGATCAACGTGTGATCATCAACCAGTGGATCTCTGAGCTGAGTGAGTGAGTGGAGGCGGGGCTAATTTACATATTCATAGAACCACGCATACTAAATGAGGCAAGGGTGTCGGGTTACATTCAAGATATTTTAAGGCATGAAGACATTTTTTTCAAGGAAAAAAAACATTTAAATGTAATTTTGGTGATCGAAGATGAGTTTTAAGGGATAAAATTAATGAGCAATTAATTTCTGACCGTGTTTATTAATCTTTAGTTAATACAAATACAACTGTTCAGTGTTCGTTCATGGCGGCTCACTGCCATTTAAATAACATTCATTTCCGTAAAGTTGAATTAGAAAATGTTCAAATGAATAAATGCTGTAGACGTATTGATCATTTGTAGTTCATGTTAACTAACAAACTTAACTTTATTGTAAAGCATAAGAAATATGCCTTTCATCAGAAAATAAGAACTAATTCTATTTTTCAAATATTAATCTGATGAAGGGAACCCGAGTTCATTAATAAAAACCATCAGAAGAGCCGAGTATGAATGACACGAGAGGTTTTTATTCCAAACAAAAGAAAAACAATGTTATTTACCGTCACCTACAGTACAAACGTGTACAAATACCAGAAAATAGAATCAAAGTGTGTGTAAAAAGTAATCCTGTAGAAACGGATGTTATGTACACGAGGCGACGCAAAAACCACTTATTGCACAAGAAAACAATAGCATCATATCTGTAATAATAATGATCAACTTAAAATACAATGGAGAAATAAGAAACTCTATAAGAAAACGTTTAAATTATTTAAAGTTGACTGCCAGCATGTTTTTTTTTTAAAACATATGTATTTTTTTTCCTTTGAAATACAGCAGAAATCATTAGAAAAATTAAATGTTCAAAAGCCAGAAATCCATAACATTTCCTTACATTGAACGTTCACCTTTAACTTTAATAGCAGACTGACGGTTTATCATAAATATCTAAAACACAGATGTCCAGTTTTTTCCTCTCAGACTAGTGTAATGTTGAAGCAGAAGGTGTGTGAAGGATCTCTGGCTCTCTGAAACAGTAGTTTTACTCTCGTGTTTTGGGTTAAAGAGTCAGACTCGCAGTCATTTTACTGTCAAACATCAGTACAATTTCCCCAGAACGGACATATTATATCTAAAATCAAGACAAAAACTGAAGTTTTGCATGAAGATGTTTTCAAGACCATTCATATTTTTGCACTATGACATTAATTTTATGACAATTAAACTTTTAAGACCCATATTATGGAGGCTTGTTTCCACCACAGAATGAAAAACAAAAAAGGTATTATAGCATTATAACACGCAGAAGTCTGAATTGCTTGATATAAAGTCGCAATTGCGTGTTATTATAAAGTAATTTTATCAGAACTTGAAATTCCGATTTTTTTCTCACAATTGCTTCTTCATATTACGCAATTCTGAATTTATAACACACAATTGGGGGTTATAAAGTCAGAATTGCATGATAAAGTCGCAATTGCGTGTTATACAGTCAGAACTGTGAGATATAAACTCGCAATTCTGAGAAAAAAAGTCAGTCTTTTTCCCTTAGGATTTATATCACGTAATTGCGAGTTTATATCTTATAATTCTGAGAAAAAAATGTCGAAACGAGATATAAAGTCGCAATTGCGAGTGTTATAAAGTCAGAATTGTGTGATATGAAGTCACAATTGCGAGAAAAGTTTATATCACGCAAATCTGACTTCATAACGCAATTCTAACTTTCTGACTTTATATCACGCAATTCTGACTTTATAACACACAATTCTGACTTTATATCACACAATTCTGACTTTATATCACGCAATTCTGACTTTATATCACGCAATTCTGACTTTATATCACGCAATTCTGACTTTATAACACAAAATTCTGACTTTATATCACGCAATTCTGACTTTATAACACACAATTCTGACTTTATATCACGCAATTCTGACTTTATAACACAAAATTCTGACTTTATATCACGCAATTCTGACTTTATAACACACAATTCTGACTTTATATCTCGCAATTCTGACTTTATAACACAAAATTCTGACTTTATATCACGCAATTCTGACTTTATAACACACAATTCTGACTTTATATCACGCAATTCTGACTTTATATCACGCAATTCTGACTTTATATCTCGCAATTCTGACTTTATAACACACAATTCTGACTTTATATCACGCAATTCTGACTTTATATCACGCAATTCTGACTTTATATCACGCAATTCTGACTTTATAACACACAATTCTGACTTTATATCACGCAATTCTGACTTTATATCTCGCAATTCTGACTTTATAACACAAAATTCTGACTTTATATCACGCAATTCTGACTTTATAACACACAATTCTGACTTTATAACACACAATTCTGACTTTATATCACGCAATTCTGACTTTATATCTCGCAATTCTGACTTTATATCTCGCAATTCTGACTTTATATCACGCAATTCTGACTTTATATCTCGCAATTCTGACTTTATAACACACAATTCTGACTTTATATCACGCAATTCTGACTTTATATCACGCAATTCTGACTTTATATCACGCAATTCTGACTTTATAACACACAATTCTGACTTTATATCACGCAATTCTGACTTTATATCTCGCAATTCTGACTTTATATCACGCAATTCTGACTTTATATCTCGCAATTCTGACTTTATAACACACAATTCTGACTTTATATCACGCAATTCTGACTTTATATCTCGCAATTCTGACTTTATATCACGCAATTCTGACTTTATATCTCGCAATTCTGACATTATAACACGCAATTGCGACTTTAAATCACGCAATTCTGACTTTATAACGCAATTCTAACCTTCTGACTTTATATCACGCAATTCTGAGATTGAAAGTCGCAATTATCTTTTAAAATGTTTTATTCTGTGGCGAAAACAAGATTCCATACCCATATATATAAACATACATACATACACAAGGGTTATTATTGTTACTAAAACTATAATCATAAAAAATAAAAATAAAAAAATAGACAAAAATGATGTCAGGACAGGATGATTGGTCCTAATAACAGGCTTCATCCCAGACAGCAACATAGTGTCAGCCCAGATCCGGCTCACATCGGGTACGCGTGGAATCCACATGAGGCCCGGATCTGGGCCGACACTATGTTGCTGTCTGGGATTTCTCTAATGCAAAATATCATGTATTTTATTCTGATTTTAGGGTGACATATGGTGGAGTTTTTGTGAAATTCACACTCCATTGCAGGTTAAAATCGGCGACCCACGAGAGAGAAAGTAGTTCAAGCAAAGTCACATTTTTCATAAAACAGACATCATCACCCTCTTCATTTTCCGTTCCTTTGCAGGTTTTGGCAAATGCACATACAGTCACACCTGTGCAAACACACATTTACACACTGCGAACAGATATTCCCATATATCCATGTAGCTTCAGAACTGTACACAGACAGGCTGAATGTTTTTATACATCTGGTTTACAGTCCCTCAGGAAGGCAACGCAAACATTTGTAAGGCAAGATCCATTTGACGCACACATTCTGCCATCCTGAGAAAGAAAAGTGTGAGGGCCGTGTAGCCCTTTAACCTGTTAAGCTGTAACCCCACTTTTGAAAAATCCCAAGAAATGACATACCCAAACTGAAACAGATACAGTTCATGAACCCTTTGTACTAAAAGCACAAGTATGATCTCATTTGAAAGCTGACACCTGGCAGTTTATTGTAAATGTAGAATTAATTATTGTCATAATGACAAAAATTGTTATAAATAGCTTCAAAGTTTTGTAAAGTTATTAGAAATTATTTTTTATGAAACATCCTCATGAAAAAAAAATTGAAGTTGGCACTGGAGCAATCTAGAAATGCACTACAGCTAATGCCACATGTCTAAACATTTTATGTTTAAAATCTTAAGATAATAAGTCCAAAACTCTGTATTTAGTGAAATGTTTTTCAAGACCATGTCATGTGACTTTATTTTGATTTGACGCTAAAATGCTACTGATGTTTATTGTCATCTTCTAACCATCTATCCAGTATATTGTCTTTATTGTTTTGTGGTGCAAACGAGCCCCATTCAGTCTCAGTCTCCCCCTGCACACATTCACACCTCTCCAGCCTAGTTATGGCTCTAAATATGCATTTCTTTTGTCTGCATTATAGTTACTAACGACTGGCTATTCACAGGCTATTCATAGGGTTTCAGTCACTAATTTCTTTTCTTAAAGTTCACCCTTACATTTTAAACTGTATCAAATGCATTTCTTGAATAAAGAAACATTTCAGTAAGCATTCAAAAAATAATAAAAATATAACTTCTAGGTGGCAGGTGCACCTAGGGCTAGCTAGCATGTTAGCTTAGCACACCATCAATACACGACAATTTATGAGATTAAAACCATGTTTGTGCTTATAAACTTACTTTATAAAGCAAATCGAGTATTTTAAATAATTTTTTGTGATCTAATTTGGCTTCAGATAAAAAATCAGACAGAAAATATACTATTGAATAGTGTTCTGCACAACGATTCTATATAGATTAGCATTACATTATAAATATAATCTATTATTATGGAAATACCTGGCATGGATTGAAAAACACAGGTAACTCAAATATCATAGCAAACATGTTTATTGTCTTCAAAACTGCATGTTACAGCCATAGTTACAGCGCGATCTCGTTAGCTTTGTGTGTGTTCGAGGCTTCCTGGATTGTCACATGATTATGGCACTTCTTCATGTTCTAATACTGTGCACAGGGCGGCGAGGGCGCCCTCAGGCTATTGGTATGAATTCAAAACACAGTATCAGAGTTATGCAAACGCTCATAATGATTACATCGACGCATTTGGGTATAAATTCAATAAATATTATTCCTGTCTATAGAAATCTGATGTAAACCTATGAGAATATATCAATATTTCTCCAAATCTGCACATTTTTGAGCTAAAGCCCTGAGGCACGTTGTTTTGTGTATCGCTGTCATGACGACGGCACGGGAGTTTTTTTATGAATGAAAGCGGCTGACGCGCATAATTCATATCAAAGGTATCGACTAATTTTTTCATTTCATAACTCCTGAAACAAATTAAGAAATAACTGTCGCTATAAGTTTCTCAGAATACAATAGTGGTCAAATTCTGAAACTTGAGTCTTATATCTTTTTAATGATGTATAGTTTGTCAAGGTATAACATTAAATCTGATAGTAACTTTGAACTATATATAAATAAAACCGCTTCAGTGCGTCCGCGCTCTGGCAACGGTTAACAGGTTAAAACACACGAGTGTATGTACAGAGTTTCAGAAGGCCGATCCCAGCAGATCCGTGTGTTTCAGTCCCGTCGCTCTCCGTTCGCCTCACATTTCAGAGGATTTGGGATTTCAAGAATGGAGAAATCTGACGCCTGAGAGACGAAATCAGTTTAAAGCAAAAAATCAATTTCCGTGTGGCTTAGTTTTCCTTCAGCTTCTCCTGGTACGTGTAAACAGTGGGAAAACTTGTTGACTTTTCAGTCTTGTTAGAGCTAATTTGTCTCATATTTGATGAAGTTTGCATTAGTGATTCTGTTATTTCCTGTTTGTTACTGTGAAGCTGCTTTGAAACAATAAGTTCTAAAAAATGTAACATTGTAACACTGTAACTGTTCTCTTTAGAACTCTCAGCTGACACTTTAGAACTCTCAGCTGACACAATGTTTCACTTCGGTTTGGACACGTTTTTGAGCATCTAAGTATTCAATCAATCAAAATAAGTTCGGGGCCACTGAGAATGTAACTTTTTTTAGGCATATTCGCACTATTTTTCTGTCCAAACGTTCGACGCTCCGCTGACCGTGCAACGCCATCTGTCGCATGGCGACGAACCTTTCCTCGTAACTGTCAGCAAGACGTAACTCCGTGGATGACCTTTGACCTGTGATGTCACTGGTGGAGTTTGTCGCAGTCGTCGTCCAGGCATCCGTTCATGCGATGCGATTCGTCCCCGAAGGCGCCCTGCGACTGCAGAAGCTCGAACTCCTCGTCCAGAAAGTCCAGCGAGTTGTTGCTCGGGAGCCCGCGGATGGTGAACTTGTTGGAGACTTTGGCCCATTGCTCGCGGTTGGCGGCCACACGCTCGTAAAGCTCAGCTGAGCGCGGGAACAGTTCCTGCAGGAGCCTGAGACAAATCATCCGAGATGTTAACTTCTCATGTACTTCTTTTTTATCATTTCAGAGGAAAAATACATACACTGTAAAAAATTATCGTGATTTTAACAGTAAAAAAGCTACAGTGAAAAACTGTTAATTGGTTAACAGAGTTTCCGTACTATATTCGGTGAATAATTGTGACAGATCTATCCGTACATTTAATGTAATTTTACAGTAAAATACCGTTTAAATTTAAATACCAGAACAAGAACAAGTCATTGTGAAAAAACGTAAATTGACATTCCCACAATTCCCTGCGTGACACTTCACATTTGATGTATTTTTTGTTGAAATAACTTTGTTTCTTCATAGTTTTTCTTAGTTTTTTCTAATCAGTTGTTATGTATATTAGGGTTTTATGTTACATTTAATGTTGTTAAATTAATGTTTACTGCATTTTTAAATTTCATGCGTGTTACCATGATGGTGTTTAGTGTTTGTGTGAATGACACTGTGCAGCTTCTATATATTACTATTAAGCTTGTGAAAAAGCTGCTTGTGATGAGCTTTGATTGATCATGTGACTTAAAAAGGTCGATAAATTAACATTATATCAGATAATGAAATATGTTTTTTTACTGTAAATTTAAGTTAAGTCTGTAAAACCTATGTTGCAACTGTATTTTTTACGGTAGATTTCTGGCAACAGCTGTCAGTTTTTTACCGTAAATTTAACGGGATTTACTTGCTTCTTTACAATAAAAAAAACATACATGTCAATACAAAGACAGCATTACAAACCATCATGGAAATCAAGTACTCAAGATGTACTGTATTTTCCTCATTTTGACAGCAACTATGTACAAGAACGAGGGGAGCTACTTGTAGTTCTTAAAAACATTACCTTATATTATTTATGTTTTAAGAAAAGTCTGGGCGAATTGGTTTTATATAATCAGTCCATATTGATCAAAAATCTTCTATCTGGGTTCTTAAGGAGAAGGATCTCAGTCTGGATTCAGGCCCCATCATAGCACAGAAACTGGGCTAGTTAAAATTACAAGTGACTTACCAAGGCTGTTTCTCAATACTAGTTTTACTTGATCTTAGTGCTGCGTTCGACACTATAGATCATAAAATACTCTTAGATTGACCTGTGTGAGATTGACATTACACTGGTGTTCAGGGACAGGCATTAAGGCGGTTTAGATCGTGCCTATCAGACCGTTTCCATTTGGTCTTTTTAAACGGGGAAAAATCTAAGATAATGTCAGTAAATGATGGAGTGCAGCAAGGCTCTGTATTAGGCCCTCTGCTATTTTCAATATATATGCTTGGTATTATTATAAGACAAAATGGAATTAGTTATAGAAGGATGTAAACAGTGTCAGGTAACGGGTTAAAGTGAATAAGCATCGACACTGACTTGTATATGGGCATGGCGATGTGCTCCATGAAGCTGATCTGGAGTTCAGGGATGTAGGCTTTCTCTCGGTCCATCATCTCACTGGGTCTGTTTCCCATCGCCTTCTCCTACAAACACACAATCATTTAACCCTAGAAAACACACAACTGCTTTCATTCTGTGTGCTCTTGCATCATTTACCCTATAAATCCATATTTGATATGCCTCTAAATGATCAACATGATCTGATAAACCTGTCCACACGATCTCCTCCAGTCCTTCTGTGCTTTTATCAAGTAAAAGTTTTTATATAACTCTACAAACGTCCTCCATCTCGAGCTTCACATGTCTTTATTCTGTCAAATCTGCACTGATTTTATTAAGTAACTGATATTGTTAGTAATATTTGAACTGGACTGAAGCAACTGAGATCTACTTGATTTACCATTATCATTTATTAGAAAAATCTTAAATATGTCCATCAGGTTTTTGAGGAAGGTTTATTATGTCAGTATCTGCTGTAATGATATAAAGATCTTAAGTCTAAGCATCATAAGTTCATATTAATATCAGCATCTGCAACAAATTTCATATTTTTGCTCAGTTTGAGTCTCTGAATTACATTTTCCTCCATATTCTCAGCCATAAAAGCCTGATGGATAATATTTAAACATAAAAACACATACACTAACTTTTTATATTTTATTTAAATATTCCATTAACTGTTTTGTTTAAATAAAATGTCATATGTCAGGCTTTACAGGGTTAAACCTGGAAATTAAGTCAATAAAGTAATTTAAAAAAATGCTATGATGTAAAATGCATAATACATTTGTGATTAATGAAACCCGGACAGCATTTTAACATTTATTCAGTGAATCAAGTTGATATTGCAACACTGTATAACATCTTTTCAACATCTTATTGAAATGTCAACAGTGATTTATCAGTATTTTGTTGACCTTTTTAACATTACATGTTGTTTAAATGTTTCTTTTGAAGCAAGAACATTATTTTAAACCATATCTCAATGCTGAAGGTTGGTCACATGACCGCTGTGATTGTAAATAAATGACATGTGATTTGGTCAAGTTCAAGAAAACATAAGCTAAAGTTTAACTCACCAAATCACCCTGAGAGAAAAACTCCTTATAGATCAACTCCTGCAACACAACAACAGAAGCGTGAGAAACACTGAGTGCTGTGTGTGTGTGTGTGTGTGTGTGTGTGTGTGTGTGTGTGTGTGTGTGTGTGTGTGTGAGAGTGAGTGAGTGTGTGTGTGTGAGTGAGAGTGTGTGTGTGTGTGTGTGTGTGTTACCGCAATCTTCCTGGTGGTTTTCCAGCCCTTGGTCTGGTCTGAGAGGTCACAGGAGGTCATCAGGAGACACAGCAACAGACTGCGATGCGTGTGATTCTTCTGGTTATAACCAACTACACACACACACACACACACACACACACACACACACACACACACACACACAAATGATGAAGAGATGGGGATTTAGTCTCGTACTTCTTTAGCTTATTCTGAAGTACTGATATTATATTTCATTAGTTAATATTGTTTATTTGCATTATTGTTTTATTTTACAACATGAACTTTAACTTTTATTTAATTTAATTATTTTAACTTTTTTCAACTTTTATTTTTTTATAATGTATTTAATGACTTGTAAAATATTTTTTTATTATTAAAAAATGAATGTTCAATTCACTTCACATTTATTTGTATAGCGCATTATTTTACTTCCATAAGAGCTTTTCACAACACACATCATTTAAAAAATGATCAACATTTCAAAGCACACACACACACACACACACACACACACACACACACACACACACACACACACACACACTGGCATCTCACCGTCGGCCATCTTCTGCAGGTCCTTGAAGATCCTCAGGTGATGAGCCAGATCTGTGGCCAGGATTATATCTCTGATCAGATCCAGCATCCGCTGATAATCCTGGAACACCGAGAGCAAAGCATCATGGGGCAGCAAAGCATCATGGGGCAGCAAAGCATCATGGGTCCGCAAAGCATCATGGGTCCGCAAAGCATCATGGGCCAGCAAAGCATCATGGTCAGGGAACGGACCACAAAATGATTTATTTTTCATTTCTTAACCAAAAGAAGATGCAGAAGGTTCACCTTTCTAGAGAACTTCTCAAAGATGTTGCAGCCGTGTGTGTTGAGGATCGCGATGGCCTGAGCAAAGTGATGTCTCTGAAACACACACACACACACTGAATCATTGAGTGTGTTTGAGTCAGTTGAGCAGCAGAGGGCAGCAGATAATCACAAGTGTGATGAAAAAGATCCAAACTGTTCTGTGATCTGTCAGACACACACACACACGCATACACACACACACACACACACGCATACACACACACACACACACACACACACACACACACACACACACACACACACACACACACACACACACATACACACACACACACACACACACACACGCACACACGCACACACACACACACACACAACCGCCCACTCATCTGTCAATCTACCACACCAACAGCTTCTGTGTGGCTTTAAAGGATTAATTCACTTCCGAATAAAAATGTCCTGATAATTTCCTGTCCCCCACATTATCCTAGATGTTCATTTCATGATCAGGTTTTTGAGGAAAACGTTCCAGGATGTTCCTCCATATAGTGTCTTCAATGGGGTCCAACGGGTCGAAGGTCCAGATGTGAGTTTCAGTGCAGCTTCAAAGTCTCGACACGATCCAGCCGAGGAATAAGAGTCTCATCTAGACAAACCAGCGGACATTTATAACAACATAAAAATTTATATACTTTTAACCACAAAAGCTGCTCTTCGACTCGCTGTGATGCGACACACGTTACGTCATCAGAAACTCCATCTCATTTTCTCATTTTCTGGGATCGTGTCGAGACTTTGAAGCTGCACTGAAACTCACATCTGGACCTTTGACCCGTTGGACTCCATTAAAGTCACTATATGGAGAAACATCCTGGAACGTTTTCCTCAAAAACCTTCATTTCTTTTCCACTGAAGAGAGAAAGTCATGAAATGAACATCTTGGATGACGAGGAGGAGGAGAGTAAAATACCAGGACATTTTACTTCTGAAGTGAACTAATGCTTTAACACTATAAAACAACTGCTCAGACCCCTGGCTTAATCTGAGACAAACAGGGTTATTAGACTCATTAACTGAAACAGAACCAGTTAAAATATAAATGAAACGAAATATAAAATAAAAAAACTGAAGTACTAAAATAACTAGAACTAAATAAACATAAGTAGATACATACAAAACTAATACAAAATACAAAATCTCAAAAGTACTAAAACTTACTAAAATTAAAAGAAAAACAGAAGAAAAAAGAACTAATTGAAAATATTAATAAATACTTTAATAGCATCTCAATCATACTAAAATAATCCTGGTCATTATGAGTAAATATAAGCATGTTAACAGTGTGTGTGTGTGTGTGTGTGTGTGTGAGTGTGAGTCAGTGTGTGTGTGCGCGCGTGTGTGAGTGAGTGAGTGTGTGAGTGAGTGAGTGTGTGTGAGTCAGTGTGTGTGTGTGTGCGTGTGTGTGTGTGCGTGTGTGTGTACCTCCATCACAGATCCCTCTGAACTGTACAGAGCCGCCAGGACGGATTGCTGGAGAAAACAATAAATGCAGAAAACACTTTTAATTTATTACACTTCATGCTCTGTTGCACAGAGTTCCACAGCTGCAGTGTTTCTGACGTACCGAGTCGACCTGGAAGGAGTTGTTGGTTCCTCGATGGTCCAGATCGTGACACATGCAGGACACAAACAGCGCCAGGATCTCTATATCTCTGCCAGAAACACACATACACTCAACAACACAAACAGCAGCGACTTCTTCAGTAATTCAGTGTGTGTGTGTGTGAGTGAGTGTGTGTGTGTGTTCTTACTCGAGGTAGTTGGCTAGTTCCAGGTTCTTGTAAAGCAGGTAGCAGAAGTGTGAGACGGAGAACGCGTGCATCCAGTTGTGATACGGAGGGTCTCTATAGCCCTTCTTCACCATCAGACAAAACCTAAACAACAGGAAAACCACCATAACACGTTTATTTCGACATGAATCTCATTATGGATCCTCTCAGTTGATTGACACTCCATCAGTCTGAAGTGTGACATCCCTCTATGATGTCAGACATGACTTATAGATGAGGAGCTCCGTTGCCTGGCAACAGCATCAGTGAGGTGAGGTGAGGCACTGATCAAATATACATGAGGTCAACACAAGATTGACAAGACTGTCAAAGGAATCAAAGTCAGTGTGTGTAACCAACATGTCATGTGACAAGAAAAGCATAAGACAGGAAATGACATCACAGACATGATTATGCGTCACGGTCAGTACATCTCAAGAGTATTCAGATGAGTTAGAGCTGTCCACAGAAATGTATTTCATTTTTTTTGTATCATCAAAAATATGTTTTAAAAACATAAAAAATTATAATAATAAATATATATATATATACATATATTTTAAACATATTTTTGATGGTAAAAAATGTCATACAAATTAAATCTAATTATTTTGAAAACTTGAAAACCTAACCATATATATATATATTATATATATGATTGAGAGGTGTAGGGAGAATATTAAACTACTTGTACCTGAAATTGAGTCATTATATCAAAAGATTAGTTCATTTTTTTTATAAATTAGTAGTAAAAAAATAAATGAAGTATAAATTGTTGTTCAAAACCAAATTAAATGCAAATCTGACATTTCTAAGAGCACACCACATGCATTTCCTCTCAGTGGAACTCGTGCTGCGTCTGAGAATTGTACGCTGTGGGAACGCCTCTCTGTGATTGGGTCGTGAAGCATGTGTGAAATCCGTCCAATGGCGTGACGGAACCTCATGTGACATCATGACCGGGAAACTATAAAGCATAACCTGAACCAAACAGCGTTAGCCTTTGTATCGTCTGTCTATGTGATGTTTGTCTGTCACAAGCATATACATTTCAATGCATTCGGAGTTATTTATAAAAGTGCAAGATGGCGAGCAAACAGCAGATTAAATCACGTGTTCCTCCTTGCCCTCGCGACATCACAGGTGGGGATACACACGATTTGTGTGTTGTTTGTTTGAGGCGGCTGATTGTGTGCATTGAGAACAGAGGGTTTAGAGATGAGCTCTGGCTGTTCTCTGCTCCTCACCTGCCAGATCTAGTGCCTTATCTCAGGGTTAGGAAGCATATGCTCAGCGGCTTCATCAGCCCGAGTGATGCTCTTCAGCTCTGAGGACTTGGATGCTGTCAGGAGATGTTGAGGACTCGCCACCTCACACTTCTGCTTATGAGGAGCTTGTGGAGGTTATAACTCGTGTCTTGGCCAGATTAAACATCGACTGGCCGGCCGAGAAACAGTAAGATCATCATTAAAGTAAGCAAGACGAACGTTTCCTGCCCTCTAGATCAGGACTTCTCAAACCTTTCAGTCCACGAGCCCCCAAATAAACTCCTACTATCCTAGGAGGTGATTAAAGTATACAAACGTTGTGTGAAACTGTGCACACGCACTACCAGGCCTATCCAAACACGAGCATAATTACAACACAAAAGAACACAACAGTCAAAACATCCATTATATTATTTTATAGTAATTTACTCATTACTGTCATTTAAATATTAACATCACCTTATGAGATGGGTCATGGGCGTCCGTAGATTAGTGGTCTTCCCGAAGCCAAACACCTTATCTAAAATCTCTATGCAAATAAAACAAGCGCAAATTCCTCTATGCGCGCATCTTTCAGAAATCAGAGCTTGGCAAGAGTAATATCAACTCAAATAGGCTACTACATCATAGAAATGTTCTACGATATGATATCGTACATAATTGTATGTATATTTAAATGATTTAAGCCTTGTACAATATATACCTGAATGAATGGAATTAGCACAGCACGATCACAAATCAAACAGTGTTAATTGCCGTCTCTGCGCGTCTCCATCTCTCAGCAACCAAACCAGCTCTAATAGCCTATAATCAACTAAGATTCATATACATTAATTACTACATGATATGTCTATTTAAATGTTTTAAACTTCGTATGATGTGATAAGCTACATGATAGATTTCTTTGTCTCGGTCTCTCTTGAAGCTGATCCTCGCTGTCCTCGTGTGTATTTGGGGCTCGAACTGTGAGGTTTTTTAATAAACCTTTTTTTCATCAAGGCAACGTCTTTTTAAGAGACATCCCTGCTTATTTCAGCAACACAATGCCAAGATTCATTCTGCACATGTTACAACAGTGTGGCTTCATAGTAAAAGAGTTCAGGTACTAGACTGGCCTGCCTACATTCACTTAAAATACCAGCTTGTTACCACGGCCAGACCCACCTGAGCTAGATATCAAAGACTAGAAAGACAGTTCACTCCTATTACTTATGAACGGGAGAAACTGTCCCGCCTTCTAAGTAAAAGAGCCAATCGCTGATTGGTAAAGTCCTTGCGTCACTGCATCGATCTATTAGAAGCTCCGGTTCCCATAGGAACCCGAGACTCGCGCTTGGGTGCTTCTCCTCCGCTGGCCTTCATTTGTTGTCTTTGGTCGATATTAACCAACGTTTCATTTCGTTGTTTCATTTTGATAAAAATATTATCCTAAGCTTAAAGCCTAAAAAATTACCTACGTGTCAGAATGTTTAACTTGGTGCTGTAAATTGACCGTTAATTGTCGTTAATCTGTCGTCATCACCTCAGGAGTAACGGTCAAGGAAAATCTGATAAGGCTGATTTTTACAAAAAAAATTATTTAACAACTATTTTAGTATTTTGTTACATTTAAGGATAAACTATGCTATTTATAATCGTTATAAAAATGTAAAAAATGTATATATTTTTATTTTATATAAATATTATATATATATCTAAATAAAAATCATCTCGCGACCCCCCCTCCCTGTCTCGGTCGCGACCCCTACTTTGGGAACCACTGCTCTAGATCACAACCTCTTCGTCAGGGCCTGACGTTTTTTCCTGATCTCCACCCTGAGGTGTCGAGCCGTTGGAAGAAGCCGGTTTTATATTGAGTCTTTAGTTCTCAGACTTTGAACTTTTCCTCCATCCTGGAGCTGAAGGAACACGGCCATGGGGCGAAGCCTAAGGTGGAAGAGACGCTAGCTAGATATCTCTCAGATAAAGTGTATTCGGTGGCAGGCCAGGCTGCAGCATGTCTGCACACCTTGTCCATTCTACAGGAATACCCGGCTGACCTGCTAGGAGACCTCGATGAGGGCGAGGGTGTGAGTCCGGGCGCAATAAGAGAGCTGTGCCGGGCCACAGATATACAGTCAAACCAAAAATTATTCAGACACCAGATATCATTTGTGATATTTTTTTTACTAGTGGGTCCAGGAGTGAGGAGAGCAAAATAAAGTAAACTGTGACATATTATACCCAAAAATTCTTCATACAGTGACTACAAGTAAAATGTATAATAATTTGGGACCAAAAATTATTCAGACA
Organism: Abramis brama; assembly: GCF_963993115.1. Classification (NCBI taxonomy): domain Eukaryota; kingdom Metazoa; phylum Chordata; class Actinopteri; order Cypriniformes; family Leuciscidae; genus Abramis; species Abramis brama. Next base: position 1,579,879 of record NC_139972.1, read on the forward strand.
CTTTGACCTGATTTTTGTTTTTTCTTTAATTGCTAATGCTCTTTTTACACACAGACTGAACAAAATGAAGCATTGCTTGGTGATTGGTTGAGCTAAACTGGTATTATCTAATTGTGTAGTTTAATTTAACAGCTGACAGATATTCAACATAATTCATTTGTGAGACAGTCTAACAGAAGGACGGACAAAACCAGTGAAATATCAACTGAGTTCTTGTCATATTTTATTACTATTTTCTAAACTATAGCGAATAAACTGTGATGATGTGAGAAATGTTGAAGGAGTCTGAGTAAGTTTTGGTTTGACTGTATCTCGCCAGGCCACCAAGGAGACGACCAAGTCAATCGGCCGGTCTATGGAAGCCCTGGCGTCTATGGAGAGACATCTATGGCTAAACTTGCCAGGAATAAAAGAGAAATGGACGCCCTGCTTTCCCTTCCTGGCCTCTTCAGCGACGCTGTCACCTCAGTCGTCGAGAGGTTTCAGGAGGCAAAAAAGCAAGCAGAGGCGTTCCAGTTTTGCCACTTCAGGGCACCAAATTGGCTCGAGAGACTGGTTCCCTTTGTATATTTTTTGGCAGAGTGGAAGCTTCTGCCAAATATATCTCAATGGGTCTTGCACTCCATAGAAAAGGTTACCTAATTCAGTTTGGGTCTCGCCCACCTAGGTTCAGGCTCTGGTTATGAAACAGGAGGTAAAAGCTCAGTTGGGGATGGAGGCCATAGAACATGTTCCTCCGTTCAGGTTTTACAGCTGGTATTTTATTGTTCTGGAAGATGGAACAAAAATGTTATCCAATTTTAGATCTGCACCAACTAAATCATTCGGTAAAGAAGCTCAAGTTCAAAATGCTGACTTTGAAGCAAATCATGACACAAATCAGATCCTAGGATTGGTTTGTCACGATAGATCTCAAGGACGTATACTTCCATTTATCCATCCTTCCACTGCAAGTCAAGTCACCTTCATTTATATAGCACTTTTAACAATATAGATTGTTTCAAAGCAGCTTTACAGTGATTATAGGAAATTAAAGTAACAGAGATTGTTTTAGGCTTTACAGCAGATCTAGAATAAAGTTATTGACCAGCTAAAGTTAGTTTTGATTGATTCACTTCCGTTGCAAAGGTCAATAGTTATTAACTTAGTGGCCGCTTACACGACACCGTTTTAACTGAAAACCGGAACTTTTAATGTGTTCTGGCCGTTCTTTTGCACAACAACAGTGTTTGTTGAATTCTCAGACGCAGTGCAAGTTCCCTGGAGAGGGAATGGTTCTCTGAAAAGGGAACGATATGCTGCGTCACCCTGCCATTAGGGGTGGGAGAAAATCAATCCATCGATGCATCGTGATTCTCTCTCCAACGATTCTGAGCTTAGTTTTTAACCAGATGTGCGATGACGCTGAGTTTGCTTTAGAAACACCCGTATTCTGCTTGCTTCCAATTCTTCACACACATACTATACACCACTCAAACCTTCCGTAAAATAATCTTTCATAAAGATCGGAAAGGTTGAAGCGAATTACAAGGACATTCACAGGCTTCAATTCACAGGATGTGCTGTGAGAGACGCGAGCTTTGTTTGATGTTACACTTGAAGTGTGCTGTCTCGCCCGTCTGTATTTTCCTTACAAATGCTCTACAAAGTCATAATTTATGTGGTTTGGAATGCAGTGGACTTATATATTTAAAATATGAACCTCACTAACAGAAGGCTGCTTTCAATTTCAAATGCTGACACACGCTTTGTTTGTGTAGACTGCTCGCGCATGCGGCTGTGCGACTCCGTGTAAGTGGTTTAATGTACTTGTGCAAAATTAACGTAAACACAGCCAGTTATGTCTTAAGGGATTAAACGGACAGGACAAACCACATTACTTCTTAAATTTCAAAAGAGATCCGTGCGTGAATGCAGCTTAATAGACCTCCCGCAGTCTGATGTCATAATAAAAAACAACAGTAAAGATGAAAAAAAATCACTCACAGTTCTTGAATGGAAAACGTTCAGATAATCTTAAATACTGAAAGCACTCTTTGTTTGTTATATGTTATATGCTTGCTTGTAAGTTTTGAAGTTATATTAGTTTAAAATTCTTAACATACAACTGTTTTAATTATTTTTTTAAAATTTGTAATTATTTAAAAAAAGTTCTTAATTACTTATGTAAACTAATGAATTAATAAGGGGGGGGGGGGGGGGATAGATAAAGAATCGTTCTGGAATCGTATCGTGACTCCCAGAATCGGAATCGAATCGGATCGTGAGGTGACTAAAGATTCCCACCCCTACCTGCCATACTTACTGCACGCCTGTGATTGGCTTGCTTCAGCTTATCGGAAGCTAACTATCCAGCGTAGCGTCAGTTCTGGCAGGTAACGTTAGTTAAGCTCGTGTCAGCTGACTCTCATCTGATCCACGTCTACTTATAGAAATACAACACCTGTCACTGTATTCAGATATAAGCTGCTTCAGTCGCGTTTCTCAGGAGCTAATTACCCTCCTCCCATTAGGGAAGTACCCTTACTGATGGGTGTCCAAACAGCCTAAATTATGCACGTTGGACGGTGGTTCGTGGACGCTGTGCAGCGCCCCCTAAATCATTTTTTAGGGTTCACCCGTCACAAGAGGCTGCCCCCCCTCCCCGGGGGAGGAGATCCCACGCCTCTAGCGTAGCGGGGGCAACGTGGGGCCCGAAGTTCCCTTGGTGGAACTGCCGCCCCCGATGCAGTTTGGCCTGCGGCCACATGGTGGCAGGGTGCCGTCCCATGCCCTATTCGAGCTATGCCCGGTCAAAATTCCACAGGAAATGAACATTGGCTCCAGACTCCAGGTGTGGGGGACCCACAGGGAGACTCCCCCCCAAGCCGGGAATCTGGAGCCTTAAGTCGGAAATAAAACCACTGTGATTATGAAATATGACCCTTTAATGGATAGTCCACAAACAGCCTACAGGGGCTCTGTCAAATAAGTTACAGACGGGACCTCAACACATGTGGTGAGAACTTAACGAAAATTTTCTGTGAATTCAACAGCTGAAAATTTCAAAGTCGAAAACAGCATCCCACGTATAACCTATTGGAGTTACGCCCGGTCAAATTTCCACAGGAAGTGACAATATCTCGGAAAGAAAGCCGATTTGGGGCTCCAGGTTCCTGGGGTACATAGCTTGCCTGAAGTCGTCAATAAAACCACTGTAATTATGAAATATGACCCTTTAATGGATAGTTCACAGACATCCTAGAGGGGCTCTGTCAAATAAGTTACAGATGGGACTTCACCACATGTGGTGGTAACTCAACTAAACTTTTCCCTGAATTCAACGGCTGAAAATGTCTATGTCGAAAACAGCATCCCATCTGTAACTTATCTGACACGGCCCCTGTAAGCAGTCTTTGGACAGGAAGTGTCCCCGGCCCCCCTTTGTCCTTCGGGGGTCTGAGCGGCCCCAAACTTCACAGAAAGTAACGTCGCGAAAGTAACATTGCGTGTGCCTGTGTGACATACCGTGAGCTTATTGCTTATCCATGGATGCGCAGGGAGTTCTTGCCCAGAACAGAACCATACTGAACCATACTGAACCGACTGCTAATTGTCAGTCGTATTTGACGATATGGTCCTGACAGAACTGTTTGGTCTGGGAATGCTTTATAGTTTCCCGGTCATGACGTCACCCCCCCATGAAGTTCCATCATGCTATTTGACTGATTTCACAAGTGCTTCGCGATGCAAAGACGCAGAGAGGTTCCCACAGCGTACAATTCCCAGACGCACTGTCTTGATCCCTTTTTCAGGGAACCATGGTTACAGTCATTATAACCTGAGACAATTTCTGAATCGTCAATCTTTGTTATTGACCTATTAAAGGGGCAATCAGACAGAAAAGACAGGTGTGTGTTTGTACCTGGCTAACGTGTGCAGGTCGATCTTATAGGTGTTTATGAAGCCCATGTCTTCAAACATGCTCAGAACGCCCTGCGAGAGACAGACAGACAGACAGACATCATCAGTGTTTCTCTTCAGTCGGTCCATGTGAATCTCGTTGTTGGTTCGGTGTGTGTCAGTACCATAGGCGTGCTGTCGTCCGACAGAGATCGCGGCGTGTAAGTGAACTCTGCAAAGTTGGGGTGGATTATCTGGACCGGCTCAATGCCGGTGTCCAGAAGTTTAGTGACCTCTTCCTCCGACACCTTCATATGGTACATCATCATTTCATTAGCCAGATGACTGCGGAACTGAGCCTCGTGGACCTTCTTATACAGGAGAGACTGACACACACACACACACAGAGATATAAATAAACAACTAAGATATTACACATATCACATATATAAACACAAATGCATTATATATATATATATATATATATATATATGTATAGCACAATAATAATAATACATAAAATAAATAAATAATACATAAAAAGTCATATTAAATAATAACACATTAATAGAACAAAATCATATAAATTGTATGAATTAGTAGCACAAAATAACATAAAATGTATAGATTAGCAGCACAAAATAGTATAAATTGTTGTTCAAAACCATATGAAACCTATATATATATATATATATATATATATATATATATATATATTTATATAGTGTATACATTTATATTTTATTTATTTTTGTAATATATATATATATATATATATATATTACACACACACAGTAAAATAAAAATATAAATAATTTTTTATTGTATATACAATATATTTTTTTGATTATACATATATATATATATATACATATACACAGTCAAACCAAAATTTATTCAGACACCTTCAGCATTTCTCACATTATCTCAGTTTATTCACTATAGTTTAGAAAATGGTAATAAAACATGAGCAGAACTCAGAGTTATCAAATCAGTTGATATTTGACTGGTTTTGTCCGTCCTTCTGTTAGACTGTCTCACACATGAATTATGTTGAATATCTGTCAGCTGTTAAATTTAACTACACAATTAGATAATACCAATTTAGCTCAACCAATCACCAAGCAATGCTTCATTTTGTTCAGTCTGTGGTGTACAAAGGTCGCATTTGCAATTACAGAAAAAACACTTCAGCAAAACATGCTCAGGTCAAAGTGTCTGAATAATTTTTGGTCCCAAATTTTTATACATTTTACTGGTAGTTACTGTATGAAGAATTATTGGGTATAATATGTCACAGTTTACTTTATTTTGCTCTCCTCACTCCTGGACCCACTAGTAAAACAATATGAAAAATGATATCTGGTGTCTGAATAATTTTTGGTTTGACTGTATATATATATAACAAAAATAAAATAAATGAAATAAAAATTATGAAAATAAAATAAATGAAATAAAAATTATGTATAAAAAAATACAAATTTCTAAGCTATTGAGTTGTGTTTTTTAGTAATGTAGAAACTCGTACATGAGCGATACTGATGCCACAGTAAATGGAGAAGGCCGTCGCCAGATCCTCATCAAAACGATTGAACCACGGACCGTTAGTTTTATTCACCAGTTCTGCCACTCCAATCACCTCTGATGAGAAACCACAGAGTCAGACAGACAGGCAGACAGACAGACAGACAGACAGACAGACAGGCAGACAGGCAGACAGACAGACAGGCAGGCAGACAGACAGACAGGCAGGCAGACAGACAGGCAGACAGACAGGCGGACAGACAGACAGACAGACAGACAGGCAGGCAGACAGACAGGCAGACAGAGGTCAGGACAAGCAGCTCAGAACAGTTCAATGTTCTCGTCGTCTCTGAGATCATATGGTTGATGCACGTCAACATCGCTTTGACTCAAAAGTCTCTGATTGCCCTCAACATCTCTACAAGCGAGCAGAACGACTACAGCACAAAACATCACACACACACACACACACACACACACACACACACACACACACACACACACACACACACACACAGAGAAAGACAATGCCCTCGAGTACACACACATTTAATGTCCGCCTCGAGTTCATTCTCTCTGAAGCGTCTGCCTTTAGCGGTTGATTTTAATGTGGCTGTTCAAGGTAATTGTGTAAAACGTGTCAGGACTGAACCTTTAACAATATAAATCTACAGCAACTTTCACCAGTACACACTGTAAAAAATTACAAGAAAATAACATATGAGTCTTTCAACTTCAAAATGTCATGCCTAATTCAATGCCGTTTCTTTGTAAATATTTGTGAAATTCACTAGCAATTTCTTCACCAAATCCTGCGCCATCTTTTTTTTTCAGTGTAATCTACATGTTTTTTTGAGGACTATTGAAAGAACTGGCTCTAATTTCCTCAATATCAATGTAAAATCCCTTTACCTAAAATCCCAATATACCTAACAGAAGTCAATGACATCACCCTACAGGAAGTGACATCATTTTGGAGGGAAATCAACAGCACAGACATTAGTATGTATTATCAATTAATCTGATGGATTCTGTGATGTTACTGTAGTCGTTGCAAATTAAATTTAGCTATTTATTTACATCCGAATCATTTTGTGTACATTATCAAGTTATAATTAATAAAGATTTAATTTAATAAACATTTTTTTTTTTTTGTGATAATATTGTGACTTTTGAAAGAAATGCCTCCAGGATTGCGCCGTCAGACCTTCGTTCTCGTCCTTGATGGGGAAGCAGAGTATGTTCCTGGTCCTGAAGCCCGTGCTGTCGTCCACACCGCGGTAAAACAGAGGGTGGGAATACGCATCCTTGATGTTGAGGATCTTCCCAGTGGTGGCGACATGACCCGCGATTCCCTGATCCGCCGGGATACGAAACTCCTTCTGTTTATTACAGAGAGAGAGACACTTACTCAGCTCTATAATAACACACACACACACACACACTCACACAGTCTGGTTCGCTATCTTTGTGGGGACTCTCCATAGACGTAATAGTTTTTATACTGTACAAACTGTATATTCTCTTCCCTTACACTAACCCTACTCCTAAACCTACCCATCACACACACACACACACTAACCCTACCCCTAAACCTACCCATCACACACACACACTCTCACACACACACATACACACACACTAACCCTACCCCTAAACCTACCCATCACACACACACACACACACTCACACACACACACACACACACACACACACACACACACACTAACCCTACCCCTAAACCTACCCATCACACACACACACACTCACACACACACATACACACACACTAACCCTACCCCTAAACCTACCCATCACACACACACACACACACACTAACCCTACCCCTAAACCTACCCATCACACACACACACACACTCACACACACACACACACATACACACACACTAACCCTACCCCTAAACCTACCCATCACACACACACACACTCACACACACACATACACACACACTAACCCTACCCCTAAACCTACCCATCACACACACACACACACACTCACACACACACATACACACACACTAACCCTACCCCTAAACCTACCCATCACACACACACACACACACTCTCACACACACACACACACACACACACACACACACACACACACACACACTAACCATACCCCTAAACCTACCCATCACACACACACACACATACACACACACACACACACAAACCCTACCCCTAAACCTACCCATCACACACACACACACACACACACACGCACACACACACACACACACACACACACACACACACGCATACACACACACACACACACACACACACGCACACACACACACACACACACACTAACCCTACCCCTAAACCTACCCATCACACACACACACACACACACACACACACACACACACACACACACGCATACACACACACACACACACACACACACACACACGCACACACACACACACACACACACACAGTCTGGTTCGCTATCTTTGTGGGGACTCTCCATAGACGTACTTCCTTTTATACTGTACAAACTGTATATTCTGTCCCCTTACACTAACCCTACCCATCAAACACACACACACACACTCATCGCACCTCGTCATCGCTCACGACTCCTCCATCAAACACTTTGGCCACTAGTTCATGACTGACTCGATCCAGCAGGAACACAGAACAACTGAGAGATAAAGAGAGAAATCAGTGAAATAACACTGTGAAACCTGAATAAATAAATCTGTTTCATCTCTGTCTGCATTAGACGTGTGTGTGTGTGTGTGTGTGTGTGTGTGTGTGTGTGTGTGTGTGTGTGTGAGTGTGTGTGTGTGAGTGTGTGTGTGTGTGTGTGTATAATCTGTTTGATTAAATGTTACAATATTTGACTGGAGGTAATTGATATTTATGAGGCTGCTGTTCTTGTCATGTGAACAGTTGCAAGGCTGGAATTGGTTTGGACGAAACCCAAAACGATCAGAGGCGTAATTAAGCGTGTGTGTGTGTGTGTGTGTGTGTGTGTGTCTCACATCTCAGCGTTGCTCAGGTTTCTGGCCTCGACGATGATCTCCTGCAGTAACACAGACACGTCATCTGAACGAGAGAGAGACACACAGTCAAATAAACCGCATCATTCCTCATGAAGCTCCTTCATCGCACGCGGAGTCACAGCTTCATCCCACAGCCACACGGAGGATCAAAGCTGTTTAATCTCCACATGAAACCGTTTGACTTCTGTAATGTGACTGGAATCTATTTATGAGTTTGATTTTATTGCTGTAACCTTTTATTACATTAACCGGCATTAAATGACTGAGTAACTATTGATGAAAGATGCAACAGCAGCCTGTATCAAACTACAGATAAACACTGACCATCATCCCACACCATGACATCAGCGAAATTACGTTTATATATTTATATATACTCATATATTTAACTTTATATAAAGAGCTGGTGATAATATAGATACATTTTGCAACAAAATCAAGCAGTTGATATGTTGAGGTGGTTTTTGATGACCCATAATGAAGACAAACAAGTTATAAAAGAACATAATAACGTCACAGATGATCAGACTAGGAATATGAGTTATGAGAGGAAATGTAAAACATTCAGATTTATTCATGCGAGTTTGACTCACCGAGGTGTGTGAAGAGATTCTTGGCCACTTGAAGAAGAGCCTGAAGAAAGATAAGAGTCAAACATCAAGAAAAACACAATGGCAAATGTGTGTGTAAGTGTGAGTGTGTGTGGACCTGCGCCTAGACACGACCATAACTCATGATGTAGTCAGCCGGATCCGGGCCGTATCCGGATCAGATGGAGGACCTAAAGTCAACTAGACTAGATTCTCCCGTGAAGGCCTCATTGACGCGACAACTATCGGCACTGATCCTCAACAAACTCGTCTCCATGTGTGTGAGTGTGTATATATATATACAGTGAGGAAAATAAGTATTTGAACACCCTGCTATTTTGCAAGTTCTCCCACTTGGAAATCATGGAGGGATCTGAAATTGTCATCGTAGGTGCATGTCCACTGTGAGAGACATAATCTAAAAAAAAAATCCAGAAATCACAATGTATGATTTTTTAACTATTTATTTGTATGATACAGCTGCAAATAAGTATTTAAACACCTGAGAAAATCAATGTTAATATTTGGTACAGTAGCCTTTGTTTGCAATTACAGAGGTCAAACGTTTCCTGTAGTTTTTCACCAGGTTTGCACACACTGCAGGAGGGATTTTGGCCCACTCCTCCACACAGATCTTCTCTAGATCAGTCAGGTTTCTGGGCTGTCACTGAGAAACACGGAGTTTGAGATCCCTCCAAAAATTCTCTATTGGGTTTAGGTCTGGAGACTGGCTAGGCCACGCCAGAACCTTGATATGCTTCTTACAGAGCCACTCCTTGGTTATCCTGGCTGTGTGCTTCGGGTCATTGTCATGTTGGAAGACCCAGCCTCGACCCATCTTCAATGCTCTAACTGAGGGAAGGAGGTTGTTCCCCAAAATCTCGCAATACATGGCCCCGGTCATCCTCTCCTTAATACAGTGCAGTCGCCCTGTCCCATGTGCAGAAAAACACCCCCAAAGCATGATGCTACCACCCCCATGCACAGCGCTAGCTTTGTTGCACATGACTTTCTCCCATGACTCCTCTGGATCATCCAAATGGTCATTGGCAAACTTAAGACGGGCCTTGACATGTGCTGGTTTAAGCAGGGGAACCTTCCGTGCCATGCATGATTTCAAACCATGACGTCTTAGTGTATTACCAACAGTAACCTTGGAAACGGTGGTCCCAGCTCTTTTCAGGTCATTGACCAGCTCCTCCCGTGTAGTTCTGGGCTGATTTCTCACCTTTCTTAGGATCATTGAGACCCCACGAGGTGAGATCTTGCATGGAGCCCCAGTCCGAGGGAGATTGACAGTCATGTTTAGCTTCTTCCATTTTCTAATGATTGCTCCAAAAGTGGACCTTTTTTCACCAAGCTGCTTGGCAATTTCCCCGTAGCCCTTTCCAGCCTTGTGGAGGTGTACAATTTTGTCTCTAGTGTCTTTGGACAGCTCTTTGGTCTTGGCCATGTTAGTAGTTGGATTCTTACTGATTGTATGGGGTGGACAGGTGTCTTTATGCAGCTAACGACCTCAAACAGGTGCATCTAATTTAGGATAATAAATGGAGTAGAGGTGGACATTTTAAAGGCAGACTAACAGGTCTTTGAGGGTCAGAATTCTAGCTGATAGACAGGTGTTCAAATACTTATTTGCAGCTGTATCATACAAATAAATAGTTAAAAAAATCATATATTGTGATTTCTGGATTTTTTTTTTTTAGATTATGTCTCTCACAGTGGACATGCACCTACGATGACAATTTCAGACCCCTCCATGATTTCCAAGTGGGAGAACTTGCAAAATAGCAGGGTGTTCAAATACTTATTTTCCTCACTGTATATGTACCTGCTTCAGCTGCAGTGATGAACACTAAAGCATTTGCATACAGAAGTCTTAAAGGTACAGTAGCAGAAACTTCTCACCTGACACTCAAACTTGAGCTTCTGCTCTTTCTGGAAGGCCAGTGTGCTGGTGAGAACCGTCGACGTGTAACAGAAACAGTGTTGAATCACGTGCTCGTCGGCCTCCATGTACCTGCAAACACACCGGGAACACACACAATATTACTGCATCACAAACACACACAAATTATGATTAAATCTGAGGTCAAACTAAATATTATATGAGACATTTAATTTTACACACACTAAATCATACACACACACACACACACACACGCACACACACACACACACACACACACACACACACACACACACACACACACACACAGTCACTCATACACACACACACAAATCACAGCATTTATATGACCTCTAGAACTGAAATATGGAAAGAACGACAGAACGAAATGAGACAAACAGATGGAGAGATGAAACCGAGAGAAATTCAATATCAAATATCAAACGGTCAGATCTCGACGTGAGGAATTTCATTTCCTTTATCAACGCGAGACGCCACGCTTCAGTCCAGATACACACACACACACACACACACACACACACACGCACTCGCACTCGCACTCGCACACGCACTCGCACACACACACACACACACACACACACACACACACACACACACACAATCAATCTCCGTCTGCATCGTTTCATTCGTTCAGATTCAGACGCCAGAGTTTATTGGCACACAAACTCTGTTAAACATCTGATGGAATACCAGTCAAAGGTTTTAGAAGTGGAAACTGTGATACACTACAATTCAAAAGATTGGTGTCAGTAAAATAATATAATATATGCTTTAATACTTTTATTTGACAAGGATGCATTAAATTGATTGATTGAAAGTTTTTGCACATGAACACACAAACAGGTTCAACTATAATAGCTCAAACTAAATATTATATGAGCTGTTTCATTGTACTTTAACTTTAACTATTATAAGAGATTATTGCAACCCTATTATCAAAACTTTGGATGTGTGAATACTGTTTAAAACCATGATTTATGGGCTTTTGTTATTTGTTGCAGCAATACACGTTTAAAAGAAAACATCAATGAACATATAGGTCAAAAGTTCATTAAAAATAGAACAGAATGGGTTACAAATTTATCTTAAATTAAGTTGAAAATTTTTCCATTGATTATTTTTTCACAAATATATATTCTAATATTATCATAAATGCTAGTATATACAGTATAACATATATATTAACATTTTACATTAGTGACAGTAAAGACATTTAAAATGTTACAAGAGATTCTATTTCAAATAAACATTCAGATGTATATAAATATGCAGATGATTTAGTAATTTTTACCCATGCAAAGAATTTTGAAAAAGCTTCGATTGCTTTGACTTCGGCTATGACCAATATTCAGGACTGGGTTATTATTGAACACAAAAGAACTGTGTGTGTGGAGTTACTTTGGATTCTACTCTCACTTATCAAATGTTATCAAATGTTGTAAACTTTAATTTAAAGAATTTTAAGTACATGAGGCCATTTTTGAAAGTCGTGCTGCCAGGTTGTATTTACATTCAATGATTTGTTCACATATTCAGTATTGGTTTAATAGTTGGTCATTCACAGGTGACTCTAAAGTGAATAGAATCACTGTATAAGAAGGCGATAAAAGTCTTGGACAAAAACCACTCTTATTTCATTACTATAACATTCTATAAAA
>NC_139972.1:1597500-1607500 GCF_963993115.1 Abramis brama
AATGAAGTGTAACAAGGACATACATTTACATTTGATATATATAAAATAATGTGAGGCCTCATTTTAAAACACCACTGATCTCCAAGGGCAGTGAGAGCGGAGGAAGCAGCGAATCGACTTCTGGCAGTGAAAGGTGCTTTCCTCAACTTCATGACCTCCTCATGCATCCATCCGTCTATCCATCCTCATCGTGACCTCAGACATACCAATTATCCAGCCGTGAACGTTCGGGACAGGGCGGAGGGTTCCAGTGGAACCTGGCGCTCACGACAGACCGGGGGCAGTCAACTCAGGATCCGACTCAAACTGGGCAACTCTTCCCAAAGGGGGAAACCCTGCCGAGTCTTGATCCCCAGAAGACTCAAGCTATCGACTCCAGTCCTCCACGGGACTGGACATTTAATATTCAACAATATTATTGATCTCCTGTTTTGACAGCATTATATGAGAACTGAACTGAGCTGGACGATGACATACCGGTTTTCTCCAGAGCAGCTGTATAAATATAAATGAACATTTTTTTTTTTTAAACAAAAATGAACCATCACTGAACTGACTTAAGCTGGATTGTGACACTATTTTCTTCTAGACACAAACTTTGTTGCATTATCTTCCTGTTATCTCTGTAAAGCTGCTTTGAAGCACTCTGTACTGTAAAAAGCACTGTATAAATAAAGGTGATTGACTTGACAGAGCCTCGAATGAGACGTTGGGTCCGTCATGAGAAGGATCCGCATCCTCACCCGGAGACTCCATGTGCCGGAGAATTGGGAGGCCTGTGCGGCAGAGATCACACTATAAGCCTCTGATCACTCTGCGTATTAACTGAAGCGGACTAATGACCAGAAGGGGGAATAACAGATGGGACTCCACCTTTGTCAAGGTACTGGGGTCTCGATCTCAACATTGCGATGGTCATTTTCCCACACAGGGAACCCGATCATCACCGAACGCTGCCTCAGCACGCTTACGGCCGAGACACGTGAGGCAGGGATCATGGCTGTCAGACGGGCCAGCAAACACACGGCTGGAACGCCATCTTTAGAAAGATGCAACTTGCCCTTTTAGGGAAACTGCTCTTTTATTAGTTGAAGCACCCATGGGTGAAATCATTGCACTTAGCTGTGCACGTTTGCTCTTTCATGCAACACCTGCCGACTACGCCATCTCCCCCACCCAGAGCTTCTGTTCTGTGTCAGCGCACACAGAAGCCGTCCGCAGAGCGCTGAAGCGTTCGACCGCTCGCTCCGAACCGGAAAGCTGAGTTGCATGCTTGCTTATATATACCTGTATACGGGGAACGGCTTGCCATAGAAATCTCACTCGCCAATGTGCATTGGCTTGTTTTTGCTCTCAGGCGAGATCCCACTGCGCCAGTCAGTTCTTATGTAACGTGTGTGAAAGAGAGAGAGTGTGTGTGTGAGTTTGTGAGTCTGAGTGTGTGTGTGTTTGAGAGTCAAGTCAAGTCAAGGTAGTTTTTATTGTCTCCCGTAGGATAAATTGGTCTTAGATGAGAGAACTGCTGCAACATCAACCCACCAAAAACATCCATCATGCAAACATTAATATTCATTCCACATAAAACTTTCCTCCCTAAACTAAATAAAAGCACTATTCGTAAATAAAGAATCGGTCACTGATAGGTCAATATGTTTATTGCTGCACGCTGTGTGTGTGTGTGTGTGTTTTCCTTGTTTCAATGTGAATAAATACAGATAAGCTTTTATATTATGCGAATGATCCTTTAGGCACTGACCTGTAGAACACAAATCTCTCTCTCTCTCTCTCTCTCTCTCTCTCACACACACACACACACACACACACACACACACACACACACTTTCATTTCCATAACAGCGTGCAGCAATAAACATAATGACCTGTAAGTGAGCACATAAATCAAATGTCCCGGTCCAAACAAACGCAGGTCAGACACGATAAACCATCTGCTGATCCGGCTGCGTTTGTTCTCGTATCTTTCCATCGACTTCTATTGTGTTTATATCTAATGGTGTTTGTCTTCTATTGTGTTTATATCTAAAGCTAATGGTGTTTTCTCTCCCCTAAGTGTCACAAACACCAGCATAATGATACATTTTGTAACAGGGAGAACAGCTTTTTCTGTTTTAGTGCGTTGCCATGTGGTTGCTAGGGCATTACTTTTTTTCTTTTTTTTTGGTTTGTTATGAAAATGTCTAGTTAAAAAAATCAAGGACCACAATAGAAATAAGTTAATGCAACTTTATTGCTACTTTTTATGTCAGATAAACTCACCTCAGCTGTTTGCTCAGGTCCGAGTAGGGTTAGTGCGTGTCTATGGTGTTCTGGTTTCTAGGGCATCGCTAGGTAGTTTCTAAGCTGTTGTCAGTACTTGTATTATGTCTTACATGGTGTCTATGTAGGCAGCTCACTAGTTTTGGAAACCAGTCCGTTCTGTCTCAGGACAAAGTCTAATGACAATGAATAGAAAAGCGTGTGTGTGTGTGTGTGTTTGACTCGTGACTGAGGTTAATTGTTCTGTGAGCGTATGTCTTTGAGTTGCTGTAATTGAATAAGAGTCCAGAGGGACTGTACAACAGTGAAAGCCCGATGACCTTCACGAGGAGCTGGAGGCGTTGAGCTCTCGAGAACTACACCACACACACAACACACATCAGGACTCACAACTCAAGGACACGCAGATGAAAAGACAGTTTTGTTCTCTTTTGAAAGCGTGTTTTTGTTTGTGTCGTTTACTTACATAGTTGATGACTTTAAGCTGAAGAGAAGCGGCGTCCAGATCGTACAGCTCACCTGTCAATCACACACACACACACACACACAGTATCTCTCAGTTTGACTGGCCAAAACTCACTGTATCTGAGAGATAAAACGTTTCTTTTGTTCTAAAATTAACATTATGTCACATACAATATCACACTCGTTTATTTCACAGACCTTTAATGCTAAAGACAGGTGTGTGTGTGCGTGTGTGTGTGTTTACCACACAGCTGTAAGATCTTGCGGTCGAGTTCTCTGTAGTCCTCTGGCTGTGGTTTGGGCTCCACTGGTGCATTGTGGGATTGATGACCGTGTGGCCGTTTGGAGCATCTCTGCACGTTTCTCACTCTCTTACAGGCCACGGTGAGCTGATGGACACACACACACACACACACACACACACACACAAACACAAACACACTCTGTCTATCTGTCTGTCAAAAATAATATTGATTAACATTAACATTACGTATACTGATTATATTATTCACAAGAAGAACAAGTTATTACATTTCGATGCAAGGTTATAAATACAGTCATGTTTCTCCTTTCATTTTAACTCATGTTGACATTAATCAGCTTGAGCACAAACACAGGGATGAACGTTTCCTTTCTCAGTCCTTCGGTCAGTTCTGACAGAAATCCCTTTTTCTGATCTGCACATATATCTTCATGAAAGAAACACACATAACTCTGACCGCTTGTACATGGCCTTCAGATTTAATATATTAATAATAAAGCAATTAATAAAAAATAAAGTACATAAAATAATAAAATAAATAAAAATAAAGCAAATTTCAGAATAATAAAAATAATTTTATAATAATTTAATTAAAAAAAAAAATTCATAATTTTTATTTAATTTTTTATTCTGAAATTTACTTTATGTTATTTTGTTATTTCATTTTATTTTTTATCTACTTTATTTTTTATTTTATTTTTGAATTCTTTCAAATTTTCTGCCTGTTCAGTTCTCCTCTATTCAGTGTTATTCTCTCTCTCTCTCTCTCTCTCTCTCTCTCTCTCTCTGTCACGTTCACTGTGTTTTCTGATGGAGACCGACACACACACGCGCGTTTGCGTACATTACGAGGGCAAACACAGCTAATGGAGGACCACAGTCTCTCTCTCCTTCATTCCTCCGCTTCTGTTCTTCATCTCACAGAAACACGTCAAGCGTTTAATTAACAGAGCGGATCCAGAGAGTGGAAATACTGAGTGTTTCTTCACATCTATATCGGCTGTTTTAAAGCCGTTGGATCAGAAGACACGACCATTATATCGTACAGTAAAAGAGAATACATCATATTAGAAACTTTTATTCAACAAATCGACTTCTGCTGTTTCTTTCTCTTTATCTCGAGACTCTGTCCTTTCTTTCGCGTTTCGTTTGCTCTCCTGTTCATAAGATGCTTTTAAAGCATCTGATGTTAAATTGCTTCTCTAATCAACAGAATCAAAGCTCTGTGGAGTGTGTGTGTGTGTGTGTGTGTTCTGATGATGATGATGGTAGTATGATGAAAGCTTTTGGACCCTTATCACCTCAAATAAAACCTGAGGAGAACGAGGAAGCTTGGCTTTTGACTCCACTGAGAGAAACATGAGGATGAAAGAGATGAAATACTATAGAGCCGCTGCTCTCTGGTCAATTCTACATTTGTGTTTTTGTTTTTGTTTTTTATTTCATCAGAATGGTACAAAACTTGGTAAAACTGGCACTTGCTGTGTAAACACACACAAAAAAATCATGGACATGATTAGAAATAATATTCACACTTGTGTTTCTCGCGGTCTGAAATGACGCGTTGGAAATGACTGAGAGTTTGCTCTAGTGGAAGCGTCTGGAACTGCAGCCGAACACACTCTCACTGAGAGATCATTTATCAGATATCAACCTCACATTTGAAACACAGCGAGTTTAGATTTATGGCTTTGATTCTCTCACAGTTTTAGAGAAAAGCGTGGTTTTGGATATATATATTTCATATAAAACTTGAGAATAGTATTTTAGCGCATTTTTCATAACAATAAACGTAAAATTCTTTAACTTTTTTTAAGTTCACTTTTTTCAAAACTTTTTTCACTTCATCAATAATCTGCCAAGTTTCGTCTTTGAAGAGATCAAACTTCAGTCTGTCGCTCTAGATTTTCAGGTCTATGCTCAAAAAGTGAATAAATGGATTATAAATACAGCGCAAATATAATTTAGTACCATAAAATCCCCTAAAAATACAAAATATTAAATAAAAAACATTACCGAACTAAAAAATGGTACATTAATTTAATTGAACAATTCTGTCATATTTGACCGACACGTGAAGAGCACCAGACGGTTAAGCTCTATATGTTCTGTGTGTGTATGTGTGTGTGTGAAGTGTGTGTTGGTCTCGTGTCTTACGTGTTTTTCCAGGACGTTGAGGTTTTGTTCGTCTTGTTCTGTCAGCGCTTTACAGCAGAGCTGTGGAGAGAGTTACAGTGTGTCAAATACATCACACAATCCATTACTTCTCTCAGCAAACCACCTGCTCTATTTCTGCCAGCACTCACACACACACACACACACACACACACACACACACACACACGTCCTCTGGCGATTTGCTCCATTTATTTTAGGGGTCATACTGTGACCTTTGACCCCGAGTCTGTCTGCAAGAGTCCCAGAGAGACACTCAACACACACACACTCACACACACACACACATTTCCCATGAGACACAGCGGCTGATCTAATAGTACCGACACTAAAGGACTGAAATGAAGTGAAACTAGCTCTGATCCAAATACTGTTGAGAAACTGTTGAAATTAATACTTTTATTCATCATGGACACATTAATTTGATCAAAAGTGACAGTAAAGACATTTATAATGTTACAAAAAATTATATTTAAAATAAATTATGTTCTTATGAACTTCACACCAACACCATTCATCAAAGAATCCTGAAAAATCAAATGTATCACGTTTTTACAAAATTTCAAGATTGCTAATAATCATAAATGTTTCTTGATCATCAGATCCTCATATTAGAGTGATTTGTGAAGGATCATGTGACACTGAAGACTGGAGTAATGATGCTGAACATCAGCTTTGATCACAGGAATAAATTACACTTTACTGTATATTCACATAGAGAACAGCTGATTTACACTGGAATAATATTTCACAGTTTTACTGTATTTTTGATCAAATGAGGAAGCATGAATGCAATTACAATGGCATAAATAATGTTATGAGATAATGTTTTAAATACAAAAATATTAAAAAAATGTGAAATGATGGTAAAAACAAAGTGATACTTTTAAAAGGGGTGGTGTGGCGCAATGGATAAGACACATGCCTTTGGTGTGAGAGACCCGGGTTCGAATCCACTGTGAGACACCAATGTGTCCCTGAGCAAGACACTTAACCCCTAGTTGCTCCAGAGGCGTGCGACCTCTGACATATATAGCAATTGTAAGTCGCTTTGGATAAAAGCGTCAGCTAAATGAATAAATGTAAATGTAAAATGTAAATGTAAAAGAATAAACTAAAACCGCCAGTAGGTGGCGACAATTAACTGTCTTAATGAGTGAGTCATTGAATCATTCATTCATTCATTCGTTCATTCAGTAACAAAGCAAGTGTCTGTATTTATGAACGAGTCACTGAATCATTGACTCTCCCGATTCATTTAAAGCCGCAGATTCGTCCACTAATGAAACCCTCTGATGTCGTTCTGCCGTGGCTTCTGTTCGAACAACACGAGCAATACTGTGTTTAAACTGAACATCACTTAAGATTACCTCTTTGCTTGTTGAACAAAATCAGTGTGTTGATATTTGGGAAAAATTTCTTGCTTATATTTTTGTCAAGTCAAGTCAGCGCTTTACAGAGATAACAGGAAAATAATGCAACAAAGTTTGTGTCTGGAAGAAAATGGCGTCACAGTCCAGCTTAAGTCAGTTCACTGATGCTTCATTTCTGTTTTAAAAAAAGTTATTAATTTAGTTCATTTATATATATAACCGCTCTGGAGAAAACTGATGTCATCGTCCAGCTCAGTTCAGTTCTTGTATTTTGTGAAATTAAATGTTCATTCATTATGATGATATATTTATATATTATTTTAATACATTTTATTCATTCAACATACAAATATCTGGAGTTTGACAGGAAATGTCTTGAAATGTTTTATTAAAGGTGGAGAATTTGATGCAAAAGCTCTTTTTTGATGGGATGAATTTACATTTACATTAGAGTTTATTTTCTATTAGAAGCTCAAGTAAATGTTTGTTGCCTTTCATCGGTAACCTGGGAAGAGCCTAAAGAAGATCTGATACAATCCGTCACAAACCACTCTTTCTGTCGCCGCAATAAAACGTCTCCCCTGCGCTCAGAAATCATAAAGTTTTATTACTCTATTAGAAATAAACACTTTAATTAGACTACTGTCGCCTGTAAAGCTGCAACATTGGGCAGCTCGTTAAAAATAACGAGCTATTACATATTTCCACACGCAAAAAACAACCTGACATTCATTCGTCTAAACTCAGGATTCATTCGTTCAGAGCTGGAGAGAGAGAGAGAGAGAGAGAGAGAGAGAGAGAGAGAGAGACAGAGAGAGATAGAGAGAGAGAGAGAGAGAGAGAGAGAGAGAGAGAGAGAGACAGAGAGAGATAGAGAGAGAGAGAGAGAGAGAGAGAGAGAGAGAGAGAGAGAGAGACCTTTGAACAACTTTTATTACAAAAATTTAAAAAAAACAGTCTTCAATCAATTATTTAGCCAACAAGAAAACAAAAAAAATAAATAAATAACAAAACAACCATAAACCTTTTTACAACCATTATCATCATATATAATTATACATAGATTTGTAAATTGCCATTATAGTCAACATCGCAAATACAGTTATTTATAGCCCACTTGAACTTGAAATCTTCAATATTCTCATTCAGTCGATAATATTCAAATTCTATTCTTAACCTTGACTTCATCAAACCCTCATAAATCAGTACCACATCAGTTTGTCCCATACCACCTATTTTACTTTTACGAGAGAGCCAAACAGCTAACTTTGCTTGTCCAAAAATAAAATTGAGTAAATGACAAATCTCTCTCTTGCTACGTTTATATTTAGGTCCATAGATATAAAACTCAAGTGTAAAAACTTCTCCCAAAGTCTGACACCACCCTCCAAGAATTTCAAAAAGAGGTAATAGTCTACTACAGTCAGCAAACAAGTGAAAAACTGTCTCCTGCTGTTCACAGAAAGGGCACCCTATCCCCGCTAGTGGATCAAAATGTGCTCTGTGTCTGTTTGTAGCTATAATACCATGTACAACGCGCCACTGCAGGTCTCCAGACCTTTTTTCAATGGGGGGCTTGTACATGGTCCTCCAGCTACCTTTCGGGGAAGAGTCTGATCCAAAAAATTCTGTCCATTTAGACTCTTTTACAGTTTCAAGTGCATGAAGATGAAGAACTTTTACACACAGCATATAAAGAGCTTTTTTCCCAATGTCTCTGAAACGCCCCAGTTGAGGTGTCTTAAAGGACAGAATACCACCTCCAATTCCTTGCCACAAGCCAGTCGCAGCTGTAATATCCAGTTCTGGGAAAGAAGAAACAGCATTTTCTTTTTTGTGTAAAAATAAAGAGTCTCTATAGTCCACCGGCATGCACTCATATAGATGGTTCAACATCCTCTGCACAACTCGAACTGATCTTATACCAAGCTTGGTAGCCAGAGTCTCTGCAGAAATCCATCCATCTTCAGTCAGTAAGTGTCCAATCTTTACAATATTTGCAGACCATAAAGCATGCCTCACAGAAGTTGATTTTAGAACATCCACATCAATTTTTGGGTTAAAGATCAAGGGTTCTTCCAATAACCACTGACTCTGTTCACCGTTTATATCTCTGCAAACTTTTAAAAGAGTCCACGCTCTCAACATTGACTTGTAGAACGATGACAGACCAGTTAAGTCCAGCTTATTAATGTCCATTAAGAACAGTTGACGATCATAACCCATTTTACCTGCTCTTCTCAGGAGGCCATGGGCTACCCCACGCCAGCTCACTTCTTCACCATACAGGAGTCTTTGAGCTGTCTGAAGTCTGAAAGCTTTGATTCTAGACCTGATGTCAATGAGTCCTTGACCTCCCTCCGTCCTGGGCAGATAAAGTACTGGTGCTTTTAGCCAGTGACACCCGGACCAAAAAAAGTCAACTAGTTTTTTCTGAATGTCCGTTATCAATTCTTCTGGGGGTTCTAATATCATCATTTTATGCCATAAAGTAGCAGCAATAAGATTATTACAGACCAAAACTCTACCCCTATAGGATAACTGAAGGAGCAACCATTTCCATAGAGACAACCGAGCACATGTTTTCTCCACTAGTCCCTCCCAATTCTGTTTCCTATAATCTTCAGATCCTAAAAACACCCCTAAGTATTTAAAACCTTCTCTTCCCCATTGCAACTCTCCAGGAAGGATGGGACCATTATTGTCTTGCCCACACCATACTGCCACACTTTTGCCCCAATTCACTTTTGCAGAGGATGCTCTTTCATAAGTTTCTAAACACTTTTTAACAACATTAATATCTTGATTACCTCTTATTAAAACTGTAAGATCATCCGCATATGCAGACATTTTAATAAACTGTGAAGAATCTATTTCTCTGATATGCAGTCCCATTAATTCTCTTCTTAATTTACAGAGTAATGGCTCAAAAGCAATACTATAAAGCTGCCCTGAGATAGGGCAACCTTGTCTAATACCCCTCTGAACCTTTATGGGGACACTGAGACTGCCACCTATTTTTATCAAGCAAGTTGCCTCATTATAAAGCAATTTTATACATGAAATTAAATTTTCTCCAAATCCAAAAGCCTTAAGAGTCTCAAAAAGAAAAATATGGTCAACTCTGTCAAAGGCTTTCTCTTGGTCCATTGACAAAAACCCAACATCAACATTGTTGTAAAAAGCATAGTCATACAGATCCCGCATCAGATGTAAATTATCTGCAATAGATCTGCCCTTTACACAATATGATTGATCCGTATGAATAATTTCATGTAATACATCATTTAACCTTTTAGCAAGACACTTAGAAAGAATTTTATATTCTGAACATAAGATAGCTACAGGTCTCCAATTTTTTAGTAGTGTCAAATCTCCCTTCTTTGGAAGCAATGTTAAAACAGCACGCTGACAACTTCTTGATAGACATCCTTCACTTATACATTTCTGA
>NC_139972.1:1615000-1652500 GCF_963993115.1 Abramis brama
TGTCATTGTTACTGTGTAATTATATATTTAAGTACGGTGTAATAATAATCAACTACATGTGCTTACTATAGGGTTAGGGTAGGATTTGCTTGAGGGTTAGTTACATGTAATTATGCATAATTTACTGTTATTACTATGGTAAGTACATGTAACATATATAACAAGGACACTGTAAAATAAAGTGTTACCCAAAATTTTAAAAAATATCGTTATGAATTTGAATTAAAACATATATAATATAAATACAATAGAATATAAATATACGAAAAACTATAAATGAAAATTAACAAACTAAAACTTATTTAAAATATTTTTATTTGAAATGAAATAAATAAATATAAATGCTAGATTAAAAACTAAAACTAAACGAAACTTAAAAATGTTGCCTAGGCAACTAATTGAAATAAGTTTAAGCTATTATTAAATGGTGTTATGAATGTCACCTTGATTCCCTGATTCCCTCCGGCATGACCGGTGTCTGAAGCACACGTGAAGCACACGTCTGAATGCACTTTTATGATGGACAGATGCACTTTTATGATGGACAGATGCACTTTTATGATGGACAGATGCACTTTTATCATCATAAAATGCATTATGATGGACAGATGCACTTTTATCATGGATAGATGCACTTTTATGATGGACAGATGCACTTTTATGATGGACAGATGCACTTTTATCATGGATAGATGCACTTTTATGATGGATAGATGCACCTTTATGATGGATAGATGCACTTTTATCATCATAAAATGCACTATGATGGACAGATGCACTTTTATCATGGATAGATGCACTTTTATCATGGACAGATGCACTTTTATGATGGATGGATGCACTTTTATCATGGATAGATGCACTTTTATGATGGATAGATACACTTTTATGATGGATGGATGCACTTTTATCATGGATAGATGCACTTTTATGATGGATAGATGCACTTTTATGATGGACAGATGCACTTTTATCATCATAAAATGCACTATGATGGACAGATGCACTTTTATCATGGATAGATGCACTTTTATCATGGATGGATGCACTTTTATGATGGATAGATGCACTTTTATCATGGACAGATGCACTTTTATGATGGATGGATGCACTTTTATCATGGATAGATGCACTTTTATGATGGATAGATGCACTTTTATGATGGATGGATGCACTTTTATGATGGATGGATGCACTTTTATCATGGATAGATGCACTTTTATGATGGATAGATGCACCTTTATGATGGATAGATGCACTTTTATGATGATAGATGCACTTTTATGATGGATGGATGCACTTTTATGATGGATAGATGCACTTTTATGATGGATAGATGCACCTTTATGATGGATAGATGCACTTTTATGATGATAGATGCACTTTTATGATGGATGGATGCACTTTTATGATGGATAGATCCACCTTTATGATGGACAGATGCACTTTTATGATGGACAGATGCACTTTTATCATCATAAAATGCACTATGATGGACAGATGCACTTTCATCATGGATAGATGCACTTTTATGATGGATGGATGCACTTTTATGATGGATAGATGCACTTTTATGATGGATGGATACACTTTTATGATGGATGGATGCACTTTTATCATGGATAGATGCACTTTTATGATGATAGATGCACTTTTATGATGGATGGATGCACTTTTATGATGGATAGATGCACTTTTATGATGGATAGATGCACCTTTATGATGGATAGATGCACTTTTATCATGGATAGATGCACTTTTATCATGGATAGATGCACTTTTATGATGGATAGATGCACTTTTATGATGGATGGATGCACTTTTATGATGGATAGATGCACTTTTATGATGGATAGATGCACCTTTATGATGGACAGATGCACTTTTATGATGGATGGATGCACTTTTATCATGGATAGATGCACCTTTATGATGGACAGATGCACTTTTATGATGGATAGATGCACTTTTATGATGGATGGATGCACTTTTATGATGGATAGATGCACTTTTATGATGGATGGATGCACTTTTATGATGGATAGATGCACTTTTATGATGGATGGATGCACTTTTATGATGGACAGATGCACTTTTATGATGGATGGATGCACTTTTAACATGGATAGATGCACTTTTATGATGGATAGATGCACCTTTATGATGGACAGATGCACTTTTATGATGGACAGATGCACTTTTATGATGGATAGATGCACTTTTATGATGGACAAATGCACTTTTATGATGGACAGATGCACTTTTATGATGGACAGATGCACTTGTATCATGGATAGATGCACTTTTATGATGGACAGATGCACTTTTATGGACTTCAAAACAGAAACGGCCATTCACTGCCATTATAAAGCTTTGAAGAGCCAGGACATTTGTTAATATAACTCAGATTGTATTCGTCTGAAAGAAGAATGTCATATACACCTAGGATGACTTGAGGATGAGTAAATCATGGGCTAATTTTCATTTTTGGGTGAACTATGCCTTTAAGGCCAAAGACTGATTGTTTCTCCTTCAGTATCGAATAGAGTTTCATACTGGACAGACCAGTGTGTGTTTAACAATCTGTCATCACGTCTGTCCTCCTGCTCTGCAGTTTTCCAGATTTCCGGAACATTCTTCAGGAGAGAAAGAGACAGAGAGAGACTTTGGCTTCTAAAAGCCTTTTAATTTATACCATTACAGAGCTAATATACAAAACACACACACACACACACACACACACACACACACACACAAATAAATAAAAGAGAGTGAGATTATTTAATTTAATTTAATTTAAAATTGAGCTTTGATCACAGGAATAAATTACACTTACTATATATTATATATTACTATATATTCACATAGAAAACATTTTTACATTATAATAATATTTCACTGTTTTTACTATACCGAACTGTAATGTAAGTCATCATCTGTTTATTGATGAAAGTTATGCGGGAAAATCTGATATCTGGCTTTAGAGACTATATAAGAAAGTACTTTGCAATAGCATGACTGTGAGTAAATGATGAGTAATGAGTGAATTATGCTTTAATATCTGGCAACCATCTCACCTGACATCAGATTCACCTTTCTGTCTGTCTCTTTCATGTTTCTCTCTCCGGTTTCATGTAAATGTGTGTTTTCTCATGTTAATGGCTGATGAAAGCGGTTGATCATTGTGTTTCTGATAAATGGCTTTACTCTGAACACCTGCACACAACACACATCTAATGGCATTCAAATGTTCACGTCTCTATTATTCTGTGCTTCTCTTTTCTTTCTGTATGATCACACACACACACACACATGCTCTGATCAATGAGGGTTAAATGTGTTTTTTCCTCTCTGAATGTTACTGCACACACAATAACTACAATCAAAGGTGTCGCATTATCATCACATGCATTTTAATGCCAGGGACATTAAGCCTGTGTGTGAGGTCTGAATAATGAGCAGATATTATAATTAATAAAATAAATGCCTGAGAGGATACAGAATGCATGCAGAGCTTCATTTCTACACTCTTATCTTCTACTGAGCTCCTTTAAACTCTTTCTGCGGGGATTTAACACACAAACACACACTGAATAATGCAATTCCACACGTGTCCGTCACTGTTCTCCACACAGATATGCTGAAGCGAGACAGATCCTCCGTGGTAAAGTGCAAATATTCGTGGTATTTTCACAGCGTTACCACAGTAACTGACTCGCTATTTCAGGGTGTTTTGAATCTATAGATTGGGTTTCTGAATGACTCACTACTTACAAAACTGTGTACTGTTGAATATTTCGATGTTGAAATTAGCATATTAATGGATGTAAATGTTGAAAGTAAAACTATACTGTAAATAAATTGGTGTAAGATTGACTCTGAAACAATTTTCACTCAGAAATAGCAAAATTTCGCAAATAATTACAAAGAAACTGAAGTAACACAATTACATTTTGAAGCAGAAGGACTAGTATTTTTGTAATCAAGTAATCGGTTGATTATTTTCACGATTAATTGGATATTTTTAAGAAGTGAATTTTATAAGTGAACAATAGCCTTTAAAATGACTTAAATACATATAAAGTATCAAAAGCAAGTAATCGTGTGGTTTTATTGATCAACACTGTTAAAATACATAATGTAATAAACAATATATTATAACAGATAAAGCAGCCTGTGGTTGTTGTTGTTACAGCAGATCAAATCCTGGTTTATTATCGGCTAAACGACATTTAATTCAAATGTCACTTAACTTTTAAAATATCTGTTCAGTTCTTTACAAAATAAATGCTACAGAACATGTGGACATGTTAAATTAGATACGTTTTATTTTGAACTTGCGATCAAGAACGATGGTTTATAAACGATTTACGTTACAAAACTGGAGAAATGTTTCCAGATGAACGTTATAAACCACACACACATCTTTTGTTCAGCATTTACTGTGAACTGAGCCACTCGGAGACGCTGAAGAAACTAAATTATGATTTTTAAATGGCTTTAATATATCGTGCAGCCTTAGAAAACGGTCTAATAATGCAGTTAAGGGATTCTTGTACTGCCCTAGAATAAACACACACGTAACATGAAGATTACACCGAATCCGTGTCGAACTAGTGTGAAGATCTCGACCTTCCTCATGCATTAGACACATCAAACAGCACATATTTACACAGAGTCAGTGAGCGACTGCAGGATCAAGTAGTGTGTGTGTGTGTGTGTGTGTGAGAGAGTGAGCGACTGCAGGATCAAGTAGTGTGTGTGTGTGTGTGTGTGTGTGTGTGAGAGAGTGAGCGACTGCAGGATCAAGTAGTGTGTGTGTGTGTGTGTGTGTGTGTGACAGTGAGCGACTGCAGGATCAAGTAGTGTGTGTGTGTGTGTGTGAGAGTGAGCAACTGCAGGATCAAGTAGTGTGTGTGTGTGTGTGTGTGTGTGTGTGAGAGTGAGCGACTGCAGGATCAAGTAGTGTGTGTGTGTGTGTGTGTGTGTGTGTGTGTGTGAGAGTGAGCGACTGCAGGATCAAGTAGTGTGTGTGTGTGTGTGTGTGTGTGTGTGTGTGTGTGTGTGTGTGTGTGTGTGTGTGATGGGTAGGTTTAGGGGTAGGGTTAGTGTAAGAGAATATAAAGTTTGTACAGTATAAAAACCACTACGTCTATGGAGAGTCGCCATTCAGATAGCTAAGTAAACGTGTGTGTGAGTGTGTGTGTGTGCGTGTGTGTGTGTGTGTGTGTGTTTGTGTGTGTGTGTGTGTGTGTGTCGGTCTTGCTTTATTAAAGCTCCTGCGTGTCATTTCAGCAAGCAGCTCCGAAGGCAACAGCAAAAATAACTTGATTTTTACATTCTCAATAGAAAATGTGATGTTTTTCTAAGCAGAACTGTCATGAAATGTCATTGCGTGGCCGTTTCGGTTTAATAAGTTACAGCTCTATATATATATATATCTCTATGATGTAATGCTCAGCACTTTCAAACCGGCTGACACTCAGATCTGGTTTCCCCAGGCAACCAGGAATATAACTGTCAATCATTGCAAGCGGCCAATTATTTAGAGAGGGGGAGAAGTGGGCGGATCTCACTTCAGGGGGGGCGGGACTGTAGATTTGATTGACAGCTTGACATCAGAACCATTAGCAGAATGGAAAAGATCCATGGTGAGGTCAGAAAAACAGAAAAGTCATTCGCTGTTAATGATACGCGCGAAAGACACGACATGCCATTAAAAAATTCTACTGGCTGCCTCTCGAAGACCAATTTATGGAAGTGCACTCAATTTCCAGAATTATGAGAAAAAAGGAAGTATGCTAACATAAATATAAAATAAATATATTGTGAGTAAATCATTTTTATTTTTATATTCCGTGGCGGAAACAAGCTTCCATAGGAATTTGAGCACACAAACACAAGAAACTGCTTCGACTTTTACGATGTTACGAGGTACGGGAGCAGAGGTCAGAGGTCAGACGTGATTGACATGTGTCATTATTCAGAGAGAAGAGAGGAAAGGCGAGCGCTCGATTCTGACATTTCTCACACAACAGGAATCAGTGTGTTCATCAGAGGTGTGAGTGAAATCTACCAGAACATCAGAACATCTCTTCATCTGTCTTCAGAAGAACCAGCAAACCATATAACACTGACACAAAACATCCAGTGTTACACACACACACGCACGCACACACACACACACACACACACACACACACACACACACACACACACAAGATCTGAAACTGACAGTGAACTCGTGTGAAAAACACACACAAATCATCCTCAAATGCTCTTCCAAACTTGCTGTGTATTTTCTACTTTCATATTTTATCCATCTTGTCTATTGTGTTCATAACAGTGTTATTATAGTATTGAGAAACTATCATAATATATATATATATATATATTATAAAATATTATAAAGTTTAAATTATAACGTAATTATATATAATTATATATTATATATAATTACGTATACTTCATAATTATGAGATAAAAAGTAAAAATTGACGTGTCATAATTAATCTCAAATATCAATTTAGTATTTAATCATTCTGACTTTTTAAATCATAATTTTAACTTTTTCTCATAATTTCGACTTTTATTCGAAAATAATATTGACTTTTAAAGTCATAATTTTGATTTAGTTTTTATTACTTGAAATAAAAACACTAACTGAAATAAACATTTTATTTCACTAATAAAATAAACTAATACATACAAATTAAACTTAAAAAAACTAATCAGACATATTTAAAGAAAATGACAACAAAATTAGAAAAAAAGAAAAAAAAGTTAAAAATATTAACAAAAACTATATAACTATAACTAGTTTTCTGTAATTCGATGCCAATGTAAAATATAGTGCTATAATTGTACATAAAAAATAAAATAAAAATAATATATAAAACTGCTAGATTACCACATGCACCCACAGGTGAATAGCAGAAGCCCCACCCCTTACCTGAGCTTCCCCTCCATCGGCACCTCATGGGGCGGATCTTCACATCGCAGCCGAGACTCCGCCTCCAACAGGTATACGAACACACACTCCTGCAAACACACACACACACACAGAGAGACAAGAGCCACTTGAGTCATTACAGTCCCGATCCATCATAATTCTGTTCACACACGCCTGGATTATCCGTATTCATAAACACATCTGGATTATCAGCATTCATAACCACGCCCTGATAATCTGCATTCATAAACACATCTGGATTATCTGCATTCATAAACACATCTGGATTATCTGCATTCATAACCGCGCCCTGATAATCTGCATTCATAAACACATCTGGATTATCTGCATTCATAAACACATCTGGATTATCAGCATTCATAACCACGCCCTGATAATCTGCATTCATAAACACATCTGGATTATCTGCATTCATAACCGCGCCCTGATAATCTGCATTCATAAACACATCTGGATTATCTGCATTCATAAACACATCTGGATTATCTGCATTCATAAACACATCTGGATTATCTGCATTCATAAACACATCTGGATTATCAGCATTCATAACCACGCCCTGATAATCTGCATTCATAAACACATCTGGATTATCTGCATTCATAAACACATCTGGATTATCTGCATTCATAACCACGCCCTGATAATCTGCATTCATAAACACATCTGAATTATCAGCATTCATAAACACATCTGGATTATCTGCATTCATAAACACATCTGGATTATCAGCAGTCATAAACATGAGTCGAGAGCTTCAATATCCGGCCAGCGTGAGGTTAATAAGAGCAGAGTCGTCAAGCCCTAACGAGACTCAGCCGAACCTCAGCCGTGGGAGAACAGCTTTCCCGACAGATTTCTGGTAATTTGTCAGAAATGTCAGGGGAAGTTTTGGACATGATTGTGCTTTAAACCCTTCTGGCTACATGAACCACTCAAGTGATGCTCTATATACAGCTCTTCAGGACTGACGGACTCACTATTCATTCCCAGTTTGACTTATAACATGCTGCTAAACCATAATCATACAGGAAATGCATGAAATAATACAATAGTCTAACACTGTTAAAAAAAGAAAAAAGTTGCTGCCTTAAATTTTTAAGTACAAACAACTTGGATGTTTAAGTCATTAAAAATGTGAAATTATGACATATTAAATCATAATTGTGAGATACAAATTTGAAATTAGGATTGTCATAACTATGAGATAAAAAGTTTCAATGATGATATACTAACAAAATTATGAGATAAAAATGTGAAATTATGACATACTAAATCATAATTATGAGATACAAATTTGAAATGATATCACTGTCATAACTACGACAAAAAGCCAAAATTAAGAGAAAAGGTCAAAATTATGACTTCAAAATCAGAATTATGAGATAAAAACTCATAATTTTGACTTTTTAAAAAATAATTTAAATTTAGAATGTCATACTTTCAACTTCATATGTGTGACTTTTTAATGTCATAAATCAATTTACTATTTCATAATTTAAAAATTGTACGTCATGATTTCCACTTTTGTCATAATTTCGACTTTGTATGCCATAATTATGTAATTATGACTTTTAATGTCATGATTTAGAATTTAGTCTCATAATTTCGACTTTTTATGTCTTACCAGAGCATGATTGTGTTTTTGTAAGTGGCAGAAATGGGCTTCCATAAGTATGAAACAGAATTGTGGAATGAAATGAGTGTGTGCGTGTGTGTGTGTGTGTGTGTGAGATAGAGAGAAATGCTGTCATCTGTTTGAAGTGTCCTTGAGTGCGAGTATCGCTGTTGGAAAATAATCAATAAAAGAAACAGCACTCAGGTATGACTGCGTCAGTGTGTGTGTGTGTGTGTGTGTGTTTTCTCAGCACTCCCAGCAAAAAGCACTCCTGAGACTGCTGCAAATGCAACATCAATAAACCCTACAGGAGAATCTATTTTATCTCAGAAGGCACTCAGAATGCTGATGAAGATCAGAGCCCAAACTGATGCTGAATCTGAATGAGTTTTGACCCTCCTGTCTCACCGTACACACACTGAACATCTACACACACACACCGTACACACACTGAACATCTAAATCTGATCTGATGATTTCTTTACTGTCAATGATCATGTGCTCTGCTCGTATTTCAGAAATCACATTTTAAGATGTTTTTGAAGACCTGCACAAATAAAATCAATCCTGTATGAATGAGGTTTAAAGGATTAAACCGTAAAATCACTGTAAAAAACACAATTTAAACAGTTTAAATACAGTTTTCTTTACTTAAGAAACACTATTAATAAAGGCTGATGTTTTATGTATTTGAGGACCGGAGAAGAGCGTCTTACACAACAGTTCTTCAGATGTTGCATGTATTCAGCGTTTTAATGTGAAATTTACATGTTTTAATCTTGCAAATTATTTTGTTTTGTGAAAGAAATTATTAAAGATTTCTACTTTTACATTTTCATTCAGCAAGAACATTAAATTGATCAAAAGTGACAGTAAAGAAATGTATAATATTACAAAAGATTCTATTTTATTTGTGTGTGTGTGAGTCTGTGTGGATGTGTATGTGCGTGTATGTGCGTGTGTGTGTGTGTGTGTGTGTGTCTGAGTGTGTGTGTGTGTGTTTGTGTGTGTGTTGGTGTGTGTGTGTGTGTGTGTGTGTGTGTGTCTGAGTGTGTGTGTGTGTGTGTGTGTGTGTGTGCGTGCGTGCGTGCGTGTGTTACCGCACCACATTTGGCAGGATGACTCTGAGCACATCTTTGATGGTTGTCTGAAGACTGCTGACATCAACAATGGAGGCCAACTGCAGCAATGCATCCTGGGAAAATAAAACACAGACACGCAGATAAATAAATCGTTTCTACCGTCTGCACTGCATTTGAAAGGTCAAAGGTTAATGAATCCTCTGGAAAAATAGCTATGATGAGTTTAACCCAGAGCCTCTGGAAATGTCACACCATTAAGGAAATTAATGTTGTCGTTCTCCACTCCCTCGTTTCCCGCTTTCTCACTTTGATGGTTCTGGAGCTCATCTCTCTATGAAGCCGATAGGGGGTTTGACCTTTGACCTCCAGCACACTGACCTCGTCAGCACGGCTCATTAGCACATCGACTTAACCCGAGAAATCCATGAAGAGAAGAGCCATTAGTAAGTGATGAGAGCGAGACACAGAAGCAGAAACGCTTTTAGCAAATTAGCAATGAACACATTGAGGGATTCAGTGCCGGGAACTAACAAGCTTAAATTAACAACTTTACATTCATACAGACATCACTGTAACTTTTCATGTAACACAATATTTTCAAAACAAACACTCAAACTAACTGACTCACTTGAACTGACTCAAACGAACAGACTCAAATGAACAGACTCAAACAAACTGACTCAAATGAACAGACTCAAACGAACTGCCTCAAACGAATTGACTCAAACAAACTGACTCAAATGAACAGACTCACAGATTCATTTAAATTTCACTCTAAAAGATTCATAGGAATGTTTTCAATTGAATTGAGTTCCTCGTGTTCAGTGTCAGATACTGTGACTTACAATTTAAAATCAGATATGCAAATATAGATTAGATTATGTATTTGAACAGATATTGCTGCCGGGATTAGTTTGTGTTAGTAGCTTTAGAGTAGTTATCTGCTTTATCAAAAGAGCAGAGTTTAGTTCAACTCATTTAAATTATGAGCAACATTATTATTGTTAACTTAAACTAAAACATTAAAAAATTATACTTGAAATAAAATAAACACTAACTGAAATAAAATAAATATATATAAAAACATAGACTGTAAAAAAATATGGACGTAGTGTCCGTGACGTCACCCGTAGGTTTCTGAACAGCATTTTTGAAGCCTAAAGTGGGCGGAGCCGGCCGTCGCCATCTTGGCCTTGCGTCACTCCCGGATAACAGAAAATAGACAAACAGGCGGGGCGTGAGTGGAGCTGAGGAGCCTGGCTATCTGAAATCACCTAGCTCGACGTGATCGAGTTAGCTGATGATGTAAAGCCAATTAAACGTTCCTATTTTTGCCCTTCGAAATATTATAATAGTTAAAAGACATGGCTACAAGTGAGACTGTGTATTACTTCGAGAGTGTTTGTGTATGACAGTGATTTATGTGCATACATGTCCGTCACTCTTTCGTGGTCCGTCAGCGCGGCATCGCTCAAGTTCGTAGAGAGCTTATTCAGTCCATTTTAAATTCTGATGTTGGCCGTCTCTCAAATGGGTTATGGTTTAACCGTTAAACCATAGATATATTGCCTTTGAAGTGCAAATAAATGCGCTAGAAAATCCGCGCTCATTCATGTGCATTTATTGCACGGACGGAGAAAGCGCCGACGCCTGCATGATTTCATCTGACGGTAACTTACATAAGCATATTATAATCCATCTGTTCCATGGGAGCAGAACGAACGAGCATTTATTGACGTTTTAAATTTGAAAACCCCAAAAAGCAACGAAATTGTCAGACATCCATTAGTGCATGTTCACAGAGGAAAACAACTGAAATACAGCGCTGGTTGTTCTCTCGAACGATAACGACGGAATCCAAAGACGTGGGCTTTGTAACGTTACCCAAGTATTAAATTGTATGAAATAATAATCCCGAAAAAAAGCACAAACACTGCAGAGATGGCAAGTTCAGCAGCTAACATTGCTGAGGTGAAGTGACGGCTAGTAACAGCAGACAAACGGCTAGCACTGACAGCGGCAATCCATCTGTCACTCAAGTGGCTTGGCCACACCCTTAAATTTAAATATTAATCAACTAAACGGACGAGTTATAAAATAATTCACCCCCCTCACAGTTGTTATGAAGGGCAAAATTAGCTGTATAGACCAAATCCACATACAGACACCAGGCTTTAAACACGTTTTTTTCTGCTGTAAAATTTGGCATTTTAACATGGGGGAGATACAGATTTGACTCACTTCTGACAACAGCCTCAAGCGGCCAGTCAACGAATTGCAGTTTAACTCACTTCCGTGTTGGTTTCAAGAGAGAGACGGGGAGGTTGCCGCTTGATAAAAAAGCTAGCTGCCATGGCAACATTTCTCATTGTTTATAGCTTAACCTGAAGGACTAAAATAACCCAAACTATTAAACTATTAAACAAATAAAATTAAACAAAAAAATAATAATAATTAGTTAACCTAAACTAACTACTTCTCCAGAATTTATTCATCTTAGATAAAGTTAATTTCAACATTTACTAATACATTATTTAAAATCAAACGTTGTATCTGTAAACTAGTGAACTAACATAAACAATCAATGAACAGATCGATTTTAGCCAACATCTAAAAAGATAAATAAATGCTTTAAATATATATATATATATATATATATATATATATATATATATATATATATATATATATATATTGCTCATCATTAGTTGATGTTAACAAATGTAACCTTATTGTAAAGTGTCACCAAAAAATTATAATAATAATACAGACAAAAAAAAAAAAAAAAAACACAAACAAATTACTAAAACAAACACAAATTGTAAAAACAGGGGAAAAATCTTATTAAAAATATTAAAAACTATAATATATCAATGACACTAAAATATGACTGGTTTTAAAACGGTTTCAAAGCAGAAACTTCAAACTCATCTCTCCATCTCTGAACTGATGAAAGGAAAACTGCACTCAACCAATTAGTGTGAGTGTATGTGTGTGTGTGTGTGTGTGTGTGGTTGCTTTACTACAGCTGGATTTTATAGATAATTACAAATAATTATCACCAATTATGTTCAGATCATTCCAAAAAAAGAGAGGGAGAAAAAAGAAAATGAGTTTAAACTCAACATCAAAATCTCAATTAATAGGATTCAAAAATTCGTTTGGAAGAAGAGATGAAGAAGCTCTCTCTCTCACACACACACACACACACACACACACACACACACACACACACACACACACACACACACTCTCGAGTTGAAGCAGAGACGCTTCCCTGCAGTTTCTCTCTCTTGTTGGATCATCATTTACGGAAGCAGAGATCAATCCCACAGCGCTGATCCCACTTTCAATTCTCTGAAGAGGGAAACGCAGAGAGCATTGAAACACACACACACACACACACACACACACACACACACACACACACACACACACACACACACACACACACACACACATTTACCTTGTTTATCAAAATGATGCCTAACATAATAACAAGAAATAAAATAAGTAAAAAAATAATTATATATTTTTATATATACAGTTAACATTTATTTTATTTAAAGTAAAAAACATTTTTTTTATGGTTTTAGTTTTAGTTTCAGTTAACTATAATAACCCTGATGATGGCTTTACTACAGACTGGTTTTTATAGATAATTACAAATAATTATCTGCAATTATCTTCAAAACATTCCAAAGAACTTGAATTTAACATCAAAATCTTAATTATAGAACGAAGTGAAGAAA
This sequence comes from Abramis brama, assembly GCF_963993115.1. Taxonomy (NCBI): domain Eukaryota; kingdom Metazoa; phylum Chordata; class Actinopteri; order Cypriniformes; family Leuciscidae; genus Abramis; species Abramis brama. The sequence continues at coordinate 1,628,426 of NC_139972.1, forward strand.
TTTTCAGATGCAGGTGCAACTCTTCCTCTCTCAACATATCCATCTCTCTCTCTCTCTCTCTCTCTCTCTCTCTCTCTCTCTCTCTCAAATTCAAATTCAAATTAGCTTTATTAGCATGACTGTGTAACACAATGTTGCCAAAGCATCAACATATTATATATAAATAATAAAACAGACAAACAATATATATATATATATATATATATATATATATATATATATATATGTATAGATCATGTCATGTCATGTCTCTCTCTCTCTCTCTCTCTCTCTCTCTCACACACACACACACACACACACACACACACACACACTCAAAGATGAAGACTATTTACACTAATGCTGCTGTATGAAGTTTTGCTGAGTTTGCGTTGCATTGTGAATCTGCACTCATTTTTGTAATCCAGCATTCTGAAATGCAACCGCGCGTGAAATCGAGCTTGTGTAGCTGTAATCGTCGTGTTCATGTACTTGAGGCAAGACACTACAGTTTTTTCATGCACTGGTACATTTAGAGATTTTAGGCTATTTGGCTTTTTCTATAAAGTGTTGTTTCAGACTTCTGGAAAGAAAACATCCAAAATACACTTTTTATTGCACTTTATCTGTTTGCGTCTGTAGAATTTCATTACAATACATATCTTTAAAAGCTGCGTTCAATCAATCAACATTTATTTGTTAAGCACATTTAAAAAACAACACAAGTTGGCCAAAGTTCTGTATATATCTAAAAATTACTAAATAAACACTCAACAAACATTACTCAACACAAAACAATGGCTCAATATACAACACTGATCAGTGTCCCAAAACCTCGGGGCAAGTGTATGCCACAGCGTAGAGGTGTGTTTTCAGCACAGATTAAAACATTCTAACAGTCACAGGATCTGATATGCAGTGGAAGACTATTCCAAAGACTTGGGGCTGCCACAGAAAGTGCACGATCTCCTTTGGTTTTCAACCGTGATTTGGGAACATGTAAGAGCAAACTCTGGGATGATCTTAGGGGTCGAGCGGAATAATGATGCTGTAACAGATGTGCTATATAATCCGGAGCAAGACCATGCAAACCTTTAAAACCATGGTCAAAACTTTATATTGGACTCTAAAATCCACAGGAAGCCAGTGAAATGAGGCCAGCACTGGAGAAACTCTAGACCATTTCCCTGTGCCTGACAGTCTGGCTGCTGCATTTACACCATAGCAACTTTCTAGACAATCCCAAATATAACGAGTTGCAATAATCCAATCTGGATTAAATAAAAGCATGAATGACAGTTTCCATGTCCTTAAAAGACAGAATTTTCTTCAAATTTGGCGAAGCTCCGCAATTGATAGCAACTTCTTTTAACCACGGCATTGACTTGTTTGTCAAATTTCAGCTCTGAATCAAAAATTACACCACGGTTCCTCGCTTGGGTGTTGACATTAGTGGCTAAGGGGTCAAGATGTAAAGAAAGCTGTTTGGCTAACTTTGGGGGACCAAAAATCACCTCTTCAGATTTTGACTCATTGAGCTGCAGAAAATTAGCAGCTAACAATTATATTATTTCAACAGCTATTATTTCGTTCAAACACTCAAACACAGTTGTAATGTTGGAGTCGTCATTACATCTCATGGGCACATATAGTTGGATATCATCTGCATAACAATGGTAAGACACATTATATTTTTGGCAGATTAATCCCAGAGGGAGCATATATAGGGAAAATAAAACAAGACCAAGACATGAGCTTTAAGGAACCCCTGAAGAAATAGACTGAGAAGACAAAATACAGCTTCCAAACTCCACTGCAAAAGATCTTCCATAGAAATAGGAGAACCACTTAAAAGCAAGCCCCCTAATCCCACCCCACTCCTTCAAACGGTCAAGAAGGACTCCATGATCCACAGTGTCAAAAGCCACGCTAAGGTCAAGAAGCACTGAAACCGCACGGTTCCCAGAGTCTACAGACAGCAACAGATCATTTGTCACTTTGAGAAGGGCAGTTTCAGTGCTGTGTTGAGACCTAAAACCAGACTGAAATATATCAAATATTTTGTTTTCATTTAAAAAAGCTGAGAGTTGATAAAGATCAACCTTCTCCAATCACTTAGCCAGAAAGGGCAGTTTAGAAATTGGTCGATAATTATTTAATTCTGATGGGTCTAAACTTTTTTTTTTTTTAAAGAGGCTGCACCAAAGCATGCTTAAAATAAGATGGGACCAAACCTTCTACGAGGCTCTGATTCACGATAGGCATGATCATAGACCCCACCTCATCCCAGACCTGAATTAACAAACGTGGTGGGATAACGGCAAGCGAACAATAAGATGGCTTAAAATGTTGAATAACTTCTTTTTTTTTTTTTTCTTTTTTTTTTATTTTTTTTTTTTTTATTGGAATATGCAAGATGTACATAAATTGGGATCACAAACAGGGAAAACAAATAAACAAACAAACAAGCAAAACAAAGCCAATACAGTCAGGAACTGACAGGTGCGTGCGTTTGTGTGTGTGCGTGCGTGCATGTGTGCATGTAAAGGTAACTGGGTGGACGTGTCACAGTACATACTTTGAAAAACAAGAGATAGAGAGAGAAAAAAAAACAAAAAAAAACGATATATATATATATATTAAAATAAACATACATAAACATGTATAAGTCAGTATATGAAAACAAATAACAGATATTAATAAAACAAATATAAAGAAATCAATCAGTGGTAAGGAGTGACTACTAAAAATACTATAACGTCTACTACTACAACTACTACTTCAACTACCACAACTACTACTACAGTCTCTACTTCTACAATAACTGCTACAACTACAACCACAACTACTACTACAATCTCTACTACCACATTAACTGCAACTACTACTTCAACAACCACAACTACTACTAGTCTCTACTTCTACAGTAACTGCTACAACTACAACCACAATTATTACTACAATCTCTACTACTACATTAACTGCTACTACTACTACATCAGCAACTTGAATAATGACAATGGTATAAATACTTGATAGTAATGATAATAAGATAACAGAAGGACAAATCAGAACAGTAATAATAGTAATGAAAACAAAAGTATAAGTAATATTGATGATAGTAATGATATTAATGATAGTAATGAAGAGATGAGGTGAGGTTAGGAAGTCAGGGAGAGGACTAATAATAATAATAATAATAATAATAATAATAATAATAATAATAATAATAATAATAGGAAAAGGAAAGAGCAAAAAAAAAAAAAAAGTAAATAAATAAATAAATAAATAAATAAGGAGTATATATATATATATATATATATATATATATATATATATATATATATACATATACACACATACACATATATACACATACACATACATATACATATATATATATATATATATATATACATATATACATACACATACATACACACACACACACATATATATATACATACACACACACACACACACATATATATACACATATATGTGTTGACATACATATACATACACACATATTACAATAATAATAATAATAATAATAGTAGTAGTAGTAATAATAAGATTGAAAGAGGAAAATAGTAATAATTAGAATATACTCATATTGATAATAATAATAAAATAACAACGTTAATAATTATATGAGGAGGTGGAAGTTATATGATCAACCTTGAAGTGCATAGTGTGTGTCAGTTGCTTTGTGATGCATTAAAAAGGTGTGACGTTCAGCATGGATCAGTCCGGTGCAATGCCCAGCTTGCCATGCCCCCGTCACCCTTACCCTCTGAATGAAGCTTTTTTTTTTTTTTTTTCTCTTCTCCTTTCTCTTCCACCCTCCTCCTCCTTCCCCTCCTTCTTCTTTCCCTTCCCTTCTTTTCCTTCTTTCTTCTCCGTCTTCCTTTTCACCCAACCCCCCCCCTCCTATTTTTTCCTTCTTTTTTTCTTTTCCTCTTTCAATCTGTCAAGAAAAAAACAAAAACAAAAAAAACAAACAAACAAAACAAACAAACAAAAAAAAGGGTTGGGAAAATTTTTTTTTTTTTTTTTTTTTTCCTCCTTCCTTCTCCCCTTCCCTCCCTCCTCCTTCCCTCCCTCCTCCTTCCCTCCCTCCTCCTTCCCTCCCTCCTCCTTCCCCTTCCCCTTCCCTCTCTCCCCCTTTCCCTTCCCTTAGATATTTCATTTAAGTATTAGACACAGTTTCTATCTCTTCCTAACCCCCTCTCCCCCACCCCACCTCACCTCACCTCTTGTTTAAGTACTGATGAAGGTGTTGTTGGGGAATGACTCCAGACAAAGAGGATCTTCAATAGAGATGTATTCTGTTAATAAGTTTTTCCACAATAAAATGTAAACGGTATTTCTTGATTTCCAGTTTATGAGGATAGTTTTCTTGGCGATAGTTAGGAACACCAATAGTACTTGACCATTTGAATTATTTATATCTATTGTGGATATGTCACCTAGTATGCAGATGGAGGGAGACAGTGGGATGTGACATCCCATGAAGTTGGAGAGTGAGTTGGTAACCTTTTCCCAAAATGTTTTAATTGGAGTGCAATGCCATAATGCGTGAAGATAAGTGTCAGGAGTGTTTTGTGTGCAATGTGAGCATGTCTCTGAGGTGAAGCCCATTTTAAATAATTTCTGTCCAGTTAGATGAGTTCTGTGAAGTACTTTATACTGTATGAGTTGTAAGTTAGCATTTTTAGTCATGGAGTATATGTTTTTGCAAATTTGAGTCCAAAAATCAGCATTGGGAGTAATGGATAAGTCTGATTCCCATTTGGTGGTTGGTAGAGCTAATGCGTTGTCTGATTTTGATATCATTTTGTATATTTTGGAGAGTAATTTTTTGGAGGAAGATATATTAATAAACTCAGAGATTTGAGGGGAAAGGTCTAGATTGATTGGCTGGTTAAGTAATTTTGATTTAATTGATGATTTGATTTGTAAATATTCCAGGAAGCAATTACTCCCAATGCTGTATGTCTGGGCTATATGGGAAAATGGTGCCAGGTTGTTATTATTAATAATATGCTGTAGTTGTGTGATTCCCTTATCTGCCCATGTGCGAAAGTTTAGTGGCTTCTTGTTAGCTAAAAAATCTGGGTTATTCCAAATTGGGGTGTATTTACATGGTATGAGTGGGGAATTTGTGATCTGATGGAACTTCCACCAGGCTGTCAGAGTTGTTCCTATTGTTGGCATTTTAAAACAGTGATGTTTTTTGATTGTTTGACTGTGAAAAGGTAATTCTGAGATGCTAATGTCTTTGCAGATTGATTGTTCAATATCTTGCCATGTGTATTCTGAAGAGTTAGGTTGAATCCATTTGTATATGTTTTGAAGTTGATTTGCCAGAAAATAATTATAAAAATGTGGTGCCTCTAATCCACCTTGTGATTTTGGTTTCTGTAGGGTTGTTAATTTAATTCTTGGGGTCTTGTTTTTCCAGTAGAATTTTGTAATAATTGAATCTAATGATTTGAACCAGATACGAGTGGGCTGTGTTGGAATCATTGAAAATAAGTAGTTTATTTTTGGGAGTATAGACATTTTTGTTACTGATATTCTGCCCATGATTGATAATGGTAGGTTCATCCAACGTTGAAGATCGTCATCTATTTTTTTAAGTAATGGGGTATAGTTGAGTGTAAACAACTCTGGCAGCTTGGCGGAAACATTGATTCCCAAATAAGTGATATAATTGGTGCACAAAGGGATTTGTGATGTTTGGGATGTCACATCCACACTGGTGGAATTTAATGGAAGTATAGCCGATTTATTCCAGTTAATTGAGTATTCAGAAATGTTTGAAAAGGTATCAATGAGTTTTATTGTTTCTTGTAATGATTTTTTGGGGTTTTGTAAGTATAATAATATATCATCAGCGTAAAGACTTATTTTATGGTGCATGTTTAATGTTTGAATTTGAATGTTGAATAACTTCTAGCAGATTAGATGTTCTCAAAAATGAGTTTTGTCCTCCACTTCAGCAGCACTTATATACACCAAAACTTACAGTTTTATTAATATCGATATTCTGAAGGATTTTACTGGGGGGTTTGTTCATAACATCATTCAACTTATTTTTATAACATTTTATTCCTAAAAACATGGTGAAATTTATTTATTTTCTGTCTATTGACAGTGTTTTCAGATTTTTAGAGTGATAAAAAGAAATATCCAAAATCCCCTCAGTAAAAAACTTTATCTCTAATTTGTCAACAAAATAAAACAAGAATTTTTAACTTGACTTTATCCAATGTTCAGATTTATCTTCAGGAAACATATGCAAATTAGTGCATATTTAGTTAGATAATGCCTCATTTGCATTTTTTAAACAAAACAATTTAAGAAAACTTGTAAAAACCAAAAACATTCTGTAAAACTTGGTATCAATAATCTGGAAAAATATGGTGATATCTATAAGTTTTTTACCCTATTCATCTGTGCTGTCTTGCATTGAGTGTGTATCCTAAAAAAGAAGAGTGTTTATTAAAGGTACTTGAGTGTTTGTACTTAAATATCTTCTAGAATAAAACCCCTCATGTCTGTTTAATCCAGCATCTGGGGGTCTAAATAACTTTTCTCTCCTCCAGAATCAGGATAAATCTCACGGCAGCAGAGCATGATGGGAGTTTAAGACGACACTGATCTCAGTGTGTGGTCTCAGAGCTTTATTACCCACACGTCCTCTGGGACCGAGGTCAAGTTGTGTTATTTTACCATTTCAAATTAACCAAAAGAATAAAACCAGAGGGACAATGAGACCTTTAACATTTAAATACTGCAGTGCTTCGTAAATCCTGACGCTTAAAATATCAGCTAGAGAGACAGAGAGAAGTCCAACACTTCACTAGAAACATGTCAATATAATGCAAGTGTCCATGGTGTGTTCAAATGCCTTATTATATACTTATTATACATAGTTGTATAGTCTATATATTATATTATATTATATTATATTATATTATATTATATTATATTATATTATATTATATTATATTATATTATAAATAGAATATTAGAGTATTTGAATATATATCTCTATATTACATTACTTCATATATTATTTATAGTTTCACCTTTAAAACAAATGATATGCAATGTGAAATAAAACAGAAGGTCCTGGATGCAATATATCAGAGAATTAATATCTTTATAATGCAATTTCTAAGAAAGAAAAATACATTTTTACTACACCTGTTTGAAATGCTCATCGTGCATAATGGGAATTAATAAATTATGAAACTGAATCCCAATTTCCACATACATGATAAAATGTATGTCCATTAAATTAGCATATATATTACGCTCATACATCAAACTGTGAATATTTCTGCCTGAACGACAAAACACGATGAGTTACCGTTCAAACGTTTCTAATTAACTTTAAAAACAGAAAGAGAATTTTCACTTGTGAAGATTCTGATGAGATGATGTTTGTGAACCGGTTCGAGCTTGTCTGATTGGTCTGATTAATTTGAGCATATTAAACATGCCGTGACTCACGGATGATAAATGAACGCGAGCAGTGTATCAGAGCGATGGAAGACGAAGGTCACCGTCAGGATTCACCGTCAGTCTCTGGGATCATTAGAAACGCTGTGAGTTTGGTCGAAGGTTTTCACTTCTTATTTTTCTATTTCTGAAGCACAACATGAGAGATGTGAGAAACATCGGCTCTCGTTCTTTCTGCTTTGCTGGTCTCATTTTTAACTCTCTTTCTTAGCGAGCACTTTGTCAATGAGACGTTATTAAAACATGATTCACACTGAATTTAATATGAAACTCATGAGATACTGAAAGCCTGAGGGTCCCATAAATATCCCATTGTATCTACATCTGTCATCAGGCTGCAAAAAGACATAATAATTGAATTTCAAATGAATGCTTTTATTAGACAATACAATTATTTATAGACAATTATTATTATTCTACATACATAGGCTAAATAGCAAACGAAATATATAAATAAATATTAAATAAAACGTACAATTTTAAAGGTAAAAATGTACAACAAAAATGTAAAAAAAAAAGGTTTAATATTATATTATATGTAATTTATAAATATAAATTTAAATAAGTATTACCATTTTTGTTTCTTTCGTTTCAATCTTGAATGTTTTTTTTTATAATTGCTAATTGTACAACACAGAACAGGGAAAAACCTACAACATAACACAAAACCATTAGTAGTACAATACTGAAACTAAAAATGAATATACAAACTAATATCAAATGTACAATAACAATTTTAAATAAATATTAAATAGATAGTAAATATTAAATATAAAAATGAATATACAACCGAATTTCTTTTGATTAAATACTATTTCTAGTGATTAGCAGCAACAGTTCAGGTTAGTTAGTTAATATCTTATAGCTACTTGAATAATGACCAGTGTTATTGTAATATAACTGAGATACTATTATAGCGTTTATTAATATTTTGAGTTATTTTGTATTTTTATAATATCCATTTTCATTTCATTTTAGTAAAAGTTTTACTAATTTTGTTTGTCATTTTTATTCAAATATTTTAATATGTTTATATAGTATTTATTCATTTTAATTTGAGTTATTTTAGTACATCAAGTTAAACTAAATGAAATTGAGAAAACATGTATGCAACTCGCTGAAAAAAAAAAATCCGTTTTTTTATTTATTTTTTATTGTACTTTAGCAAGTACAACTTTTAGTTGTATTTAACTATAATAACTCTAATAATGACACATAGTGTAATGACATCTGAAGGAAACTCTTGACTCAGTGACACAAGAACATGTTAAGTACACACAATAGGACTGTTTTCTCAAGCATTTCCATCTACACTAGTGTAATGGTTCTGGCTTTAACAGCAAAATTTAACCAAGCTGAAAAAACAAACAAACAAAAACAAAAAAAACAGAATACATTATTTCCACAAGACTCAAGTGGCCATTTAGTTGAAGCAGGTCAGAAAACGAAGCTGATCTGAGAACAGCGCTCACAATTAAAGGGTGTAGGGTTGCCAGATTCCCTGCTGCAGAAAATCCTTCATAAGAGGAGGATTAACAGTGTTTGCGGAGAGAGAGTGAGGGGGAGTCCGGCAGAGGAGGAGAGAAATAAAGGATGAAATGGACAACAAGATGAATGGGTGGAAGAGGGAATCGCAAGACACATGCAAATAAAGCAGTGAGTGGACGATTACGACCGCTGAGATGATGAAAACCAGCAAAGCTGTTTAACATTTGTCATGCACTTGATGTGCAATGCAGGAGAGTAAATATGAGGATATCAGTGCCATAGGTTTGTGTGTGTGTGTGTGTGTGTGTGTGTGTGTGTGTGTGTGTGTGGTCCATTATTAAGTCCAGGTGGGTTCATTAACCTTTTTTAATTCATTTACATAACAGAAATGTCAAGGGAAAGACAAAACAACCACAGACAATCACATAACACCTGTGACCACACACAGGACAGTCTGTATTTTCCCTTTATCCTGTAAAATGACCAAGCAAAATGACAAGAACATGGAAATGTGCTTGTGTGTAATTGCTCAGAGAAAACATAAAGTGCTTTTCATCAGAATCATATTTCACGTCTATAATCTGTGACTTACAGCTGCTCCAATCATGTGCAACATTTCTCATAAAACACCTGACAACAGCATGTATTTTTATACTCTAACGAACAGAGAAGAATGAGAGAGATAGACAGAGAGAGAGAGCATGCTAATCACAGTTTCTTGTGCCTACACAACCCACACACTCAGATGAGTATAATACACACACAAGCACACAGCAAACAAGCCTCGTTTACATGCATGGTACATATTCAAATTTTCATTTTGCAACTGCAAGAGCTTTAGTTTAGTTGTTTAAGAGTTGTTTATTATGTTTAAAATATATATATATAATATAATAATATGATGAAAACAATCACTAACTTGACACATATATGTTCAGAGTCTGTGATTTTCTCACTTGTTTTATACATCAGCATTTATTCTGTTCTAACGGTGTAGTTTGACTCACGTTGGTGTTTGTAAGTTGTTCGCTGCGGCCAGTCGGTGTTCAAAGGTTCTGGTTGTTATTCCAACAGCACTGCCTCCCCAGTCGCCATAGAAACACTGGAGACACATGCACTGTAGAATACAGCCAGACCAAAATACAGCCGCACAACAGACATCATTATTGTACAGCCAGACTACTAACCTGATAAACTACAGTCACACTACTGACGTCATTCACTTACAGCCTGACTACTGACATGATAAACTACAGTCGCACTATTGACATAATAAACTACAGTCGCACTACTGACATGATCAACTACAGTCGCACTACTGACATGATAAACTACAGTCGCACTACTGACATAATAAACTACAGTCACACTACTGACATGATCAACTACAGTCGCACTACTGACATGATAAACTACAGTCGCACTACTGACATAATAAACTACAGTCACACTACTGACATGATCAACTACAGTCGCACTACTGACATGATAAACTAGTCACACTACTGACATGATAAACTACAGTCGCACTACTGACATGATAAACTAGTCACACTACTGACATGATCAACTACAGTCACACTACTGACATGATCAACTACAGTCGCACAACTGACATGATCAACTACAGTCCCACTACTGACGTGATAAACTACAGTCGCACTACTGACGTGATCAACTACAGTCGCACTACTGACATGATCAACTACAGTCGCACAACTGACATGATAAACTACAGTCGCACTACTGACATGATAAACTAGTCACACTACTGACATGATCAACTACAGTCACACTACTGACGTGATCAACTACAGTCGCACAACTGACGTGATCAACTACAGTCCCACTACTGACGTGATCAACTACAGTCGCACTACTGACATGATCAACTACAGTCGCACAACTGACATGATAAACTACAGTCGCACTACTGACGTGATCAACTACAGTCGCACTACTGACATGATCAACTACAGTCGCACAACTGACATGATAAACTACAGTCGCACTACTGACATGATAAACTAGTCACACTACTGACATGATCAACTACAGTCGCACAACTGACATGATCAACTACAGTCACACAACTGACATGATCAACTACAGTCGCACTACTGCCATGATCAACTACAGTCGCACTACGTGACTGCGTTGACATACACATGGACTTCTGATGACATCAAATAATTTATTCAAAATTGGTAAATATTATTATATTATATTATTCACTCTTCCTCTCATTTCTGATATATGTCTTACAAGCAGGGCCTGAAGTTAACTTTTTTGACCACCTGCCACAGTAACTTTTTACCAGCCATTTTTTTTTTTTGCCTCATAAAGGTGAAAAATAGAAATCACACAAACATTGTTCCTTAACTTGTAAGAATACACATTTAAGTGCTGTAAAGTTATTAACGAAATCATCATAAGTAATAATAACTCCTAGACTATAATTTTTTTAATCTTTTTATTCATTGATTTGCTGTGTCACAGACATAGTCATATGTCATAGTCATATACTGACTGCTGCTAATCTGAGTCCACAAAAAAGGAGCAGATGCACTCCTCTTCCTCCCTCCGATCGCGTGAACGTTCCGAAACAGGAGTCGCATCTTCTCAAACTGCGCAGCTTTCATGGAGGTCAGTGCCTTGACCGCAGCGGTCTCCTCCGGAAGTGCAGTCTTTGATATTTTGCAACTTATCGTGTGTAGGTGGCTTTTTGATGACTCGTGGTCCTTAATTGCTTCTAATTTTAAGTTATTAGTCCCGATTACAAAAGGATTTGACTTCGCTTTCTCTGAGCCATACATACGGCAGTCACTGCAGTACATTTCGTCTGTACTGCTGTCATAAAGCCACTCACGAACCTTGCCGTTGTCGCCAATTGTCCACTTTGTATTTAAACGTCGTCTTTTACTTTTCTTTGACTCATCCTCATCTTTTTGTTGGTTGTTCGTTTCAAGATGCAAAATAAAAAAACTAATGAATCACTCAATTCTCATTGGCTACCCGCCAATGTGGCAGGTAGATTGACAGTTTTACCCGCCAATTGCAAAATTCACCCGCATTTGGCGCGTGGTCGGGTGTTAATTTCAGGCCCTGCTTACAAGTATCTCAATGTACAATTTGCCACTGACGTATTGTGTGCCGGACAAGTAAAGCTTAAACTTGAACTTAAAGCAAACCCACCAGTACTGCACAACAAAGGACATGGAAATCAGAAAATCACTTTGAAACACAAATAATACCCGTATAAGTAACTTTAATCAATATCCTTTAGTTTGAAGGACACACAGACCGCGATAAAGACTCTGAGAGATGATAAACACACCAGTATAAAGAGAGAATTAAAGCCAGAGAGCTCAACTGAAACCAATTTTGGATTAAAATCAGCAAGAAACAAAGATTAAAAAGCACAGAAGCATTTCTCCATCTGTCTCTCTTCATCACAAACTCACACAATCACACAGAGTACAGTTTTAAAATATCATACTCACAAAAAGGTCATAGAATGACATTTGCTTTCATTTAAAATGTACATATACACTTGTGTGTGTGCCATCATTTAAAAAAAACGCACAAGACAGAGTGACACTTCCATTACACACACAAATACACCTGTCTCTCTTCATCTGTCACCCTGGGTCTGATGTTACAAACACTCTGATGTGTGTGTGTGTGTGTGTGTGTGTGTGTGTGTGTGTGTGTGTGTGTGTGAGCCTGAGTGAGCGTGTGTGTGTGTGTGTGTGTGTGTGGGTGAGCGTGAGTGAGCGTGTGTGTGTGTGTGAGTGTGTGTGTGAGAGAGTCAGTGTGTGTGAGTGTGTGTGTGTGTGTGTGTGTGTGAGTGTGAGTGTGTGTGTGAGCGTGTGTGTGTGAGCGTGTGTGTGTTTAACTTCAGGTTCATGCAGTGCATAAAAGAAAGAAAACGAACTATTGAAACCCTCCATAAGTTTGTGTCTCTGCACTGGTGTGAAAATAGCGTCGAGGCGGGAATGTAATGTGTAGTTGCCATGGCGATGAAGGACATGACGTGTGTGTGTGTGACAGGACCTTCGCCTCTCGTTAGAGAACACAGAACAAACGCTAATTAATGAAACGAGAGAGAAAACGACAGATCCTGACAACAGAACAGACAAAAACACTCACAGAAACAATAAATAATTGGATTTTACAAAGTTTTTTTCTTTCATTTCTCTGATAATTCTGAGAGAAAATGAGCAGCATTAAAGGAGTGAAAAGATAGAGAGATAAAGAGAGAGAGAGAGAGAGAGACAGAGAGAGAGAGAGAGAGAGGCAGAGAGAGAGAGAGAGAGAGAGAGAGAGAGGCAGAGAGAGAGAGAGACAGAGAGAGAGAGAGAGAGAGAGAGACAGAGAGAGAGAGAGAGAGAGGCAGAGAGAGAGAGAGAGAGAGAGGCAGAGAGAGAGAGAGAGAGAGGCAGACAGCATTGGGAGACAGAGAAAGGATATTTCAATTAAGTTTAAGAGCGTGTCTAAATTGTTCTGGAATGACGGGGCAGAATTCAATCTCTGATAAATGAGAGAGCAGACGTGAAGAGAGTGTAAACGGAAGAGAGAGACAAAAGACGAGACAATCAGAATCAGAAAACTCTGACGGACAGAAAAACAGATACAAAGAGTCTCTTCTGCTCACCAAAGCTGCATTTATTCAATCAAACATACAGTAAAAACATATTACTCCAGTGTAAATCAGCTGTTCTCTATGTGAATATACAGTAAAGTGTAATTTATTCCTGTGATCAAAGCTGAATTTCAGCATCATTACTCCAGTCTTCAGTGTCACATGATCCTTCAGAAATCACTCTAATATGAGGATCTGATGATCAAGAAACATTTATGATTATTATCAATGTTGAAAACATCTACATACTTAAAAAAAACAAAAAACATGTTATATAAGATAAAGGCAAAATATATGCATGCTTTATTGTCTTTCAAAAAGCGTTTGACTCAATCTGGCACCAGGGATTATTTTACATACTTCTTGAAAGCAACAATTTCATAAAGCGACAATGTCATAGGGATATTCCATTCAAATTTGGCTGAAAATATTAGGATCCATGCCGTTATGCAAGAAAAGTGTGCGATCCAAATCCGAAATCAAGAATTCACCAAACGGGAAAAACATCTAATTGAGATTCTGCATGCAGAACAGTGTAAAACCTCAACACACAACAAATGACACTAATAACTCATAACGCATAACTCATAACGCAGGACAGAATTAGGCACATATTCCCTGATTTTTAAAGGTAGAATCAATATCTGGAAGCATCTAAACTCAGTGATTCTCTCTCATAACATCATAAAGCCCTGCAATACCCAGAGCTGAGCAGAGAAACCAGTCCTGGTCCATTACAATTTGTTCATATTTTACACTGGTATTTGTATTTTTCTATATTAAGCTTTTTTTCACTTGATTTAATTTTGCAAGTATTTGCACTAAAGTTAGTGCACACATTTTGAATGCAGGCTCGCAGCCATCGCTTTGGCAGAACAAATGTACAGTTTTTTTTAGACATGCCAATAAAGTACACTTGAAAAATTGAGAGAGAGAGAGAGAGAGAGAGAGAGAGAGAGAGAGAGAGAGAGAGAGAGAGAGAGAGAGAGAGATCATCAGTGTGTGTGGGTGGTTAAAAAAAACTTTTTCTTTCCGTGCCTTTTCATCACTATGGCAACGGAAGCATTTTTGAGGTGCTTTTGTACAGGTGTGCACGCACACACACACACACACACACACACACACACACACACACACACACACACAAATGCGCACACACACACTCACACGCTAATTAACACACACACACACACACACACACACACACACACAGAGAGAGACTCACATGCGCACTAACACACACACACACACACACACGGTTCTTCTGTATCCTACACAAAAAGACCATCATCATAAATTTTACAAAAACATTACTATAGCCCAACAACAATTTCAAGGACAAACACCAGTGTGTGTGTGTGTGTGTGTAAGGTCATCAATATCTTCATTGACTTCTAGCTTTTAAGGTAATTGGAAGTGCACCCACACACACACACACACACACACACACACACACAAACTGCACGTCTAAAGACTGATATTCATCACTGGGGACAAAAACAAAGCTGAGAAAACATCTTTTGACTGGGATAATGGACGACCTGTCTGTGTGTGTGTGTGTGTGTGTGTTGGTGTGTGTGTGGGTGCTTGTGTGTGTGTGTGTGTACTTGAGGCTAAAAGTGACCTTGCTGTGTTCTTACAGATGAAAATACATAGTCTGGCAAACAAACACACACCCAAGCAGTGTTTCTCTTTTCTAGTTCTAACGACACTGAAATAACCTGCAGTACAAACATATGTGTGTGTGTGTGTGTGTGTGTGTGTGTGTGAGCAGTGCGGTACGAGAGGCTGCGCTGTATCGTGAAGAAGTCACGTCTGAAGGGCGTTGTTAGGCACGAGCGAAGCGGAGTAACCTCGCGATAGAGCTCTAGCCTCGAGAACCAAATCGCTTTTATAAAACGGTTTCCACACAATACAAATATTAAAGCCGGAAAATATGTATTAGTGCAACTTTCATGAAGTAAAATCTCTAAAAGCCTTCCTTAAACTATCGTCCCTGACCGTGAACAGCAGCAGAAATCACACACATCACACCAGTAGATGGCGGCGAAGACTGTCTTCATGAGTGAGTCGGTCAGTGAGAAGATCTCGATATTGAAGGACTGAAACGTGTTGTGATCACGGAAAAGCAAGACGCCGCTACAGAAGACTAGCGTGTGTAAACCCTGCTGAAAGATATGGCAGAGGACATCTAAACTGATTTATGATTATGAATATAGCACTGAGCTGAAGGAAGAGGCTATATCTACTGTAAACGCACTCGCTCACTCCATCTCTCACATTACTACTCAATCAACAATATCAATATCACGTGACAGTGATGATGCAGAGGTCATGTGACACTGATGATGTAGAAGTCACGTGACAGTGATGATGCGGCTCGATTACGGTCTACGTTCAGCTTCTGCTGATTGTATTCAGGCTTCAAAAGTTGTGAAGAAGATCAGCAAACGTGTGAGAATCATAAACTTGTGTGATTTCTGCAATAATCCGAAAGCAAATGGAAAATCCTATTATCCTACAGTCCGATCGGCCTTCAAACACACACCATCACTGCATTCACTATAAAAACTCCAGATAAACACAAAAAAACAGAAGACAGAGAGAATAAACAGATGGTGTGTTTGCAGAGCTCATCTGACAAACGCTGAGATATAAATCCACTGAAGTATTTCTGCTCTGGATCCGAGAGGAAACGTCTCACTGGCCAATCATAAATCACCGCCATAAACACTCGCAGAAACACACAGACAAACCCTGGACCAGATCTAGTGGAAAACACACTGTCTATGATAATTTATAATATCTCTAAATATATTTATAAAGACTCATTAAGACCTCTACTGCATGATATTAACAGTTATGGTTACATTTAAATTATTTTTACAATTACTTATAAGTCATGCATTTGCTTTTTCAATGCGCATGCTCATAATCCATTATACACTGATTTATAAGTATTAATATAGTCGTATGGTTCCATGAATGTATTTGTAAAGACGCGGCCTGCATTGCTATAATATTATTATATTATAGTTACAATGACTTTTTAGTAATTCAGATTTATTTCTGTCAAATAAGTGAATATATTGTTATTAATAACCGTATAAATACTTCTTGTGAGTGATAATACAGTTACTAACCTCTATAGAGGCATCATTGATGAAAACATACGATGCAATTTCATGAAAGAAAAAAATCATGAAGATGTGCTCATGATACATTTTAAGTTATTTACAAGTAAATTTAACTAATGAACAATAATAATAAAAACAGAAATCATTAATACAAACAGTTGAAAAAATATATTTTTTTTTATGTTTGAATGTACTAGTAAAAAACTGCAACAATATTTATCAAAGTATAATTTCAAACTGCTATAAGCAATACCATGCATATGGATGAGATATAGATTTTAACAAATAAAAATACCATTCATGATCTCTAATGCGAACATTAGCCATTAAATTCATAATTGATAACTAATTGGTACAGCAAACAAGTGCCTCAGGAACTATTTTATATTTGATCATTTATAAATCAGTGTATAATGGATTATGAGCATGCACATTTAAAAAGCAAATGCATGACTTATATGTAATTATAAAAAAGAATATAAATGTAACCATAACTGTTAATATAATGCAGTAGAGATCTTAATGAGTCTTTATAAATATATCTATAGAATAGTAATACTTATAAATAAGTATAAATGGAGCTATACTTGATATGGGCTTCATAGAAAGTGATGTCTGCAAAAAACGAGCCACAATCTCCTGAGGAATATCAACTTTCCCTTTGTTTTTCTCTTGAACAGACGAACGAAGCCAAACTAAATCCCATCGGTTCTCCAGAACATAAAGCAGGAAAACTGCAACAATTGACTTTCTTAGCCAGTGTTTCTGTCTTGTTTTCCAGCACAAATATCTAAACATTCTTAAATCAAGATACATTAACTGGAGACGAAGCAAAATCACTGAAGATATAATGAAAAAGGTATCAAAATTAACTGAGTTTATGCTTAAAACAAGAACAAATATCTGCCAATGGGGTCAAAAAAACAAGATTGTTGGTTTAAAAATCCCTGACTGAAAAAATAAACCCTGTTGAAAACGTCTGGCTGTCTGGTGTGATTTCATTCCCTGGATCGGATCAGTTCTGGACGCAAAAAACATTCGTCTGTCCAAGATTTCCAGTGGAATTAAACCGCATCCTTTCCAAAGACTCTCACATTTACAGGTAAATCAGCATCATTTCTGTTTTCCTCATTAATATAGTTCTGTCTTAATTTAGTATCTGCTGGAATACTGATCAAAAACCAAACTTTGAGTCTTAAACTGAACAGAAAAACAAAAAATAGTTTGTCAAGAAGACTAATAAGATTTTTGTGATCGGCCCGCCTCCAATCAGAACGCCAGCCAATCAGACACACTCTCTGCCTGTCAATCATTTACAGTCTCTCTGATGATCAGTCTGTCATAGTTTATAACAACAGAAGGTCATAATGTTATTGAAACAATTTTCACTCAGAAATTCCCTCTAACGTTTTACAATTAACTACCAAGAAATGCTAGTAATGCGTTCAATTAAATATGAAAATATTTAATCACATACAATTATTAAAACTTAAATACTTAGAATAAAACTCCACTACTTAACAAAAACCTCCACACCTACATAATTACTCTCTCACACACACACACACACACACACGGATGCAGCTCCTCTCAGCGTGAGCTCAGTGTTTCCTGTTGATGTCACCGAGTGAACGACCCAAAACAATACGAGAACATCCGCACACGGAGCGTTAGGAAATCCTGTTCAATACGACAATCACACACAACAAACCGCTTTACTCTCACTTCTCACACACTCAAATATCAATCTCACAATCAATGTCAAATATTCTCACAGCACAGACACACACTTTACGTTCCTGTCGGCGTTACGTTTATCATTCCAATTTATGTGCATTTTTATGCCTGAGAAAAGCAACATCTGCACCTGTGAATCCCCTGGGAAATAAAGTTCATCCCTCAGGATACTATTCAATATTTAATATATATACACTACCAGTCAAAAGCATCATTACTCCAGTCTTCAGTGTCACATGATCCTTCAGAAATCATTCTAATATGATGATTTGATGAAACATTTATGATTTTTATCAGTGTTGAAAACAGTTGTGGACAATTTTTTTTTCTCCAGAATTCTTTGATGAATAGAAAGTTCAAAAGATCTTTTGTAACATTATAAATGTTTTTACTGTCACTTTTTATCAATTGAATTAATCCTTGATGAATAAAAGTATTGATTTTTTCACAATATTACTATTTTATTTTTATTTTTAATCAAATAAATGCAGCCTTGGTGAGCAGAAGAGACTTTAAAAACATTAAAAATACCCACCGATCCAAAACTTCTGACTGGTAGAGTATAATTTAAAGAGTTTCCTAAGAGAACTGCATTTAAATCTGATTCAAAGAAGTGAACTACATTCACTGTGTTCTTTAGAAACTACATTTCCCATAATCCTTTGCTCATGCTGAAAGTTAAAAAGCCTGTAAGAAACAAACAGCGAAGGTTTAATTCTCCTCGTTCACAGGTGTGTGTGTGTGTTTACATCAGCAGAGATGACTCCAGATGGCACGTTCCCTCGCTATGCAAATCTTTCATTCAATATTCAAAGAGAAATGACATTCTATGTAAATAAACTCCTCCATATTCAAGAGATATGACCCTTCGCTCCATAAATATTCCACTCAAAGGACAACAGCCATTCCACATGCAAATACTGGCACATCAAAACACACGGACGGAGACGAACGATCATCAATCTCACAGCGATCGGCTAGTCGAGTCTGTGCAGGAATCATTCTTTTACTCGACTGGTAAATGAGACTTTCAACCATTAAGCATTGAAATATATCATGGTGTGAATATAGTGCCTTTCTAAAACACAAGGTCGCTTTAAAGCTGTGAATAATCAAGCGAAAGAACATTAGGGAGCAACATAAGCGGGAAATCATCAAGGACAAACGACAGGAAAAATGAACAGGTGACAGGTGACACAAATTGAACAAACTTTGGAAGCTCGATTCCCCCAAGGAACATAAAAGTTGCGATGATTTATCTCACTATTCAGACGTTTTTTGACGTTTTTTGTATGTATGTATGAACCTATCTCTCTTATTCTGATATTCTGTTTTGTTTCCTTTTGTTCCTGTTTCTCTGCTCTGTTCAGTCTCAGTTTCCCAGGTTACTGATTATGTCCTCATTTGTTTCTATGGTTACTTATGATTTGCACCTGTGTTTCATTGTGTTCACCTTATATTTACACTCCAAAAAAATACTGAGTTGTTTCAACCCAAATTTGGGTAGAATAAGGACACACCCAACTGTTGAGTTAAAAATGTCATTTAAAAACTTAACCCAACGGTTGGGTTTGTCAATTTTCTACCCAAATTTGGGTTGTAACAACCCAGTATTTTTTGGAGTGTATACACCCTGTTATGTTCAGTCGCTTGCTCTTATTTATGATTTATGTAGATATATATTTCTCTTCTCTTAGTATATAAGTTGTTCTTGTGAGTATTTCACATCGTTAATAAAGTACATTTGTATCTTCTTTGTCTTCGTGCTGACGACACATTACAGAACGATATATAATCAAATGACAGTAATACCACAGTCTTAAGATTTATCAAGCCATTTTTTCATCAGTCTAAAAAAATAAAGGATTCACATTATGAATTATGATACAGTAAAACTGCAGTAAAGGCACCAGAGTATAACTCTCTGATCTTTGAGGAACCTGTAATCAAACACCAAGAGCTTTTGAATCTGCAGATAACCATTTAATCACATCCAGAACCCTGAACCTTTATTTCCAGCAGGAATCCGGGATTCACAGGTGTGTGTGTGTGTGTTTGTGTGTGTGTGTGTGTGTGTGTGACGGATCAAGGAGATTTGACGCGTCTGTCAAAGTGACAAGCCTGTTTCACAAGATCAACTGAGCCACAGAAGAGGAGAAAAGAGAGAGAGTGTGTGTGTGTGAGTGTGCGTGTGTGTGTGTGTGATGGCCAGATGCAGTGACGTCACAGTCGATCTGAAAACCATCTCCAGTGTCAGAAGATTTCTCCGCTCTTTTCTGTTCGTATAACAGCGCGGCGATAAGAGCGAGGGATGAGGGAGGAGGGGTTGCCACGGATACGGAGCAGAAAGATGACGGAGGAAGACAGCGGGAACTTCTGTTTCCTTTCATTTCACCAGCGAGAGGAAGAACAAACTTCTGCTGAAACTCCTCGACTCTGAGACGCACGCGGGGGGTTAAGATGCTGCGCCCCATAAACACACTCACACACACACTCACACTCACACACTCACACACACTCACTCACACACTCTCACACACACACACAGCGGCAGAATAAAACGCATCATTTGAGTTTTACAGCCCTGAACACGTTCCTCTCACCAGGAGCTTCTTCTTCAGGAATCAGATTCAACATCAACAGAGAACAGAGAAAACATCTCGATCAAGCTACAGCTAACGGGGTGTGTGTAAGCGTGTGTGTGTGAGCGTGTGTGTGTGTGTGCATTAAACCGCATGTATCTCACCTCTCCACATTTAATCTCTACACACTTTGCATTACATAATCAGAAAAACCCACAGGGTCGAAGAGAAGCGTTGATGTGCGGCTGGATTGTGTTTCTACACTCGGGTCAGTTCAAACATCTCCACACACACACACACACACACACACTCGCCCGAGAGCTCTATAAAGAGACCGAGGCTTTCAAACACTCTCAGGTGGAGCATCATCTGTTCTGGAGTTTCAGTTTCCACTCCAGACGACAGAAGTTTAGGGATTTTACAGAAAGAATCTGATCAAAATCACGATTTACAGGACGGGCGAATATGGACACAGAAGTTAAAGGAGAAAAATCTATCAAGATAAAGTGTATGCTTAAAACAATCTGTAAGTGAGATCAGGAAAATGAACAACTGAAAGGGAAACACCATTATTTTTCCGACTACACATTTTTCAGAAAACGAAACACTTTACACTTAACATTGATTTAAGAATTTGTAGATATTTGCGATTTAAAACAAGCTCTTAGAAACGGCTCTCGGGTCTGAAAGATAGAAACGATGAAAACACTGATAAACCATTAGATAATAAATGCTTCCAGCGGAAGAAGAAGCCAAAAGAATATATTAAACCAGATTTACACAGTGAGAACAAACATGGCTTGAGCTGAACGCAATAAAAACACTGAGAAAATCAAGAGAAACTCCAAAACCAGAGACTCAGAATCATTTCAATATTAATTGATGTTAAGAAACTAAAAAGTTTGATTTTAAGGTCAAATAATGACTTTTGCACACAACACACAGAAGAGTCCAGAAGCAAAACCAGTTAAGAATCACTGAACTAAAACACACACACACACACACACATATTAGTTACATTCCAACATGCTCTGTGATCTACACACACATACACACACACATATGTGCTGCCACCTCCAGCTCTGTTCCCGTGGCGACCGAGGAAACGCATCCTGACAGCACAGCGTATCTCCACTAGCAGCCCGGCAACCATCACCAGGGAGCCTGTCGCCGCGGTAACGAGAAGATGACAGGTGGATAGCAACGCAATCTCCGAGCCTTCGGCTTCGACCGCAGGGAAATGAAACCTAATAGAGATTCCTGAGATACTCGTAAGGCGTTCAGGACGAAAATGAGGACTTATAACACACACACACACACTACCTCGACTACGTTTAAAGTTTTTTCCCAAAACAGCAAAAAGCATAAAAAGTACAACTCTGAAATGCACATGATCGGTTTGTAAACAAAAGCAGAAAACTCAAAGAAACCGCGACGACACAGTTCCTTATATCACTTTACTACTGTAGTAAATGCATCTTGATTGAAGATTTTTTAGATATTTGGACTGGGAACAAGACAAAAGTGTGCAGTGCACACAGGTCTTCAGTCTCGCACGTCTCGTCGGATCTATTCAACACGCCGTTATCCTTCTCTCGTTTGTCCAAAACATGCAGAGAGCGAGTGTGTCAAACAATAACTGCAGAAATAACAACAGATGAGGAAGAATATTAGATGGATAAACTGCTAAAAATCATTTCTAAATCAGTATTTTGTCTTGTTATCCAGTAAAAATAAGCATAAATATCCTAAAAACAAGACTTAAGACCAAATGAAGGCTCGTTATCAGAGAACATATTTCGTCTTGAAGTAAATTTACTGTTTTTTAACACGCTGTAAACATGATTTTTCTAAGTTGTAAAGATTATTGAAGTATGTTTAACAAGAAAATACTATTTTAGACTTTTTGCTTCAAAAATTCATGTTACTTTCCATTTATTCGTAATTATTTGTGAGTAAAAAAAAATTTCTAAGTAAATCATAAAACCTATTTGATATGTTTACAATTTCTATAACATTTAGCGACATTTGTGTTGAAAATAGGATAATCTGCCATACTTTTTTTAATTTTTGCTCCTTGTTTAGACTGTGGAGAAGGAGAGACTTGATGAAACCCCGTGTTGAGTCTCGACAGCGGGACTTTGATTCGTTCTGACTGTGTGTGTTTGCAGCGATTAAATGCGTTTTATTTCTCATCTCAGTAACAATATCTGAGTTCTCCTGTCGCCTCCGGTTAACCGTTTCTGTCTCTAGGAGAACCATGTGCTGTTATTCACCTCTACCTTCACCACACACACACAACACACACACACACACACACACACACACACACACACACACACACACACACACACACACACACACACACACACACAGCTTCAGTTTGACCTGAATTCTTACTCCCAAAGCTATTTTAAACACTGATGTGTCTTTCTGTCAAACACACACACACACACACACACACAAATAAACGTTTTGCCACAATTGAGAAAATGTAACTAATACTGAAAGTGTGCTTTTTTTTTTTTCTTCTGACTTTTTCAAAAAAGATTTCAAACGATTCGAAATCACTTTAATACGCCACATGCCACTATGAATGTAATTTCATAAAATATCATGGGTCACTTTTAAAAGTCCAAATTCAATACCTAATAAGAGCAAGTCATTATGTCTGAACACACTGTTCTCAGCAACATAGGTCAATTTACGAGTTATCATTTGCCGCTCAACATTTTGTAAGTGCAGAAGGATTTATCTTCAGATCTTTTTTAATATTTGTATTAACCAATTTATTAAGCTAAGTATATAACGATGTTGCCAGTGCACTTCAGATGAACTGGATCTATGCCTTTATTATGTTATTAAAATTGATAGAAGAAGAGAAGGCCTGTGAGATTTATTGTCCATTAATGCAGACAAAAGCACACAACAATGAATGGGTTAAACTAAACCATCACACACACACACACAC
>NC_139972.1:1657500-1665000 GCF_963993115.1 Abramis brama
TAAGTTTAAAAAAAAACTATATTCAGTATAATACCCATTAAACAACAGGATATATATATAAATACACTAGTCTGGATGCCAGCCGAACTTAGCCCCGCCCACAACATTTGAGGTCGGGAAGTTCAGTCTGGACTTGATCCGTTGTGGAGCAACTATGCTCGACCCAGAGCTGTTCGGACCAATCAAATTGTCAGGGCGGGCTTTATACGATGATGGACAGATGATCAATAGTAACGTAATCATCCACGTCACCAAAGAGCGCTTGGGTTGAATTCGTTTACAACAAAGATGACTGCCGCTGGAGAACTGAGATGTGTGGATTCCGCCATCGCGTCTGTTATAGAAGATATCGACGACAGCGCATTCATTTTAAAAGAGGAACAGAGAACCGCGATCAAGGTATTTGTCGATCGTAAAAATGAATGAACGACATACGTCACTTTCTCCGTTGCTCTGATTGGTTGTAGGTCGATCCAATTTAGTGCAGAGTAGAGCCCGACCGATATGGATTTTTGGGCGCCGATGCCGATACCGATAAAAAAAAGCCAGATACCGATATATCGGCCGATATTATTTATGTGTATATTATAATACAGTAGCAATATTATTTATGTGTATTATAGTACAGTAAGTTTGGACACACTTTCCAATTGGTGTGTACAAACTTTTGATGGGTACTGTATATAGAATACACAGTATAAACAGAATAAATATATAAACGTTTTGCAATGATCACTCAAATGTGGTGATCAAACACTTGTGTGACAAAGATATGTAATGGAGGCAGGGTGAATGATAGAATGAGAATTTGAGCTGTAACCAAACTAGTTTGCATTGCATTTTATATTATATTATATTCTAAATACTGTTGCATAATCTTCACTAACGACTTTGTCTTTTAATTTAGTCACGTTATTTAAAACATAACTTGTATCAATAAATATATCAAAAGTGTCACTGACAAAACCTTATCTTCTATTTTTAATCTTAATTTCTCTAATATCTACCAGTGGAGGAAGAACTCAGATCTTTTTAGTAAAGTAAAATTAATAATATCATAATGAAAACGTTTATAATTACATATGTACAGTAGTTTTATACTATTTTAAATAAGTAGTAAGCAAAATGTACTAAACGTGAAACTAGGCTACTCTCAATGCAAAATGGCCCTATATAAAGTGTTATAATTATATAAATTATTGGAATATTGCTTGATGTTGTAACGTAGCAGAATGAGCTTTAACACTGTGTCTACTCTACACCGGACGCGGCCGTTATTTTTTGCCACTTTTGCCAGTTCTTTGTGACAGCTTTTAGGTGCTTTATTGGCAGCGCCATCCTTACATAAATCACCACACGCTGCATTTTTTTAAAATATTAATTTATCGGCCATTATAAATGCCGATACCGATAGTTAGGAAAATGCCTAATATTGGCCGATATATCGGTCGGGCTCTAGTGCAGAGGTATTTTCTTTCCTGGTTCGGTTGAAACACGCCTCTTAATCACAGCCCAATGGAGCAGATCAGACTCACATTCTAACTAGAATCTGAGTATGACGACGTCAGGCTATAAATACACCCAAACTACGGTTTGTTTATAGACTTTTAAAGTCATTTCAGCAACAAGGCTATTGATGAAGAGTAAACAATACAAGTAATACACTCACACTCTCACACACACACACACTCACTCTCTCCCACACACTCACACATTTGGTGAATGTTGGCAAAACTAATTGCCCACTTTAGTCAAAAGGTGGCGCTATAGAGCCCCTCCACCACAACCGTTTCTAAGGCTTTGCCAGTGTCGACAGCTCTGATGTGTGTGTTGAGTTTCATGCAATTTCATGCTAAGGCCGTGTGTCCACCAAAGCGTTTTTAGCCAGCTGAAATGCTAGGCGCTCTGCTAAACGCCTAGCTGTGGGCGCTTGAGAGCGCTTTGGCAGCGTTGCAGGGTTTTTTTCAGTTGAGACATGCTTGTTATGATACGAAAGTGTTACTAGTATCTCATTTCACACATATTTTGTTTCTGTGTTGATTCTATATTAAAATGTCGATACAATGTAACGTATTTTCTCTGGCTCTTGTTTTAAATGATTTTGTTCCGTTATCATGCTTGTTGTTGTCGTCTGTTGACGTTGTACAAGCAGAATGTGGTGGTTGGTCGGTGTGGTATTAGCCCCGCCCCTCCTCCACTGTGATTGGACGGTTGGGTTAAAAGTGACAGTGATGAGCGCTGCGTTTTACCCAAAGTTGAACATTCTTCAACTCTCGGCGACCTGTAAAAAAACACCAGGTGCTCGGCGCTTCAGCGTGAAAAAAACGCTCAGCGCCTCGTTACGCTCATGGCATTTTAAAAACGCGGCGCTCCCATTGAAAACAATTGAAAAAATACGCTAGCCGCGTGAAAAAAACGCTTTGGTGGACACACGGCCTAAGAGTCTCAAAAAGAGTTTTGAAGTTTGACATGTTGTCATGGCACCAATTTTTACGATATCAATAATTCCCTCACAGGTCTACATCTGCATTGTCTTGATATATACTGATTAAGTTTGAAGTAAATCAGGTGAAAATAAGTGGGTGATTTCAAAGCATTTTGAAAGTGACACACTTCCTGCTGCCAGTTGGTGGCGCTATAACTTTAACTCACAAGTCACATCCATATGATCGGACTCCTACAACAAACACACAGCTGAAGTTTAATCAAAAACAGCCAATGTATGCAGAACTTATATGTTTCCGTTTTATCGCCACACACACACACACACACACACACACACACACACACACACACACACACACTCACTCACTGCTACATTAAGCATCACACAGTATATGAGCTGTTCTACTCATATAAAGCAGAGGTGATTCTTTTCTGCTAATGTATTTAAGCGGTGCATAAATCTCAGCGGAAGAAACGGACAGATTCTTTAACAAGCCCCTGAACGCCACACCAGTTAAACTACATCTGTTAACACTCTTTATGAGAGAGAGAGAGAGAGAGAGAGAGAGAGAGAGAAGAGAGAGAGAGAGAGAGAGAGAGAGAGAGAGAGAGAGAGAGAGAGAGAGAGAGAGAGAGAGAGAGAGAGAGAGAGAGAGAGAGAGAGAGATGTCCACCAACTTTCACTGTAGCAACCATTATGCGGAACGCCCAACGCTCGAACCGGAAAACGGGTATAAACATTTCCGGTTTGCATTACCGTACGCATCTGCAGCGGTAGGTTATCTCTGAAGTAACTTATTTTGCGCTTTTTTTAGAATACAATTCTTATTTCTGTTTTAATAAAAATGTCACGAATGCTTAAGTATCAGAAAAAAATTTTTTATAAAAAAAATCAAATGCAGTCTTGATTTGATTGTTTTAACCGTCTGCAAGCAAATATAAGAGGTTAAACTACTATGATAGCATACAAGTCTAAACTAACTTACTGATAGTTAGCTAACTCTACATCGGGTGCCATTAGAAAAAGCTACATATACTAACTTACATACCTTCATAATCATGAATAAATGAGGAGGCGTAAAACTTAAATCCTTTATTTAACGGAGTACTCGGGGCTCTGGAAGTCCGTTTGGCAATACGATGTACATCTGAAATGGATAGAATGGGTAGCTCCTGTAAACACCGGCTATAAAAGGTCACCATTCCTACGCTGTGTTTACCTCAGTAGCTGACGACCGGAAGTAGTTATATCTGTTTTGTAGAACCCGGAAGTATGTTGCGCATAACCCCTATTCTGACAGTCTTACAGCTGTGATCTATTCTTCGAACACCTAAAGACTTTAAACCAACAAGTGTAACATATCTGTTGCTATAGTTACAGTTCATGGTCTTCACATGACATCACATGGTTTTCATGTTAAGCCTTTTAGAATGTTCTGAGTCACGTGACTCGAGCGTTTTAGAATGTTCTGAGTCACGTGACTCGAGCGTTTTAGAATGTTCTGAGTCACGTGACTCGAGCGTTATAGAATGTTCTGAGTCACGTGACTCGAGCGTTTTAGAATGTTCTGAGTCACGTGACTCGAGCGTTTTAGAATGTTCTGAGTCACGTGACTCGAGCGTTATAGAATGTTCTGAGTCACGTGACTCGAGAGTTTTAGAATGGTGTGAGTCATGTGGCAGAAAAGTATGAATAGATGCCATTTTGAGTTTCTCTGACCATGGTTATCGTTAACTAAACTAAAATCATTAAATAAAACTAAAATCATAAAACTGAAACTGAAATAAAATATTTTAAAAAACATACATTTGTTTTATTTCAGCTGGTTGCCTTTTTCATTTCTCATTTTCATTTAGTTTAAATGAAAAAGCAGCAAATTCAGACTCTCAAATAATTGAAACTTTAGCACAAAAATGTAAAGTTGCTCACAGTGTGTGTTGTACACAGAAATAGCAAACACTTTTAATGTTAAATTTTAATGTTAATAAAATGTAAAACTCAATGAACAACACTGACTAAAATAATCAGTACTTGTTTGGATGGATGTAAATTCTGAGCACAAAGTCAACAATATTTTTCTTAAATGCAGCTTAAATGCAAGTCAATTATGCACACTGTAAATGTAAATTATGTGTAGGATCTACCATTGTTTTTGCCTGCCGTTCTGTGATAGTGACGTCATTGATTTCAGAATTTGGACTTTCCCATGACGTAAATCCGGCCCTGCGAGACTACGGCACACAAGCCAATCAATTACAGATCCTGAACATGACGAGCCAGTCGAATCCTCAGATGAGTCAAGTGTGTCATCAGATTCATCACCACATCATGGCTCAATAACTCGGCTATGAAAGTCTAATAATTGGCTCTGAGTATGAGGCCGACTGAAGGGTCAGGTGGACTACAGGTCCCATGAGGCCGTGTGTTTCTGGGTCAGTCTTTTTCATTAGTGAGGGACCAGACATCTATCTATCTATCTATCTATCTATCTGTGACATGGCTCATCTTTTATAATAGCAGATTCGCACTAATCTCTGAGTTTATTATATATCATGCAGCGCTGCTCGTCTGAACGATCTGTTACTCTTATTTCTGCTCTAAGTCTCTCTAAGTAAGTGTCTGCCAAAAACATGTTTGCAAATGCAGGAGAAATCTACATAAATAACATGAGAAATGTTCCAGAAATGTCTCAATTAAAACACATAGACTGCTGAGACCTACTTCTGAGGAAAAGCTATTTGCTTACTTGAGCTATTTGCTTCCGCAAGTCACGTCACCTCAGCTAATCCGCCTCGCCATAGATATCATATAAAGGCTAGATGTCTTAAGGCGGAGTCACTTCCGGCATCACCGGCGGCCATCTTAACACAGGGAAGCTGTGAATTAAGGTGAGTGATCAGCACGCACACAAATCCTCTTATCTCGCTGAAATCTGACGGATTTACAAACGGTTTGGTTTCTTACAAACGTTATTAACGTGGCTATAATTCCGAATGCTTGAACATGTATGTTATAATTATTCATATGTATGCAGTGTCATAGCTACATCTCTGACGTTTATAACAAACCAAACCGTTTGAAAATCGGTAGAAAATTGAGCAAGTTATGGTTATTTAAAAGTACATGCACCATGTTACGAGTGAGCGAGCACACTGTGGTAAGATGGCCGCCGTGTGCGGACGTCGACCTCCATTGGCCAGCAGCGCGCACGAGACATCTAGCCTTTATATGATATCTATGCGCCTCGCTGCCCATTTTCATTTATCCGGGAGTGACGCCATGTCAAGATGGCGACGGCCGGCTCCGCCCACTCTGGGCTTCTAAACCGCTCTTCAGAAACACTACGGGTGACGTCACGCACACTACGCCCATTTTTATACAGTCTATGGTTGAAACTGGCTGTTATGGTAGGGGGTGGGGCATTTCCCAAAAATTCTCAAAGCGCTCGACCAATCACAAAACACTGCTCCAGCCGACCAATCAGAGCACAGTGTGCTTTTCAGAAGGAGAGGCTTCATAGAGACAGGAAGTAAACAGAGCGTTACTGACAGACTGGGAAGAGAGGAGCCGCAACAATGGAGAATATGAGGAGAATAATCAACATTCAAGCAGGAAAACCTGCTCTAGTAGAGCCTGAAAACAATATCAAGACTTAAAGGGCATAAAGTGGCGTCTTTAAGAACACTCACATTCTCAAACAGGAAGGATCTGAGCTGCTTGTTCAACTACTCCTGACTTCCTTCGAGAAAAGATTATTGTTCTTTGTTTATATTTGCGGTTGTAAAGTCCTTTGTGTCTTGTGTTCATATTGACGTGCGTGCTAGATGGTATCGAATCACTCTTATTTAACGTTTCCAGATACACGTCTTCACCTGAGCTCAGCTCTGAACCCACATGAATGAACTTAAAAATAATAGTTTGCAGTAACTTCAAGGTCAGTGTGACTGAGTCTTGTGTTTCAATGTTTCAGATAGCTGGAACCCAAAAAAAAAAAAAAAAAATCAGTTCATAACTTGTACATCTTTTGAAAGAATATAAAGTCATACAAGTTTCTTTCAGAAATGTCATTGCATTGAAATCAGTTCATTTTTAAACCTCTTCACCTCAGCTTTTCTTTCTCCTCTGAAAAGAGGTTTGATTAAGAGCACTCTGTACAATCGCTCGCTCAATTAAGGAAAAATTAGATTTCAAAAGCTGCTTTTTCCTCCGAGATCAGGCTTGAATTTTTTCAAGTTAAAAAACTAAATACACAAGAAGAAAAAGCAAAGAATACACACACACACACACACACACACACACACACATATATATATATGTGACACACATATGTGACTGAAAAAAAATGTGATACTACATAGTTTTTGCAAACAGTTTTGCTTTATACAATTATTTAATACATTTATTCAAAATTCATGTAAATTATGTATCATATACTGTATATTGTACTAAACAAATATATAGTAAATAAATTCTTAGTCACAGTAAAATTATTTTTTAATTATCTATTATAACTGCAGTTACTTTTATTCACAAGAACATGACTGATTATAATTAAGAATTTGAATAATGTATTATATAAAAAAGCTTTAAGCATTTGAGGAAAAAAACTCAGATTTATTGTTGCCGTTTATCATTTCTGAAGTACTACTCAGTGTTTTCTGCTGTTGCACTTTAAAAAATCTAATTATTTCAGAAACAGGGAGCAGTTGAGCTAATAAACTTGAAAACTGAATACACAGCTTCATCAGTTTAAGATGAAGAAAGAGTTGCATTGCTTGAATTCGCTCTGCAGTTTATTTGTTTCTTTTTAAAGCTGTTGAGTTTGAACGATAGATAGATAGATAGATAGATAGATAGATAGATAGATAGATAGATAGATAGATAGATAGATAGATAGATAGATAGATAGATAGATAGATAGATAGATCTAGTCTGAAAGGCAAACAGTGGAAAAAGTTTTATGGTTTTTAAATGCCATTTTAATTTCCACGCTTGCAGTAAAACACACAGATCTCGGGTTGTTTGCTTTGTCTCTGATCAACATTAGCCGTATT
>NC_139972.1:1672500-1690000 GCF_963993115.1 Abramis brama
TAATATAATATCCACACAAACACTGCGAAGGAAATGATTGTTTTCCAGCACTAAACATTCATAAATCAAGATACATTTACTGGAGAATCAGAGTGAGTGACGATACGAAGTCTCACTGGAAATCTGATCATAATTAAGTGAGTTTTTAAATAATAACAAATATCTGCCAATGGGGCTGTTATCGTGTTTTTCCTTTGAATTAAGTTTCTTATTCTAACCATGTTTTAACCATAAACTCACTTCATTTTACCCATTTGCACTGAACAAGACCTAATATCGGCAGTGGTTTCGCTTCTCCAGTCACTGGATCTTGATTTAAGAATGTTTAGTCACTGAAGACAGAAACACTGAGAAGAACATGTTTCGCAGTAAACGCTGTATGACTCTCCATAACTACATACACAACCTTATTATAAAGTGAAACTGAACAACCACATTAGAGAATAATTTGCTGGATCGCTCGGCTCTTACACACACACACACACACACACACACACACATCTTCAGTATCTCTCTCTCTCCCTCAGAGTCCATATAAGGGATTCTTTG
This sequence comes from Abramis brama, assembly GCF_963993115.1. Classification (NCBI taxonomy): domain Eukaryota; kingdom Metazoa; phylum Chordata; class Actinopteri; order Cypriniformes; family Leuciscidae; genus Abramis; species Abramis brama. The sequence continues at coordinate 1,673,050 of NC_139972.1, forward strand.
GAGTTATTTCATGATTTAAAGGATTTACCTTATAAACTCTGTGAGGAACGGAAACCCAGAGCGCAAGCAGTGTGTGTGTGTGTGTGTGTGTGTGTGTGTGTGTGTGTGTGTGTTTGCGTTCTACAGGTTACATTGTCATTTAAGCTGACTGGCTGAATACCAGCACTGACTAAACTGGTTTTCGTCCTTTTTGTACACGCCTACAGCAAACACACACACACACACACACACTATCAGGCTCATTTCAACACATTCTGCAGGACGTTCTGTTTGTCTGCGTGCGTTTATGAGATAACATCAGAAAGTCTGCTGATATGAATTCAGCTGTGATGAGGTCAAACAAACACACACACACACACACACACACACATTTCTGATTTCAACCTGTTTCCTCTGTAAATCATTCATCTGTTTTCTGTCTATTAATCCTCAAGTCTTTCCTCTTAAGAAAGAAAACAACCTCAATTCAAACATGAATTGAAATACATAAATTACATAACTTAGACACTTTCCTCTGATAACAGATCACTGTAAACTGTAATGTGGACTCGTGCACTTTCTGTAAAGCTGCTTTGAAATGATGTGTGTTGTGAAAAGCGCTATACAAATAAATGTGAAGTGAATTGAATAGATGGATAGATAGATAGATAGATAGATAGATAGAACGAAGGATAGATAGATAGATAGATAGATAGATAGATAGATAGATAGATAGATAGATAGATAGATAGATAGATAGATAGATAGATAGATAGATAGATAGAACGAAGGATGGATGGCTGAATGGATGGATGGATAGAATGATAGAGCGATAGAGCAATAGAACGATGGATGGATAGATAGATGGATAGAAGAACAGGTGTTGTTACCTGTAGGGAGTGTAAGACAGGAGTGTCGTCCGCTCTCAGGAACACTTGCTGTCCACGTCTGAAAGACAAACGAGAAGCATCAGAACGAGACTCGAGCGACCATCTGTCCAACTCTATCCAACTCTATCTCACACACACACTTCTGGAGCTTCACTACTTCTGTGTGAGTGTGTGTGAGTGAGTGTGTGTGTGTGTAAACATGTCCACATGCTGGCAGTGTGTTCTTACAGGTCTCTTCCTCGCTTCCTCTCATGAGCGTTCATGTCATTCCCTCCTGTGTCACAGCTCCGCACAAACCGGCACACACACACTCACGTGCACACACACACACACACACACACACTCGTGTCGGGTCTCACAGAGGTGTGCGCTCGAGCCCTCAGCAGGGAACACACTGACAGCACACACACAACCACTCTTCTGTCCTCTCTCTCCCTCTCTCTCTCTTTTGACTGGGGAAGCTTCTGACTGTGTTGCTCATCAGGGTCCTAAAACCCTCTGTGTTTCTCTCAGCCGATTTACTATATATACACATATATATTATTTGTGTAAATATTTAACAACAACATTTCTATGTAATTTGGCGCATTACTTTGAAGAATTAACCAGAAAAAATGTGCCTTTGAAATTTCACACTTTGTTGTAGCAAAGTTATTTCTGAAAATTAAAAACAATATATTTTACATTTAATATTGTTTGGTTACGCTTTATTTTAAGGTGTCATTGTTACAGTGTAATTACATATTTAAGTGCTGAGTAATATTAAGCAACTACATGTGCTTACTATAGGGTTAGGGTAGGATTTGGTTGAGGGTTAGTTACATGTAATGATGCATAATTTACTGTTATTACTATGGTACATGTAACATATGTAACAAGGACACTGTAAAATAAACTGTTACCTATTTATTTTTTTCAAGGACTGTAATTATTTTGGGCAATTTGCACTAGAAAATATAGTATTTATATAATATTATTTATATTACAGTATTATTTATATTATAGTATAAAAATAATAATATTTTAGAACGATAGACAGAATGACAGAATGATAGGCAGAATGACAGAAATGATTGTGTCCACCGACACAGACAAGGCACTTATGCATTGCATTTTTCTTTCCTTTCTCTTTTATAAAGCTTGCTCTTATCTGTTGTGACCTTGCTTTACTATGTGCTTCCAAATCTCTACTATTACTAACACTCGTAAATCACGTCACACGTTGGAGGCGGCGCAATCCCTATGTCCTCTAGTACATTACTTTCATTTCCTCTTGGCCTCTGGAATAGCCAGTCTGCTGTAAACAAAGCTGATGTCATTACATCTATTGCTAGTCATTCAGGTCTCAACCTCATGGTTCTGACTGACTTTCTCACACACCCCTCACATGACCGGAAGTGGTGGAGGTACTGGTCTACTCATCTCCAATGAATGGAAACTTAATCCTTTACCACTCTGTGTGACAATAACTCATTTAAATTGCTCATGCAATTACCATCACCAGGCCTATTAGAATCCATTTTGTAGTTGTTTATCGTCCCCTAGCTCAGCTTAACAATTTTTTTGGAGGATTTGAACGATTTAAATCTGTTGGAGGATTAAAATCTGAACGATTTAAAATCTGAAGAGCAGGCTTCATTTACTTGCTGACTTTGTAAATGGTTAGAGAGAAAAGCTGGGCATCATACACTACACAACGTTACTCTACAATACACTGAGCAGAAACAAGTGACACATTCTTCAGTGAATTTTCCGTATTTATAAGGATTTCCGTATTTTTCGATCTGGGGGCGAAGTTAGCTGCGTTAACCCCACTGTGTGACTACTGAAACTACTGCAAACAATTACTAAACAAACAGCAGATTCTGGGTTTTCTAACACATTTATTTCATGCATGGCATCCGCGAGCTTGCGGCTCCATCTAGTATATCCTAATATCTCAACACGATCACTTGTCAAACGCCAAGCTCGTGATCCGTGATCTGGATGGTATGTTTTTCCTTCTTTTTTGGATCTCGTAAGTTGTCTCCATTTTGACCCTTGATTTTCATTGTCTGGTCAGCATATAATGAATGTATTATGTACAGTATTTATTAGCAATGCATCATACACTATATGTGTTCTAAAATCGGCTAACTGGATGGAATCAAAGTCTAAGGCTAAAAAATCTGAGTCTGTGCCCATCATACACTAGGTGATTTTCTGTGAATTCTGTCAACTCCGAACACACAAAATTATGCAGACAGGCACAGACATTCGGCAACTACCGATTCACCCAGATCACAAATTGGGTCAAAAATCTGAGCAAAAGTCGTGTAGTGTATTCCAGCCTTTACTCTCATCCTTCTCCAAGGATGGTACTCCTCTCGTAGTCGTGGAGGGGTGAGGTGTCTAAGACCCAACATCTAGCTACTGGAGTGCCTCAGGGCTCAGTGCTGGGACCGCTTCTCTTCTCCATCTACATGTCATCATTAGGATCTGTCATTCAGAAACATGTTTTTCCACCCATCACTGTAATCATCTAGCTACTGGAGTGCCTCAGGGCTCAGTGCTGGGACTGCTTCTCTTCTCCATCTACATGTCATCAATAGGATCTGTCAATCAGAAACATGGTTTATCCTATCACTGTTATCATCTAGCTACTGGAGTGCCTCAGGGCTCAGTGCTGGGACTGCTTCTCTTCTCCATCTACATGTCATCAATAGGATCTGTCAATCAGAAACATGGTTTATCCCATCACTGTTATCATCTAGTTACTGGAGTGCCTCAGGGCTCAGTGCTGGGACCGCTTCTCTTCTCCATCTACATGTCATCACTAGGATCTGTCATTCAGAAACATGTTTTTCCACCCATCACTGTAATCATCTAGCTACTGGAGTGCCTCAGGGCTCAGTGCTGGGACTGCTTCTCTTCTCCATCTACATGTCATCAATAGGATCTGTCAATCAGAAACATGTTTTTCCACCCATCACTGTTATCATCTAGCTACTGGAGTGCCTCAGGGCTCAGCGCTGGGACTGCTTCTCTTCTCCATCTACATGTCATCAATAGGATCTGTCATTCAGAAACATGGTTTATCCTATCACTGTTATCATCTAGCTACTGGAGTGCCTCAGGGCTCAGCGCTGGGACCGCTTCTCTTCTACATCTACATGTCATCACTAGTATCTGTCATTCAGAAACATGTTTTTCCCCCATCACTGTTATCATCTAGCTACTGGAGTGCCTCAGGGCTCAGTGCTGGGACCGCTTCTCTTCTACATCTACATGTCATCACTAGTATCTGTCATTCAGAAACATGTTTTTCCACCCATCACTGTTATCATCTAGCTACTGGAGTGCCTCAGGGCTCAGTGCTGGGACCGATTCTCTTCTACATCTACATGTCATCACTAGGATCTGTCATTCAGAAACATGGTTTATCCCACCACTGTTATCATCTAGCTACTGGAGTGCCTCAGGGCTCAGTGCTGGGACTGCTTCTCTTCTCCATCTACATGTCATCACTAGGATCTGTCATTCAGAAACATGTTTTTCCACCCATCACTGTAATCATCTAGCTACTGGAGTGCCTCAGGGCTCAGTGCTGGGACTGCTTCTCTTCTCCATCTACATGTCATCACTTTGATCTGTCATTCAGAAACATGTTTTTCCACCCATCACTGTAATCATCTAGCTACTGGAGTGCCTCAGGGCTCAGTGCTGGGACTGCTTCTCTTCTCCATCTACATGTCATCACTAGGATCTGTCATTCAGAAACATGTTTTTCCACCCATCACTGTAATCATCTAGCTACTGGAGTGCCTCAGGGCTCAGTGCTGGGACTGCTTCTCTTCTCCATCTACATGTCATCACTTTGATCTGTCATTCAGAAACATGTTTTTCCACCCATCACTGTTATCATCTAGCTACTGGAGTGCCTCAGGGCTCAGTGCTGGGACCGCTTCTCTTCTCCATCTACATGTCATCACTTTGATCTGTCATTCAGAAACATGGTTTATCCCACCACTGTTATCATCTAGCTACTGGAGTGCCTCAGGGCTCAGTGCTGGGACCGCTTCTCTTCTCCATCTACATGTCATCACTTTGATCTGTCATTCAGAAACATGGTTTATCCCACCACTGTTATCATCTAGCTACTGGAGTGCCTCAGGGCTCAGTGCTGGGACTGCTTCTCTTCTCCATCTACATGTCATCACTAGGATCTGTCATTCAGAAACATGTTTTTCCACCCATCACTGTAATCATCTAGCTACTGGAGTGCCTCAGGGCTCAGTGCTGGGACTGCTTCTCTTCTCCATCTACATGTCATCACTTTGATCTGTCATTCAGAAACATGTTTTTCCACCCATCACTGTAATCATCTAGCTACTGGAGTGCCTCAGGGCTCAGTGCTGGGACTGCTTCTCTTCTCCATCTACATGTCATCACTAGGATCTGTCATTCAGAAACATGTTTTTCCACCCATCACTGTAATCATCTAGCTACTGGAGTGCCTCAGGGCTCAGTGCTGGGACTGCTTCTCTTCTCCATCTACATGTCATCACTTTGATCTGTCATTCAGAAACATGTTTTTCCACCCATCACTGTTATCATCTAGCTACTGGAGTGCCTCAGGGCTCAGTGCTGGGACCGCTTCTCTTCTCCATCTACATGTCATCACTTTGATCTGTCATTCAGAAACATGGTTTATCCCACCACTGTTATCATCTAGCTACTGGAGTGCCTCAGGGCTCAGTGCTGGGACCGCTTCTCTTCTCCATCTACATGTCATCACTAGGATCTGTCATTCAGAAACATGTTTTTCCCACCACTGTTATCATCTAGCTACTGGAGTGCCTCAGGGCTCAGTGCTGGGACTGCTTCTCTTCTCCATCTACATGTCATCACTAGGATCTGTCATTCAGAAACATGTTTTTCCACCCATTACTGTTATCATCTAGCTACTGGAGTGCCTCAGGGCTCAGTGCTGGGACTGCTTCTCTTCTCCATCTACATGTCATCACTAGGATCTGTCATTCAGAAACATGTTTTTCCACCCATTACTGTTATCATCTAGCTACTGGAGTGCCTCAGGGCTCAGTGCTGGGACAGCTTCTCTTCTCCATCTACATGTCATCACTAGGATCTGTCATTCAGAAACATGGGTTATCCCATCACTGCTAAACTGATGACACACAACTCTACCTCTCATTTCAACTAGATTATCTGACAGTACTTGTTCGCATCTCAGTCTGCCTGAGACATTTCTTACTGGATGAAGGACCATCACCTTCAACTAAACCCTGTGAAGATAGAACTGCTCGTGGTCTCGGCCAACCCAACACTACACCACATTTATATTCAGTTGGGTTTGTCAACCATAACTCCATCAAGGTCAGCCAGGATCCTTGGAGTTGTGATTGATGATCAGTTGAACTTCACAGACCACATTGCAAGAACTGCCCGGTCCTGCAGGTTTGCCTTATACAACATCAGGAGGATCAGGTCCTTCCTATCAGAGCTACACAACTCCTGGTCCAAGCTCTTGTTCTATCCAGACTGGACTATAGTAATGCTCTCTCCTTCCAGTATCAGTCAAACCTCTGCAACTGATCCAGATGCTGCAGCAAGAGTGTGTTTTTCGAGCCGAAGAGACTCACGTCACTCCTCTCCTCATAAACTTGTACTAATTGCCAACAGCCGCTCGCATCAAATTCAAGACACTGATGTTTTCCTACGGAACAACCACTGGTTGTTCTGCTCCCTTTACCTAAACTCACTACTCCAGACCGATGTGTTTCCAGAAGCTTGTGTCCTGCAGGTGAACGTCGTCTTGTGGTGCATCGTCTCAAAGAGGCACAGAATCACTTTCACAGACCATCACCTGGACTGTTCCCTGCTGGAGGAATGATCTGCGTAACTCAATCAGAGCTGCTGAGACTTTAGCCATATTCAAGAAACTGATGAAGACACATCTTTTTCAGCAACACTTGATCCAGTAATACTAACACTTGCTATGCTATATCTATTTATTAAAACAAACTTGCCACATGTACTGTGCTGGAATAACTGGGACTCGTCACAGCACTTGCATATTGTTGCCCTATTGTTAGTTTAATTGCCTCTATTGCTCGCATCATTTGTAAGTCGCTTAGGATACAATCATCTGCTAAATTATTAAATGTTTCATCAATCATCAGCTTCTGATGATTTCAGTTTCAGAAGTGCATTTGGCGTCGAAGAGCCCCATGTTGTGACTGAGAAGGTCAGGTTTTTTTCCATTAATTACAGAGAAATTACAAAGTATTTGATTTTTTATTTGATTTTTAATTTACAATTATCCATTTAGTAAATAAAGAAGATTAATCAACATCACAATTCTGCAAAAAAAGCATGGCACTACAAAAAGTTCATGTCTTATAACCTAAAGTAAATAACATTTACCTGCAAAAATTATAACAATTCATTATATATATATGTGTGTGTGTGTGTGTGTGTGTGTGTGTGTTTACAGATATATTATCTTTTTAAAGCAGTTTTGTAAATTTGTTTTTGCTTTTATGGTAAATATGGTATATTTTTACTGGATATTAATACATAAATACTGATTAGGAATATTGTAACGCTCAGCCTAGATTATAGGTGATGATACACAATGTGATATGTCATCTAAGCAATACATTATTTACAATATTAAGTTTCTACAATAAACAGTTTGAGTTGATTTAATAGTGGAACATCATAGAATAGAAGAATGTTGAAAGAGGAAATAGACCAACAATAATAATGTTCTCACAAGTGCAAGAGAAACAGTCAGGGTTGCCAGAAATGAATGAGATATTAGTATTTCTCCTGTCTATATTTCTGTCTTTTATCTGCAATGAATCTGAGAAAATGATCACACACACACACACACACACACACACACACAGTGAGTACTGATCAAATGCTCCCATCAAAAAGTCACAATGACAAAGAACAAAGCTTGTTTTTTCGTCAGCCTTCATGTGACGAAAGGAAATTGCTAATGAACATGATCATGCAATCGTTCTCATGTTAACCCTCAGGCCAGACCCATGTGCACATCAACACATCATGTGTTTCAGCGACAGGTCATTTCAGCACACAATGATTATTGATCTCTGAGGAGACTTTAACTGCAGCTCCAACATTCATTCCATCAGACAGTTTCAATGTGTTATTAAAAGCTTTGCAAGAAATACTATTCGTAATAAATGCACAACAAAAAAATGTGTTTTCTAGTACAAATATCTAAAAATATTTACTTGAGAAGCAAAATAACTGAAGATATTAAGTCTTGTTTATTGATTTGTTTTTTTAATTAAGTGAATTTAATACAAGTTGGGACTTTCTGGTTTTAAGTGTAAAGTCACTTAATTTTGATATCTTCATTTAAGAATGTTTATAGAATATTTATACTAAAAACCAAGACAAAAATCTTTTCTTTTTTTTTTTTTTTTTTGCAGAGTAGTACTTTTTCTTGTTTTATACTTAAATAATTTGCCAAGAGATCAATATTAAATAACAGTTACACTTTATAATAAGGTTTCATTTGTTAACATTAGTTAACTATATTAGTTACATGAACTATGAAAAATACTTATGCATCATTTATAATCTTAGTCAATGTTTACTTATCCGTTTTTTACTAATAAGTTTGCATCATTGATCATTATTTTCCTGATTATTACTATGAACAAGATGTATTGTATAAAGCGCTGTAGAAATAAAGCTGACTTGACTTATACAAAAACATTGCATGACTATATACAGTGTGATGATAGTAGTAATGGTCATGTTGTCTCTCTGTGTTATTGTGGCAAGAAAGGATTGCAAAAATAAACATGAAAGTGAATAAATGACAGAATTTTCATTTAATATCATGAAAAACGGCTTCTCTTTGACTGACAGATCGAAGCCAAAACACAGTCCTAGTATATTAGAGATCAATGTTTCCCTGCAGGCTTTAATCTCATTATGATCGAAACCCTCAGATCCGTAAAACCCTCACGCACACGCACAATTTATGACGGCAAATAAGTGCACCGAAAAATCAATTTTCACTTAGAAATTGCATGTAAATTTCACAAACAATTACAACAGCAAGTATCACATACAATTAAATGTGAAATATTGAAGTAGAAAAACAACAGTTATAATTATTATATAACTATTATATAATATCATATATTATAATGCATTTTAACTTTGGTTACAATTATAATGCATTATAATGTACATTATGAATATCTTTACAATGCATTATATATAAAGGCTTCAAGTAAAGAGTTACCATCATTTTTCACAGCATTTCAGCGAGGTATTGGGTGAAAATGTGCGCGTGTGCAGGAACCTCTTGAGTGGCCCATCAAATCAGGAGACATATAGATCAATGTTCCACAAAGATCCGTCTTTACAGGTTTACAGCACTCAAGAGAATAACACACACACACACACACACGCTCATTCATGTCGTTACCTGATCAGAATGCCAGAGCAATTTCATTTAACACTGAGTTTAATCAAGACTGTGTTCAGAGAAAAGGAACAGTAACCAGTAATTACAACAGTGCATTACCCTCGGGAACACACACACTGACACACACATGCACGCACAAACATGCAAGTGAGAAAATAAAGACAAGTTCACACACTCTGAGCAAATTAAAACAACCAAGAAACAAAGAAAGAGCAGGCAAGATAAAAAGGGGATTTTACAGGCTGGGTGGCCTCAACATGTCTCACACACACTCACACACTCACACACACACACACACACACACACACACACACACACACACACACACACACACGCACACACACACACACACACACACACTCTCTCTCTCTCTCTCTATCACACTACAGTGAGTACAGTGATCAAATGTTCAAAATGTTCAGATATTTGTTCTTGTTTTAAGCACAAACTCACTTAATTTTATATATATTTATCAGTAAACAAGACTTGATATCTTCAGCCAGTAAATTGATCTTGATTTAAGAATGTTGGGATATTTGTGCTGGAAAACGAGACAGAAACACTGAGGAAGAACATCATTATTTGCAGTGAGTTTCTTCTGTGAAGCTGCTTTGAAGCTGCTATCTGTACTATATAAAGCACTATAGAAATAAATGTGGCTTGACCTTTCTTAATTGTTTTCAGAATTTAAAATTGATGGTAACATTTTTAATTGGTATAATTTTAAATTCCAATTGCTGTAACTTGATTCAAACATTCTACAATGACAACAAACACCATTAATGTTAATGATCAAAGTTAGGTTTATGATTATAAGAAGAGAGCAAATTCAAGAAAAATGCATAAGCTACCTACCAACTGAACCCAACACACACACAAACCTAAATATTTTCAGCGTCATACATCACAACACACTTCAAAACACGTCCATTAAAACCACATATTCGCACACATCTAGATAAACTGTAAAAGTGTCAGTGTATGTGACAGTGTGTGTCAAATCATGTCATCAACGTCCTGAATATTTGTACTTCTAAAAAATGCATTTGTGACATCGCAGGTGAACATTTTTTGCAGTTAAGACCTAAAACACACAGTTCCCTTCCTTATACTGTACATGGAGGGCAGACTGGGGCTAGTTGTCACACTGTTTACTATAATGAATATTAAAAGTGGGTCTATTTTTGAAAATTTCTACATCACAACCTTAAAGTCTTGACAAAAAAAAAAAAAAAACTACTGTTATATAAATAAAATGGAAATGATAAAATGGAAAGTTCCACTCACCGTATTATACAGTTGACTTTTCAGCAAAATAGAAATAGTAAAAATTATGAATCATGAAAAATTAAATTAAAAAAGAATTATGAAAGTATTACTTTATATCAATTCTACAAAATTACAAGATATAAAACACATGTTGACAACTTCCCCAGAAAAAAAAGGTTTATACTTTATTTCGATGCTCCACTTTAGACACTCTACTAAGTATAAGTAACTTTGCAACTAAATGTCAAAAGTTGACGTAGTTACTTATAGTTAGTAAAATGTCTAACTAAATTATAACTAAAATAAGTGATAATATAGGTTTAGCTTGAAGAACATAATTCACAAAAAAAACAAAAATGTTCAACCATTTTACAACAGAACTAGATGTTTGAATCCCACATACAACACACTGCTAGAGAAAACAAGAACTTCTGACTCAAAATGGATTAACTTCCCCACGTGACAACTAGCCCCGGTGTCCTATATGCAGTTTAGCCCAGATCAACCACAAGTTCATGTTATTTGTTAACAAGAGAAAGTCAGAAAGATAAAATGTGAAAAAGCAAAACTTACTGCGACATTATAGATGTGATGACGGACCAACACACACACACACTTGACCGGAGTCAAGAGTTGTGACGGTTCTGCGGTGTGTTTGTGAGAGAGGAAACCCTAACGGTGACCTGGGGACTAGAAGGGAAATGGTTCATCTGTGCACACACACACACACACACACACACCCTGTGTTTCCTGAGGACGTTCACTAGGTTGACGGATGAGAGCGACTCAGGAAAGACACACATGAGAGTGAGAGAGGCAGGTGGCATGGAAATTATGGGATGTGAGAGTGGCCACACTGACCCTGTCAATCATCTCCATGGAGACATCGTAACCCGGAAATAGACACACACACACACACCTCTCTGCGTTTGACCTCTTCACCCCATAAGATATTCCCGGGAAACACCGACAGTGAGACTCTGTTTGGAACAATGCGGATACGCTGATCTACTGAAACAATAATATGGGATCTTCACACAGAAAGCCTTCAGAATCAGTTAAGTTCAACCAGCACAACATCACACATGTCAAGTGTGTGTGTGTGTGTGTGTGTGTGTGTGTGTGTGTGTACCTAAACTATATTTTGGGGACAAATATGTACCCAGAAGTGACAAAATCTCCCAAAACCTACCTTTAGGGAAGTCCTCATTTGTAAATCTGGTATAAAAATAAAGTAAATTAAAGGTTTTCTGTGATGGGTTAGTGTAAGGAGAACAAAAACCATTACGTCTATGTAAAGTTCTCCATTTAGATAGCTAAGTAAACGTGTGTGTGTGTGTGTGTGTGTGTGTGTGTGTGTGTGTGTGACCTCTCCAGGGATTGCCACCTTGTCGTGGTGGAGAGGCTTGTGTGGTCCTGTGATCCCAAGAGCAATGCCCAAAGAGCGATCCACCCCAGACCTCAATGGTGGAACTGCCACAGGAAGAAGGCTGGCCTTCGGGGAGCATCACAACGACTGGGAAGGCGGAAAAGGGCACCGGCGTCCTTTTGGGAATCCACCCTAACATGCCGGTTTAAGTCCTATGGTGACCAGAAAGTGGCGACGGGGGGAGGATTGTGAGATCTGGAAGCTCCTAGTCATAAACTGGCATATTAGGTGATGAGTGCTAGACTCAGTCTAGCTCACCTCACATGGGGAAGGGGCTAGAAAAGGTGCCCTAAAAATAGTCCGCCTTAAACCTCTTGACTGGATTTCCGCATCCAGAGGGATCACCATTCGCTGTCAGAAACACATAACTATGAACTTTGTAGTGCAACCAGTGTTAGACCGAAAAGGAGAACTGCAATCATCTCTAGAAAACTGAGAAGATACCGGATTGACCTACACATCCTTTCTGAAACCTGACTAGCAGACGAATCTGAAAGAGGAGAAGGGTGGCTATGCTTTCCCCTGGAAAGGAAAAGGTGATGATGAGCCCAGGATCTGTGGTGTTGGATTTGCCATTATCAGCCACCTATATGAACTTCCTCTGGGGATTGGTGAGCATCTCATGACCATCCGTCTAGTGCTTGCCAACAACCAGATAGCAACAGTTGTGAGCGCCTATGCCCCTACTTTAGAGAGACCTTAAGAGACCTTCTACACCTGCATAGACGAGACACTGTTGAGAATCCCCAGGGAATATAAGATTATTCTCCTAGGAAACTTCAATGGCAGGGATCAACACCTTGAAGGGCACTATAGGAAAGGATGGCATAGGGAACATCAACTTTAATGGAGTTATGCTTCTCAGCAAGTGTGCTCAGTATGACCTCATTCACCAGAAAAACTAATTTAAGGCATATTGGAGGCACCCCTGCTCCAAACAGTGGCATCTCATTGACTATGTCATTGTATGAGCCGGGGACTGTTGTGACATGAACATCACAAGAGCCATGGTCGATGCAGATGACCTCTGGACAGTTCAATGCCGTATCCGCTCCATGATGTCAATCAAACTCAAAAGGGAGAGGAGAGCTATAAAAAAAAGCCCAGATCTGACCAAGATTGAACCTTGACAGCCTGGATGAAACTGCCATCCAAGAGTGACTTCAGGCCTCTCTTTGGGAAAGCCTCCAACAAGAATACCGTGATGACATCGAAGGGCACTGGAGTCTCCTCAAGTCTACCACCCTTGCTACCTGCAAAACCATTCTTAGGAACAAGTCCAGAAAACACCAGGACTGTTTTGATGAGAATGACAAAGAGTTTGAACAACTCATCTCCAAGAAAAGGAAAGGCTTTCATGCCTGGCAAAATGTTGTAACCTGCAAGGCCAAAAGGATGGCTCACTCCATAGACAAGGCGGATATCCAGAGATATGTGAGGGAGTTAAAGAACTCAGAAAAGGCTGTGGAAATCTAGAGACTGGCAAACTCGGGTGACACCAGAGGCTTTTCAGTGCTACTAAGGCCATCTATGGTCCAAGCTACCACGGCCTAAACACCCTGCACAATGAAAGAACGGACAGGAGCAATGAAGGACAATGAGTCCATTAACTCCCGATGGAAGTAACACTTCCAAGAACCAAACACATCCCCCAAAGTCCCATCAGAGAAGACATGGGGTAACCTCCAACTATAACAGAGGTTCAAGACGCCATCGGGAGCCTTAAGAACAACAAGGCCGCTGGTCCAGATGGGATACCAGCTGAGATCTTAAAGGAAGGTGGATCAGAGCTCCAGTATTACATTCATGCCCTACTCCTCAAGGTCTTGGAAAAAGAGGAACTTGCTCTGAGCTCTGGGACACTCTAATAGTGACCATATTCAAGAAGGGGGACAAGGCTGAATGCCGAAATGATCTCTCTCATGTCCACAACAGGAAAAGTCCTTGCTTGTGTCCTTGCACACCGACTTCTACCACTGTCTGAGGGAGCTCTCCCAGAATCACAATGTGGCTTCCACCCTTTCAGAGGTACAGCAGACATGATATTCACAGCACACCAACTACAGTAAAAATGCTGTGAACAAAGGCAGCCTTTGTACATGGCCTTTATAGACCTGATAAAGGCTTTTGATATGGTAGACAGCCAGGCTCTGTGGAGCATACTATTAAGATACGACATTCATGACAAGTATATCAGAAGATTTCTACATGATGGCCTGTCAGTCACAGTGCTCAGCAACGGCGGGTCTGAGTCCGTGCCTTTCACGGTGGAAACTGCGGTCAAACAGGGATGCTTTATCACACCCACTCTGTTTGCCATCTTCATTAGTGCCATACTCCACCTGATTGGTCATTTACCTCATTCAAGTCAAGTCAAGTCTTAGGGGCCGCTAACACAACACCATTTTAACTGAAAACAGAAATTGTGTTCTGGCCGTTCATTTGAATGACAACAGTGTTTGGTACCATCAAAGGTCCTTACGAAAGATTCTGAGGATCAGCTGGGAGGACGGACGCACCAACATCAGTGGGAAGCCAACATGACCAGCATAACCACTACAATAATGCAGTACCAACATTGACGGACAGGCCATGTCATCCGCATGCCCAACACACGTCTCCCCAAACAGATCCTGTACTCACAGCTGAAGGAAGGTCGCCGAGCCACTGGTGGGCAAAAGAAATGATACAAGGACAATATCAAGGCCATTCTGTTGGCCATTCAATATCAAATTCCATATCACATCAAGCAACTGGGAACACACTGCACTGGCCAATGATGATGTGAGTGTGTGTTTGTTTATGTGATTTATGAGGACAGTATTTGTATTTATTTGTATAATGACATGGTATTACACTGCTTTTACAACTTGAATGTGATTTATGAGTCCTCATACTTAAAATGGCTTTAAAAACATACTAAACAGTGTTTTATTAAAAATGTAAAAATGCATAAAGTTTTCTGGGTTGTGTTAGTGTGTGTGTGTGTTTGTGTGTGTGTGTGTGTGTGATGGGTAGGTTTAAGGGTAGGGTTAGTGTAGGGGGATAGAATATACAGTTTGTACAGTATAAAAACCATTACGCCTATGGAATGTCCTCACAAGTATAGAAAAACAAATGTGTGAGTGTGTGTGTGTGTGTGTTCCAAAGGCACAAGCATTAAACTGCATACAAGTGGAAAAAAAGAAACACTTCTCTCTCAGAGCCAAACTGAAACACTGCACACAAAAGGCTCTAAGGACGAAATTCATACTACGAGAGGAACCAAAATTTTCTAATTTCCTCTTGATTGGAAAAATCCCAGTGTCTCCAAAACTTTCCGCACTAATGAAACCTCAATGACCCCCCCATCACAGACCGAAGTGGTTCAGTCCAAGTGGGTTAAACCATTCATGGTGATGAGACGACAGCAGATCAGATCAATATACTGGCTTCAATACAAGTGATTGCCACAGAAAATCAATCCAGCTCATAAAAAAGAACAAGAAACATGTTTAGAGTGAATCCACATCTACTGTGGGAACAGCAGAAATCCACAGCTTTGTGTTCCATCTCTAACATGAATTATTCAGTATAATAAATGTGTTATTTGAGCAGTTAAGTGTCTAAATTGTGTTTTCTTTAGAGATCTCCTCCTCAACAACTCACTTATTAATAATCACACACAAAAATATACAGCAATTGTTGCGTGTGGTTGTTGCTTAGTAACCATCAGCGGTCAGGGAGACGCTCAATCACATCTCTCTAACAGCGTCTCCGGGAAAAAAAGACACAAAGAAACAGTTGTTTATTTCTGACCTGCTGATTTGAGTTCATTTCTAATTATAAAACAGATTGTTCTGACTCTAAATTCTGATTGGATGAGCTGCACCTGTGACACACATCTGTAGCTAGGCAAACAAAAACAGGCAAACATTACAATAATCAACTATATTACATTGCAGAAAATGTATTCAGATTATTAATATTAATTAACTGAATAAATATAAATGAATGTATGTCATGTTATTTCATGTTATTCCGTGTTAAGTGGATTTGGATGAAAGTGTAACCCAAATAAATAAACAAAATCTCACATTTTTATCTTATTAATAATTTTTTTTCTTGTTAATATACTATTTTACTTTATTTTGAATTTATTCTTATTTTGCACTGCTTTGGCAATACAAATACACATAAAAACAAGTAAATGTATGTTATTCAAATATATAATTTTATCTTAATACATTTTTATGTTGTTAATACTCATTTACTAAAATTTAGATATTTAACATTTGTTATACTTATTTTGCAATACAAATGCATATTAAAAAACTTATTTCATTTTATTTTTCTTATGACAACATGCTTGTGATTAATTCAATTTGGATAAAACTGTGAGCTAAATAAATATACGTAAAATGTTTATCTTTTAAATACATTTTATCTTGTTAATACTAATTTACTCCATTTGAATTTTTTTACAATTTACAATTTATTTTGCAATACAACTGCACATATAAAACGAAATAAATAAAAATAAATGTAATTTGAGTTATTAAAAAAACACACACAAAAAACAGCAAATTGCTTGCAATTGTCCTTGTAAGTAGATTTGGATAAAAGATTATACCTTATTAAAGTTATTCTATCCATTTATTTTACTTTTATACTTACTGCTTTGGCAATACATTAATGTAAATAAGATTTTTTTTTTTAAATAGAGTGAGAGAAACAAGTGATAATGAAATGTTTCTCTTAACGTCTGTAATGAAAGACATGATCAGAATCTGTCTGGACGTGTTTCTTCAGGATGAATTATTACAGCAGAGCAAACAGTGCTGATCTGGAGCAGAACAACACCGAACATTTAGCTTTAATCTCTGATGTTGTTTTAAGATGCACAACTGAACAAATAAAGCC
>NC_139972.1:1710000-1712500 GCF_963993115.1 Abramis brama
CCATTGATTTATATTATAGCTTGTGAGAAAGGGGCATAATGTGTCACATTTAAAACTGTGCAATCAAAATTAGGTTTTTTAATAAGTGGCTGCACTAGTACAGCATGTTTAAAACAAGCCGGCACATTTCCACTGACTAATCTGCTATTAAAAAGAGATTGAATAGTAGTACCTAAAAGATTAAACAAATGTAAACGTTCCACACAGCAGCTTTAACCTCCTGAGAGATTCATATGATTCAGTCTGTCTTTCTCTCTTCGCTGTGATGTTCAAACACTGTCAGTCAGACCAGCAATTAATCAGAATCTAATTAGACACCAATTACTGCTGTTTAAACTGGCACACACACACACACACACACACACTATCAGTCAGGGCCAGATTGAGAATTCAGAGGCCCCTGGGCACAATGTCTTGTAGCCGCCAAGGACATTTTAATTTGGCATTGGGTTAGGGTTAGGGTTTTACTGACTTAAAAGTAACTTTGTTGTACTATGCTGGAGTAAAGTTCATAAATGATTGTTCTTTCCCATAGGAGTTTGTAAAACTATGTTGGGTGGACCTCTGTCCCTCTTGGGGGCTTTGGGGGCATGCTCACCCGCAAGAACATTTTGTACATTTTAAGGTTAAATGCATCAATCTGGTGCACTTTGAGAGCTCAAAATTAAGAGCTTCAACCCATGAGCTGTGAACATTGAACAAAGAAAAAGCATTGACTTGTACCTGGACATTAAAGAGGGCTCAAACATCTTTTTAGTTATGATAAAGAGTCTCAGTCTACATTACATTATCACTGGTGTTTTAGGATGCCAAACAATGACGTAAAATCCATATAGCCTATAAATGTACTGTATAAATGAAAATTAATATTTCAGAAGTATATTTTACATTACACTATAGTATAGGAAGATTACAATACTTTTGTCCTAATTTCTTCACTTGCAAGAAGAAATAAACCCTTGATCTTTTATTTAGGAGAAAACACCAGATCACCATGCTGATCGCGGGAGCTGATCGCAGCACAAACAGAATGCCTATATAGGACACGTAATTAAAGTCTTGTGCTGTTTTATAAAGGCACAAACCATATCACGGTTTCGATTTTAGTCGTTCATTCGTTGGCAAAATATAACGCTAGAGACCTTTATGTTAGGCTATACATCTTACGCCTCATATCTGTTGGGAAAAGGGAGAAGAGCGAGTTCGGCAAAAGGCGGATACGAACTCGGGTCGAACACGTCAAAAGCTACTTTCAAGCACCTCACGCCCTATAACCTATGCCAATGTAGATATTTAGTGATGGGCGTCTTTTTGCCAAATTTTTGCAAATATACGCTCTGTTATCGGAAATGTAAAATAAGAAGGATTTTTTTCCCCACTCGCTTGGGCCCCATATTACCCACTGGATAATCTGGCCCTGGGTGCCCCCCTATTGGCTGGTGCCCCAGGGCACTCGCCCACTCCGTCTATGGACACACACACACACAAACACACACACACTCACGTTAAGCATGTTGCTGTGTGGTTGCTAAGGTGTTCTGAGTGTCGTTTGTTGTTAAGCACGTTGCCGTGTGGTTACTAAAATGTTCTGAATGTGTTTTTTGTTGTTAAGCACGTTGCCTAACATTGTCATTGCTAAGGTGTTCTGAGGGTTGTTTGTTGTTAAGTACGTTGCCGTGGGGTTGCTAAGGTGTTCTGAGTGTTTGTTGTTAAGCACGTTGCCGTGGGATTACTAAGATGTTCTGAATGTGTTTTTTGTTGTTAAGCATGCTGCCATGTGGTTGCTAAGGTGTTCTGATTGTTGTTTGTTGTTAAGCACGTTGTCGTGGGGTTGCTAAGGTGTTCTGAATGTTGATTGTTGTTAAGTACGTTGCCGTCGGGTTGCTAAGGTGTTCCGAGTGTTGTTTGTTGTCAAGCACGTTGCCGTGGGGTTGCTAGAGTGTTGTTTGTTGTTAAGTACATTGCCGTGGGGTTGCTAGAGTGTTGTTTGTTAAGTAAGTTGCCGGGGGGTTGCTAGGGTGTTCTTAGTGTTGTTTGTTGTTAAGTACGTTGCTGTGGGGTTACTAAGGTGTACTGAGTGTTGTTTATTGTTAAGTACGTTGCTGTGGGGTTGCTAGAGTGTTGCTTGTTGTTAAGTACGTTGCCGGGGGGTTGCTAGGGTGTTCTGAGTGTTGTTTGTTGTTAAGTACATTGCCGGGGGGTTGCTAGAGTGTTGCTTGTTGTTAAGTACGTTGCCGGGGGGTTGCTAGGGTGTTCTGAGTGTTGTTTGTTGTTAAGTATGTTGCCGTGGGGTTGCTAGGGTGTTCAGGAAACATGTCATTGTTATTGGGATTCAGTTTTGCACTGCTAGTGGAGCAGAAATGGCAGACGCTAGTCTTAAAATGTGGTTTGTTGGATGTTTGCTATTCTCTAGAGTTCGTCTGTTTGTTTCCTGTCACTCCTGACTGACTCTCGTCATCATCGTCCTCATCGTCTTCTCTGTAAAAGCATCGTTTGATAC
>NC_139972.1:1717500-1755000 GCF_963993115.1 Abramis brama
CGAGTCGACACTGTCAGAGAAAACACTTGTTTATTAATAAAAATCAATAGACGCGTCACCGGATTTACAAATGCACATCTTGCTTGTTGCACGCACACATATTATGTCAAAATAACGAGATATTGCGTTGAAATAACATTATTATTAATAATAGCCTACATCTTTTAGAATATTTGATTGAATGCTGAATGTTGCGCTTGTTCAATTTAATACAATTAAAACTTTAATTGTGATCATTAACATAACTGAATATTAAATATTTAGTGGCCAAGTTTTGCGCAGCACCCCCTCAGGGGCACATGCGTAAAAAATTATCTGGCGCCGTCCCTGCAGAGAAGCTACGTAGGCAGTGTAATTTTTTTTTTTTTTTTTTTTGTGTGTTCCGTTACCTCCAACCCCCGTTTTGAGTGGCCGGATCCACCCCCCCCCCCCACGCTACGGGACCTCACACTTTACAAATTAAGCACTGAGTGTTCATGTACTGTATCAAACGATGCTTTTACAGAGAAGACGATGAGGACGATGATGACGAGAGTCAGTCAGGAGTGACAGGAAACAAACAGACGAACGCTAGAAAATAGCAAACATCCAACAAACCACATTTTAAGACTAGCGTCTGCCATTTCTGCTCCACTAGCAGTGCAAAACTGAATCCCAATAACAATGACATGTTTCCTGAACACCCTAGCAACCCCACGGCAACATACTTAACAACAAACAACACTCAGAACACCCTAGCAACCCCACAGCAACATACTTATCAACAAACAACACTCAGAACACCCTAGCAACCCCACGGCAACATACTTAACAATAAACAACACTCAGTACACCTTAGCAACCCCACGGAAACGTACTTAACAACAAACAACACTCTAGCAACCCCACGGCAATGTGCTTATCAACAAACAACACTCAGAACACCCTAGCAACCCCACAGCAACATACTTAACAACAAACAACACTCAGAACACCCTAGCAACCCCACGGCAACACACTTAACAATAAACAACACTCAGTACACCTTAGCAACCCCACAGCAACATACTTAACCCTCTGGGGTCGGCAAACGCGCCGGCACGTTTTGCTCGATTTTTTTCACATAGCAGCAAAATAGACTTAAAATACTCCTTCATTTATGGTCATACAGACGTAAGAAATATGAAAAAATTATATAGTGCATGCTATTCAAATGCAAATGTTCTGAGGTGATCCATGCAAACCTGTGAACGCCCACATCAGCTGGATAAAACACATCAAGTTTAATCAGACTCATGCACTTTAGGTCGTCTTGCGACGCTGTGAGGAATAATACTATCATAATAATAATCCTGGGAAATTTACCTCAGAAGTGCTGGTAGTTTCATTTCGAGGAGCAACGGATCCAGCTGAGGTGGAATAGTAAGTTCTTTATTCTTAAGTGCTTTGTTCTAATCGCGATATGCAATAGTGTCTGTAAACCGCAAAAAGACTGTTTAAATATGAATCGCGTTTCTGTGTGTGAATGAATGAAGACCGGACTCGAGTGGTACAGCCCTAGTATGAGAAGTAACTGCACAATTACTAGAAATGTTTACCTTGGATATTATACAATTTGCATGCATACAAAACTGTTTCCAACTCTAACTTTGAACCAATTCTGTAGAATATATACATATATATATATTAGGGATGTCCCGATCAGGCTTTTTTTGCCCTCGAGTCCGAGTCATTTGATTTTGAGTATCTACCGATACCGAGTCCCGATCCGATACTTCTATAATAACTTCAGACTGTCTTTTATTTTCGAATTTAATTCTCTGTCTTCCGCTGAGCCCTGGCTGTAGACTGATCATGTTTCACGCTGTCAATGCAGTGGTCTGCGTTGCGCTGATCTTATTCACACTATCGAGTGTAGGTGCAGCATTCTATCATTTTGAGTCATAATGAGCTGTTTGTGAAGAAATTATCTGCTTCCAAATTATGTCATTTTAATCTGAAACATTAAGAAACTAAAACATTAAAAACCATTTTGCTCTTTATGGTGTGCGAGTGATAGAGCGCGGCAGCAACGAACCAACTGATCAGCTTACAGCGTAACAACATTGAATGCTCGGCCGAACAGCTGATCATAGCTGTACAGGGCACCTTATTATTTTTCATCTCCATAAATATATCTAGTAGTAAAGCTAATGCAAGGGCTAGAAATCAATTAATCTTTTGCTGATACTTCCTTGTCATCATGGAGAGCGCAGTTCATGGTTGCATAGCAACGACAGACGCCACAGAGAGCATGCGCTTGTGGAAAGAAGGAGACAGCGGCGCGCCCGCGCTTTCACTTGGTTTTTACTTGGTTTTACATATCATACGTCTCTGCAACAAAGTGATGTCATGCCGCACACGTTGCTGTTTCTGTGTGGAGTCAAAAGGGTCTAACTTTGTGCCACCGCATAACTATAGATGTGTTAAAAAAATAATAAGAATATATATACATATATATCCGAGTCCTGATCGGGAGGTAACGTCCGATTCCAATCGAGTCTGAAACCACGTGATCGGATCTGGACATCCCTAATATATATATATATATATATATATATATATATATATATATATATATATATATATATATATATATGAATATATATATGAAAGGCTCATTATGCGTCTCATTATGCAGGTCATTGTCTTCTCAGGTGTGAATCACATCATTATTCATGATCATTCACACCTCCACGCATATTGCCTTTCCAAACAAAACGTGTCTTACAAAATTTAAATCAATGTATTGTTTTATGTGAATGATTAGGCAGGATGATTTTCAGATCATTTTGAAGCAAAAACTCAACTAGGCGACAACACCCATTAGTCAAAAGTCTTGTGGACACATATTTTGTATGTGTTTTGTGGCCTTATTTCAGAAACTTTAGTTTTTAGTTTTTTCAATAACCATGCATAAACATTATTCTCTCAAAAATACAAACATGTACATACATGTTGCTCACATATTATGGTAGCCCTGTTTGTGCTAAATAGAGTGTAATTACACCTTTGCCATTAATATGTTTATAAGCAACTGAAAAAAGCACAAATGTCAGGGCATGTCAGAACATCTCAAGGACCCCCAAAACACCTCAGACCCCAGAGGGTTAACAACAAACAACACTCAGAACACCTTAGCAACCACACAGCAATGTGCTTATGTAACCCCTCCACCTGGGTCCTACTCGCCCCGCTCTGTGCGGGCCTCGAACCCGGGTCTCCAGCGTGAGAGTCAGGCGCTCTAACACGGAGGCTAAAGACTGCAGCCTTTACTCGCACAGCGACTACTAGGACTTAACAAAAAAAAAAACACTCAGAACACCTTAGCAACCCCACAGCAACGTGCTTAACAACAAACATCATAAGACCCAAACTACACAAGAAGTCCATAAGAACACGTCTCTTTTGCATGTATTCATTATTAAACAGAGAGAGACAGATAAGACTGAAGCATCTCATAAGATATTAATGTCTGAAATATGCATGTGTGTGCGAGAGAGTGTGTGTCTTAGTGTACGTGTGAGAGAGTGTGTCTGTGTGTGTTATTCTAAATAATTTTATAAAAGAATTACAGAGATATCAATGATCATTTGTGTTTCTCCTTCACAAAAATGTGTCATGGTAAATACCATTTCAGCAAAACTATGGTGGATTGGTATCAGCACCACTGTCATCAATAAAAACAAATATTCTGAAAGATTTGCACATTAAAGGAGACATTATTCATTTATTGTGATTTATGACAGTAACAGTAACTAATGAAGAAACTCTGATTACCATGGTACATTTTCTATGGGTTGTTTCCTCCAGGTAAAGGAGGACGACACACAAGCTTAACACTCACATCACACACTAAAGGTTAAGTCATCCATGACCTTTGACCTGTCCTGTTCATGACCTCCAGAAACACACACCTGAGCTCAGAGAGAGTTTGATCAGCTCAGCTCAAATACAGTAGTGTAATACAGTCTTGGCGAGCATAAGACTTCTCTCAAAATCATTTTTAAATGTTATATATATTTATGAGACCAAAAAAGAAACGTTTACACACAGAAATCACTTCACAGATGACCTGAATATTCCTGTAACCAAACACACAGTTTATCATGGATTTCTGGAGGATCAGAGGGAGAAAAGAGGAAGAGGATTTGCTTCTCATCGACTCTTTCAGGGTCAATTTACTGCTGAGAGTGTGTGTGTGTGTGTGTGTGTGTGTGTGTGTGCATTAGCATTCAGTGTAGCGATTCAGAGTTCCTATAGAACGAAATTCACATATGCAAATACTCAGAAGCAATTTTTCTCTTTGTCCAAACCTTTCACTCTGTGCATCTCTCTCTCTCTCTCTCTCTCTCTCTCTCTCTCTCTGTGTCTCTCTCTCTCTCTCTCTCTCTCTCTGTGTCTCTCTCTCTCTCTCTCTTTCTGTCTCTCTCTCTTCTCTCTCTCTCTCTCTCTCTCTCTCTCCCTCTCTCTCTATCTATCTCTCTCTCTTTCTGTCTATCTCTCTTCTCTCTCTCTGTGTCTCTCTCTCTCTCTCTCTCTCTCTCTCTTTCTGTCTCTCTCTCTGTGTCTCTCTCTCTCTCTTTCTCTCTCTCTCTCTCTCTCTCTCTCTCTCTCACATACACACACACACACACACACACACACACACTCTGTATCCCACTCTAACACATACACACACACACACTCAGACGTGCTTTAGAAATGCGCAACCCTTAAAGCGATGTATTTTTTCTCTGTCTAACTGAAGAGACTGTGTGAAATATCGAACACCCGCAGGACAGACGTAAAACTTTAAAGTTCCCTTGACATCTACTGTGAGGTTTTCTGGCTGTTAGGATGAATATGTTAGTCTTAAGGTTATCTATAAGAAATTCACGTTTAAAAGATAAATGCAATCTCAATTTACAGTCTGATCACTCTGCACTTCAGCTTCTCATCATAAGAGCGCTCTTCTGTAATATAATACAACTGAAGAGTTTTCTGACTGTACAGAAACACTGAGCCTGAAAGAGATTATTTGTTATTATGAGCATGAAGACAAAAGTATTGACCATTTTATAAACGTTAGAATTCTGAAATTCATAAATGCCGAATGTCCAAAACTTGCTCTTTTAATGAAGTCACTTAATGCGGTGAAAAATGTGAAAGTGAGATCTATGGTAAAGCACTATGAGTCTGTGTTCGATGTCTTGTGAATGTCATTATTTTTTGTTTTTTAAATACCATCTTTGATTTACCAACTTTGGTGCCTTGGTGTAATTATAACTTTAAAAAAGAAATCAATTAAAAATGTTTTCTGTCCAATCAAATGATCTCTAGAATCTGAACACAATAAAAGCTGTTGAATCCGTGACTGAAACCAGTCACTCGTTCACACTTTTACTACATGGTGAAGATCTTTCTTCAGTTCAATAAAGACAAAACTGAGGTCGTTATATAAAGATGAAGTATTAAAGGTGAATGCATATCTGCACTCCACTAAAAAGTGAACATGATGTCACCAATCTTGGTGCCTTTTGCCTAGCCTACAGCGGATAGACCCGATTCAGAGAGAATAAACATGCTGCATGAAGTCTGGATTTACATCAGTGTTACGTGAATCTTCAGCGTATAGATTATATGAGCAGAACATAACCAATCAACTTGAATTCTACCCAGAATACTGTATTTTAAAGTGTGAGAGAGGAGATCGACATTGCAAGCGGTTAGAAATCCTCGACATAATAAACCACTGACGAGTAGAAGAGAGAAATTACACGGCTTTAACAGCACATCATTTGTTTTACTAGATATTGTCAATGTCGTGTAAGAACAGTTTATATTAAATATAAAGGAGAAATCTCTTGGACTTCATTTTTAATACAACTGCGACTGCACACATACAACACAAGCTGTGTGTGAAACTATTAGACAGACGGCGGTGAAGCGACACACAGCCTGAGGGGAAAACAGATTCTGACACACACACACACATTCTGCATGCAAAAGGTGGATTTGTTTTGGCAGAATGACGACACTCCCACAGGCTGTAAAACAGGTGTGTGTGTGTGTGTGTGTGTGTGTGTGTGTGTGTGTGTGTGTGTGTGGTCGCAAATACAAAACAGGCATTGAATCAAAACACCACATGACAGTCACACACACACACACAAAGAGAATATTGTTTAATCTTTAAATTCCACCAAATCCAAGTCTGTCTGTCACGTCTTCTGCTCTATTTAAAGATACATATATAATACATATAATACATATATACATATATAATACATATAATACATATATACATATATAATACATACTATATATTATGGCATCTACTTTGTAATAAGGAAAAATTTATGGATTTTCAATTTCAAGCATAAGAATATGGATAATATGAAAATATAGAAATAATGAATTACTTACAAAGTTTCAATGTTCTGCATGTTGACAGATCTACGTTGTCGAAACAGACATAAGAACACACACACACACTCTCTCTCTCTCTCACACACACACACACACACACACACGGGTGTTTTGCGACTTGAATATGAAGTCAGTCACCTGTATGAAAGACCCATTAGTTGCTCGGCAACTGCTGAGAGTCAATCATAAAAGCCCTCTTTCTGGACCAACTAATGCAGCAACACTCTGTGTGTGTGTGTGTGTGTGTGTGTGTGTGTGTGTGTGTGTGTGTGTGTGTGTGTCTGTGTCTCATCATGACTGGTCACCGATTGGCTAATAACTAAATAAGTGATGATGTCATTACAGTGGAGTGGATTAGAGTGGATGACATCATATGACAAACACAGTAATATGAAGGGTTACATACGGTCATTATCACAAAACAAACTCCATTTATTACACAACTAATATTAATGAATGAATGCACATGGAATATTGATGAAAACATGAAATTAGCACAGCTGCAGGAATACAGAGAGATTTGTGATATAGAGACTCATCTGGGAAAGAAACAGCACATATGTGACCCTGAAAACCAGTCACAAGGGTACATTTTTGGAAATTGAGATTTATACAAGCTGATTAAATACGCTTTCCATTGATGTATGGTTTGTTAGGATAGGACAATATTTGGTCGAGATACAACTATTGAAAATCTGGAATCTGAGGGTCCAAAAAAAATCGAAACATTGAGAAAATCGTCTTTAAAGTTTTCCATTTATGTTGGCGATTGTGCAGCATTCACTCACATAAATACATGTTTTATATATTTACGGTAGGAAATTTACAAAATTTCATGGAACATGATCTTTACTGAATATCCTCATGATTTTTGGCATAAAAGAAAATTCGATAATTTTGACCCATACAGTGCATTGTTGGCTATTGCCACAGATATCCCCGTGCGACTCGAGACTGGTGACGTGATCCAGGGTCACATTTCATCAAGCAAACGTTTCCAACAGCACAAGGAAGAGGAACATCCCATATCATCACCTGTGTGTCCGACTCTATTCTAATATTCACTCTGACACGTTACGCTCGTCTCAGTGATGCTGTGTTTCAGAATGATGTGAATCTGAGTTCCTCATGTCCACTCTCTGCAGCCTTTAACACAAGACAAGCCTTTAAATGGCATTCAGGACATGATTTACAGTAGCTTATCCATTTCATATTGCCCAACAGGCCCTCAGCTCTATAGAAAGCTCACCTTCTATCACTCTTTTGTTGAGTTAGATGAAGTGGTGTTTCTGAGAGGAATGTGTTTTCTCTGCTTTAAGTTTATGAATTGTTGAAAAATGCAAATTATGCATTTTCTAAATAAATATGCATGAATTTGCATTCATTTCCACAACATTATAGGATAAAGTCAGGTTCAAAATTTTTGTTTGATTTTGTTGATATATTAGAGTTAAAGGTTTTTATAGAGGGGATTTTAGATTTCTCTTTTTATCACTCCATATATCCGGAAATATTGTCAACAGACCGAAAAAAAACAACACATTTTTAACATGTTTTTAGGAATAAAATGTTATAAAAATAAAACAAACGATGTTATGAACAAACCCTTCAGTAAAATCCTTCAGAATATAGATATTAATAAAGCTGTAAGTTTTGGTGTATATAAGTGCTGCTGAAGTGGAGGACAAAACTCATTTTGAGAAAATGGATATTAAAGATATGTATTGAAATTGAAATCTACAGACACAAATATACAAAGTGCAATAAAACACTCAAATGTTTATTTTGGATTTTTTTTCTTTCCACCAGTCTGAAACAACATATTATGAATATCCAAATACCTCAAAATCTTAAAATTGACCAGTACATGAAAAACAAAGATTTGCCTGTAGAGTCTAGCCTTAAATCAAGCATCAGAGGAAAGAAAGAAAGAAAGAAAGAAAGAAAGAAAGAAAGAAAGAAAGAAAGAAAGAATCCATCTTTGATTTGAAGAAGGTAAATAATTTAAGAAATACACAAGTACAGAGACTACAGACAGAGGCAATAAAACAACATCTAACATCTTAATTCAGCCTCAGGGAACAATATATCATCTTCATTCTGTAATAATCACATGTCAGTGTCGACTGCATGTATAAACTCTGCCTGATGATTAATGACTGAAATTAGCCAATTAAGAGACAATCATTAATGCAAACGTTCTTCAACAAGATGCATCACAGCTCTGCCTTAGGGCATTTACACCAGGTGTGTGTGTGTGTGTGTGTGTGTGTGTGTGTGTGTCTGACACCGTTACCAAGGCAACCTTCGAGAACATCCCCAAATGTCCTCGAATGCAAGTTTCTTCAGATTGACCTCACGTCTCGAGACAATAATGGCCCCAAACTAAAGCTAACAATTTGGTTATTAAAAATAATGTGCTTCTATTATTTAAAGTATTAAACAAAGACCTTAATACACACAGAAAATTGGTTAAATTAAAACCTTTTAGTGATGCACCAAAATTAATTTTTAGCAAAACTGAAATTAAAGTTTTCATTTTGCCAAAACCAAAAAATTTAAATAAAGTGTATTTAATTATTCAAATTTATTTAATAATCAACACTCAAATCAAAACAAAAAAGTTGTGAACAAACATTTAAAAGCACATTAGGCATAACTTTTTATTTATATAATTATGCTTTACTCCAATTCGTTGTTGAAATATAAACATTAAAATGGTGGCTGTAATAAAAAAATAGTTTTCATGACGGATTTATTCAAACATACATTAATTAAGCTGAATATTGCTACTTTTAATTGAGTTTTCTTACAGCATTTATTCTTCAGGTCCATTTCTAAAATTAGTCAAGGTTTTTGCACCAAAAAAATAAATAAATAATTTAGTAAATTATTTTTCCCACCCTCCCTTTTAATTCTACGGTACCTTTAAGACTTCCATATGTAAATGAGTCTGTGCTGATCTTTCTGCATGTGAAATGAGTAACAATGCCTCTGCTAAGTTTGTGAATAGTGAATAGGTGTTGATATGTAAATGTGGGCGTTCATAAGCGTCAGTGTCTGGCTCAGACGTGTGTTGTTCTGTTCTCTACAATGGTACGATTCACGAGCGATGTGCGATGACCCGAGAGTGAAACACTGGAAAAACGGGAACACTTTCTCTTTTTCTCAGCTCTAATAACCTTATCTGGTCGCCACGGCAACATTATAATGGACAGACGACATCATCATCATCATACTGATGCTGTCCGTCACGCTTACGGGAATATTCTGGGTTCAGTATCAGTTCAGCATCGGCCATTATGCCCATCATCACAGAAAATAATATCACAAGCAACAGTTTTAGACTGAAACGGCACAGACACAAAGCTGATCGTTTCTGCTGTTCAAGCCTCCTGTAAACGGACACACACACACTGAACGTGTGTAGATATATCCAAATAACTCGATAGTGCTATATGGCTTATGCTGAAAAAATAAAAATTGCTGAGTATCTTAGTCTTGTTTTCCAATAAAAGGATTAAAAAAAATTAATCTTAAATCCATTTTCTTGAGAATCAAAATGACTGAAGACATTAATTCTTGTTTTCTAAAAAAAAAATCAATGAATTTAAGTGAGTGCTGTGCTTTAAGTTTTGTGCTTAAACCAAGAAAAACATATCAGCCAGTGGGGTCAGACAAATAAACTTCATTCAAAGGGAACACAAGAATCATATTTCTGACTCCACTAGCAGATATTAACACTGGTTTTAAGCACAAACTCACTTCATTTTAAAACAAATTTCAAGTCATTTTGCTTCTCAAGTATTTGAAAAACACAAAACATGATTTAAGAATGTTTAGATATTTGCAATGAAAAACAAGACAAAAATATATATAGAATATATATATATATATATATATATATATATATATATTTTTTTTTATTTTATTTTTTTTGCTTGCTGTGTAGTGCAAATATCAGATCATGCAGGCACGGGCTAATTAAATAAATGCATGTGCTAAAAACGTTTTTCCTAAATTGTTCAGCGGTAAAAGGAAGGTTTGCAAAGTCTCCAGAGTAGTCAACCTGAATTATTAAATGTAAGAATTACTCCCCATTAAAATTCTAGAATGATTCATTATTGTCAAATATACTGTAGCTATTCAAGTCGTCTGAAGAAAATTCTTGTCTATTTTCATATCGCATATGAAACTAAATATTGCAATTTCGATTGCTCATAACTTATCCTGTTTCATCTGAAACTGCCAAAAACATAATAAAATATCCAAAGCACAAAACACACTCATATTGTACAAAAACACTGATAAATCTGTGTATTGTGGATGAAAGAGTTGAAGCGGCTGTCTAGAGTGGGACGCCCTCTCACACACTCTTCAAAAACACACACACACACACACACACACACACACACACACACACACACACACACACACACACACACTTAATGTGAAGGGGCTCTTTTATCAAGTGGAAAGCTGTGGAAATGAGTGTGTGTGGGAGGAACAGAGAGAGATATTTTGTTCATCCATACTTTTACAACTTTTCCTCTATCATTTTTCATCATGCTCCAGCTAAACTTATTAGAGTGTGTATATATATATATATATATATATATATATATATATATATATATATATATATATATACATACATATATATATATATACATATATATATATATATATACATATATATATATATACATATATATATATACATATATATATATACATATATATATATACATATATATATATATATATATATATATATATATATATATATATATATATATATATATATATATATATATATATATACTGTATATACAGTGCAATGCATAAGTGAATACACCCATGCTAAAGTTGACTAAAAAGAGGAATAAAAAATCATATTTTGGAAATTGAACTTAATGCCTTAATTTAAAAAATTAGGAAAAATCCAACCTTTAAGGACACCAATTTTCTTTGTGAATGAATAATGTATCGTAAATAAATAAATGTTCTTCCTTAAAATACATGGTGCATAAGTGAGTACACCCCTATGTTAAATTCCCATAGAGGCAGGCAGATTTTTATTTTTAAGTATTTTTTTATATTTTTTTTTAGGATACTATGCATCCTGATAAAGTTCCCTTGGCCTTTGGAATTAAAATAGCCCCACATCATCACATAGCATTCACCATACCTAGAGATTGGCATGATTTTATTTCAGTTAGCCTAAAAGCTAGTTTGATTTGCATTGAGAGATGATCTTATGGAAAGTACCCCATGCCAATCTCTAGGTATGGTGAAGGCTATGTGATGATGTGGGGCTATTTTAATTCCAAAGGCCAAGGGAACTTTATCAGGATGCATAGTATCCTAAAAAAACTTTTTTTAAATACTTAAAAATAAAAATCTGCCTGCCTCTATGGGAATTTAACATAGGGGTGTACTCACTTATGCACCATGTATTTTAAGGAAGAACATTTATTTATGTACGATACATTATTCATTCACAAAGAAAATTGGTGTCCTTAAAGGTTGGATTTTTCCTAATTTTTTAAATTAAGGCATTAAGTTCAATTTCCAAAATATGATTTTTTATTCCTCTTTTTAGTCAACTTTAGCATGGGTGTATTCACTTATGCATTGCACTGTATATATTAAGGGCAATAAATAATGGATTATTTTCTTTCAGCTGAGACTCTTCAGATGCGCACTAATTGCCAAGATGATTTTAATGCCAACATGTTCAGCACAAGTCTATCATACGCTTCATAAAATTATCATGAGAACATTATAATTGTGTGTTTGGGACATGACTTTTAATGGTGAAACTTTTGTTTTTGTAATCAGGTTTTCAAAAACTATATAAAATTTGGATTCAGATTTATCGGACAATATTTCGGTTATCGGCTTTCAAGATTTATCGTAATCGGTATCGGCCCAAATTTTCATATTGGTACATCCCTAATATATATATAAATATATATACAGTATATATGTATGTCCAGAGAGAGAAGAGTTGGAATCTAGTTGAAATCTAGACAAAGAAGCGCAAATTTAAGAGAGCTTCATTTGTGTCACATATTTTTATCACTATTACTATGAAAAAAATGCAATCACGAATCATGTTCACCAGTTCTGTCAGTCTCGCTGTACATTTACTGTCATATTCATGTTTTGCAGATCTAAGGCTTCTTCATAATGTCAATAAAAATACTAGAGTCCGAATGTTTTATCTTCAGAGAGAGTAAATATAGTTTGAACCTTTGCATTTCAAGTCAACTGTTAATTTTACTTTTGTAACATCACATATTTCTGTATGCAAATATCACTTATCTCATTATAATATTATGCATACAATAAAATAAGCTAATATATCTATTATGCTATGTATGTTGCTTGCTAGGCTATTACAGATAGGTCAACAATATTCATTGTTTTGTCCAACTAGATTACATTTACCTTAATTTGTAATAATTTAAATATATACATTCATATAAAATAGCAACATTTTATGTAAAAACCACTTTAAAAAAAAGATCTACATTTCTAAATTTCATTCATGGTGATAACATGAAAAACGTGCTCTGGTTTAGCGGACGATTGCTGTCTTCTACTGGAAAACAAACACTTTTAAAATAATGTGAACTATAGTCACTAGATGGCAGCAGAGGATTACTCAATGCTTTTTCATTTAGATTTATGTTTAGACATTATAAAATCATTTTTATAACAACAAATACAACTCTTTGTGAAAGTTTAGCATTTTTTGTACTAAAGTATCTTTTTTTGTGTGTAATTGTCACAATATTACCATCAAATCTGAACAAGCTGTTGTGTGTGTGTGTGTGTGTGTGTGTGTTAATTTTTTCTCCATTGTAGATGTGTTAAAGTCTCACTCCTTTGTTTCTGTGTGTGTTCTTCATTGTACACAGCTTCCTTACTTGAGTGAAAGTACAGATACTACTGGTCAAATATTACTCCATTACAATTAAAAGTTGTAAAAATAAATAAAAATGTTTTACTTAAGTAAAAGTACAGAAGTACTCGTTTTTAAAAGTACTTGAGTATCAAAAGTAAAAAGTGAATGTCATTGCACTGTTATAGTACCTTATGCCTCTGAAGTAACCTAGTGAATACACTGACCAGTTTGTAGTATCTATGGAATTAAGTTTTAGGTTACAAAACCTGAAAAAAAAAAAAAAGACAGCCATAATCACCTTCATTTTTTTTAATTTAACACTCCTACCACCCCCACAAAAGAACTGCACATCTGTGTGTATCCACTCATGCGTATTTGAATCAAGTGGTCTGTAAATACAGACCGATCAGGAAAAAGCCCAGCTACACAACCATATCTGTACAACTGCACAACAGCAACACTTAAAACTTTCAAACCGTTAGTTGTGACAACGATACTGTCTCTCACAGATCACTAGTAGAGAAATCGTAGGCTGCTAATCCCCGAACTTCACGACATGTGACCCTAAGAGTGATCACTGATGGCTGTGTGTCCACTAAAGCATGTTTAGCTAGCTGAAAACGCTAGGCACTCTGCTAAACGCCTAGCTGTGGGCGCTCTGCTAAACGCCTAGCTGTGGGCGCTCTGCTAAACGCCTAGCTGTGGGCGCTCTGCTAAACGCCTAGCTGTGGGCGCTCTGCTAAACGCCTAGCTGTGGGCGCTTGAGAGCGTTTTAGCAGCGTTGCGTTTTTTTCAGTTGAGACATGCTTGTTATGAAACGGAATATCCGCGAAAGTGTTACTAGTATCTCATTTCACACATATTTTGTTTCTGTGTTGATTCTATATTAAAATGTCGATACAATGTAACATATTTTCTCTGGCTCTCGTTTTAAATGATTTTTTCACGTTATTATGCTTGTTGTCATCATCTTTCAAATGTAGTGAATTTAAAGTAACAAGTTTCCAGAATAAATAATACTCAAGTAAAGTACAGATACTCAAAAAGTGCACTTACAGCTGCTCTAAGTGATGTTGGGTGACGTCACTTCTTGTTGACGTTTAAAGTATTGTCAAACAAAATGGAGGCTAGCTAGACGGTAGACCCTCCCTCCTCCTCATCCGCACACCAACCCCCCAAACCCCACCCCAAATCCTTCTTGTCTGTTATTGGCTGGAACAGTTTGTGAGTGTCCAGGTTGGCCCAGTTTGTTTTTGTTGCCGTTTGTGGAGCCTGTGGTGTCTACAGAGACCGCGTGTCTTCACAGTGTGTTCAGGGGACAGGCAGCTAGCGGATAGTGAGGAGATGTTTGCTGGATGTGACAAAAAATGTTTTGGCCTAAAAAACGCGTGACGACCGCTTATAGCACCTTTAAGTACAGTGCTCAAGTAAATGTACTTCGTTACTGTCCACCTCTGCATGTAAGAGAGAGCAACTTGTGTAGTCTCACACATTCATCTCAGTGTGTGATTTCATGGATTTTTTTTTAATGTGTGTGTGTGGTGTGTGGGGGGTGCAGGTTTTAATGTGAACTTAATGAGGTTGATTTTATCCATTAGAGTTATTACGATTGATTCACTGATGAATAATTCACAATAAGACCAGGAGCATGACTTAGGAAAGTAAAGAGAGTTAATGTTCAGTTCATGTTGATCTGACACAAACCAAATAAAAGAGAGAAAAGCAAAGGGAGCGAGACGGAGGTATAGTTTCAGAAACGTGAGCATCTTCGACTAAAATAGACTCGGAGAGACAGATGATTCATTCTCTGCTGATACGCCTTTCCTTTGGGATTCTGCTGATAATAAAGTTTAGAACTGAACACACCTGCCACAATACAACACACTCACCTGCCACAATACAACACACTCACACACACACACACACACACCTGCCACAATACAACACACTCACACACACACACCTGCCACAATACAACACACCTGCCACAATACAACACACTCTCACACTCTTTCTCTCTCTCTCTCTCTCTCACACACACACACACACACACACACATACTCTCACACACAGGTGGTCTCATTGACTTCCAGTGTTTTTCTATCAGGTTAATGATCATTCGTATCTCATAATCCGACTCTAACTCGACCCTCAGATCGTTACATTTACAGATCAACATCTGGACCATTTATGAATATTTCCCACATCAGACATTTGTGATGATGTTTCACTGCATTAGGACATTTGACCTGCACAAAACCACTCAATAAACTACATTAAAGTATAATTGAATTGCACTCAGCTTTGCCAAAAGATAATATGAACTCAAACATTATCAGAGCTGCTATTCACATCCATGTTACAGGTGAATCTCACAGAATTTCTCAAGAACATGTCCAGCTCATATTTCATATACTCTTATAAACTGTCAGATTTTTTAAAGAATAACCGGAGACGAGCTGAAAGAGCAACCAAATGAGACTAGAAACATCATAAATACTATTTCAGACTAAACAAATCTCTGTTCATAATAAAGTACCATGGTATTACTGTGGTAAATTGGACACTGAACGTCCTCAGAACTTCTGACAAGAACGTTTTAGTAACGTAATGTGAAAATTAGCCAAACGTTTTCAGAGCAAGTGTTCGTTATGAATTAGTGTTCTCTGAAGTAACTTTGAACCATGGTACTTAAATGGTTAATTCTGTGAGTACCATAGTAGTACCACGGTACTTCATGCACGGAGTCCAAAGTGAACAAGTGTGTGAATCTGCTTCTGTCCGGGATGTGATCGTTTCTCACGAGGATCTGAAGCTTAAGACGCGCGACAGACGCGACGCGACGCGAACGCAACGCATCATCTGAGATCAGCTCGAGTTCTGGTACTCACAGTTCTGATACTCACAGTTCTGTGTTCTGGTACTGGCTCTGGTACTGATGGTTACGGCACAGCAGCGAGTGTCCGCACGCCTGACCCATCGCGCATCGCGCCGGTACCGGGAGACACAGATGATGATGAAGATGAAGAGGAGGAGGAGGAGGATTTCCCGCGAAGAAGATGATGCTGATGCTGATGAGCTGAGAGAGGAAGACAGATGCGCGTGCGTGTGTGTGTGTGTGTGTGTGTGTGTGACTCCCTCTCTCTCTCTCCCTCTCTCTGACTGAAGTGGGTTGGGCGCGTTCTGTAATAAAATAGATCTGCGCGCGCGCGCGTGAGTGAGAGACAGAGAGAGAGAGACTGTGTGTGTGTGTGTGTGTGTGAGAGATCGATCTGAAAGGCGTTTCCTTTCTGCATCCCTTTCATTATATGAACAAACGCCAGCAGCTCTAAAGTCTCTAAACTAATGTTCATGATCTCCGTCATTTGGAAAAGCCCATATCCGCGACATGAAATCATGCTTCGGTAAATCTGAATACATGAAAAGTCATAATTGTGACATACTAAGTCAGAATGTGACATAGCCTACTAGTCAGGACATAAATTGACAAAAGTTGAAAATATGACAAAGTCGAAATTATGACATTTTGACAAACGTCGTTAGTATGATCTAAAAGGTCATAATTTCGACTTTGGCATTTCGACTTTTAATGTCATAATTATGATTAACAAAAGCATGTTTTTTTTTTGTTGTTTTTTTTCTTATATGGAGGAAGTATAAGTCATAATGTGACATACAAGTCATGACAAAAGTTGAAAATATGAGATAAAGTCGAAATTAATGACATACCTTGAATTATGACATCATATTTATTAGATGAAAAGTAAAAATTATGATTTAAATGTGATATGGTCTAGAATGCCATAATTATGACAGAAAGTCATAATTTCGACTTCAATTTCACAATTAAATTTAGATTTAATTTAATTTAGTCTTAATTATGACTTAGCATTTCGACTTTTAATGTCATATTTATGATTAACAAAAGCATGATTTTTTTCTTGTGTGGAGGAAATGGGCTTCAGTGTTCATCAGACCAGATCTGAGAGGGACATCACTGTAAGACTGATGATGATGATGATGATGATGGGTTTCATCTACACTACACCAGTCAAAAGTTTGGAAGATTTACATTTCTGGATTTTGGTGGACAGTTTTGTCCAAAGTGAATTAAATGTCATTAATGGCACACATTTGATGAGTGTATGCATGAATCTACTGTATGTTTATGATTATGGTTTATGTTTAGCTGTGGATGACGTCTCTAGGTCACAGAAGGCCATGCTCTGATGGAGTTTTCTATAGTTCGTGGTTATAATTAAAGGGATAGTTCACACAAAAACAATATCATTTCCTCATCTTCAGAGAAAAACATGTCGAGGAGGAGTTTATGGAGAACATATCTGAGGAAAACACACACACAATATGAAAGCACACAGTATTTCAAGTCTTCTAGGGTCAGATATGACGGTTTAGCACAAACACACGATCTTCTTCACCTCCAGCTTTGGTTTATGATTTCTGAGCATCTGTCCATATTCATTTTACCGAGAAAGAAACTTTATGCGTTTATCCTTCACCATGATTGAAATGTTGAACTAACTAACTAACTACTCACTCACTCACTCACTCACTCACGGTCGATTCTAAAGGGATGCTGCTGTCAGTCACACACACACACACACACACAATCACATGACAGTCGTCAAACACAACTGCACAAACACAGATACACACACTCGCGCTAACACAGCTTGTTTGTTCTGCAGCAGAGCATCATGGGAGCTGGAGCCGAGGGAAATGGGCAGAACACATTTACTGACTGTTGTTATTGTCAACTAAAACTAAAACCATTCAAATCATTTTCGGATATTGAAATAAAACTGGAATCAAATATATAGCTAACACTGTACAATGAGGTCTAATTTGTTAGCAAAATGAACTAACAATGAGCAATACATTTTATAGCATTTATTAATCTTTGTTAATGTTAGTTAATAAAAATGTTCAGTTCACAATGCTTTATTAATGATGTATTAGTAAATGCTGAGATTAACATTAAATAAGATAAATAAATGTTGTTCATTGTTAGTTCATTTTAACTAATGATAACTAAAGTTATCAAATGAAACCTTACTGTAAAGTGTTACTAATAGAAATATAATATGGAAAAACTTAACCCTTTCACGCATAGTGGTCACTACAGTGGACAGCTATTAAAAAAGCATTTTCTTGAATTTGCACGGGTTTTTTTGGCAAAGTTGCACATCAGCCTCTTCATTGGACCCTGATGCATCATCCTATAAATTGCAACCAAGTGGCAAGCCTTTGTGTTTCGATTTTTTCCCTCTCCAAACCAAGATGGCTAAGGGTCAGTCAGACATGCCAAGTTGCTCCGGAATATCCACCCATTCCTTCTATCCTATGAGACTCTTGTAGGTAAAAAAAATATTGCAGCATCAAGCAATATCTAATGAGTCATATCACAGTAAAATTTTCCAAGTTTTGATTTTAGATTGAGAGAAAACTCTGATTAATCACGTCCACTGTAGTGGACGTCATGCATCAATTGCTATATTTCAGCTACAATTCATAATTATAATGTGAATATTGTTTTTGAAATTTAAAACTTAACTTAATCTGCAGTGACTTTTTTTACTGTAAATAAATGTACTTGTATTATTAGAATGTAATTTTCATTGACATCGAAAAAAGTCATGTGATTACATAATGTATGACACTTATAATGCATTACTTTACTTGTTAGATCAAAAAGTAATCTGATTTCGTAATGCATGTTATTGTAATGCGTTTTTTTTACTCATAACAACAAAAAGTAATCTGATTACGTAATGCATGTTACTTGTAATGCGTTTCTTTACTCATAACATCAAAAAGTAATCTGATTACGTAATGCATGTTACTTGTAATGCGTTTCTTTACTCATAACATCAACAAGTAATCTGATTACGTACTGCATGTTACTTGTAATGCGTTTCCTTACTCATAACATCACAAAGTAATCTGATTATGTAATGTGCGTTATTGTAATGCGTTTCTTTACACGTTACATCAAAAAGTAACCTGATTAGGTAATGCACATTACTTGTAGTTAATTACTTGTTAGATCAAAAAGTAATCTGATTAGGTAATGCATGTTACTTGTAACACATTACTTTACTTGTAACATCAAAAAAGTAATCTGAATGGGTTATGCATGTTACTTGTAATGCGTTACCCCCAACACTGATCATTTCAGATGAGATTGAAAAAACGTATCGCTAGGTTTTCTCAGAGGAGGGCTATGATAGAAATGTGCATGTCCATCTTGAACATAATCAGAATTATCAGCTAATAAGGGTAAATCTCCATACTCTGGTGCACTGGAGGGAGCATCTGAGTGGTTTCCACAGTTGTAGCTTGACAGACTGTAGAAAATTCTGATGGAATCACATCCTCATGTTCTGATATCAAAGATACGCGAAGTGCAACTTGTATGAAGTTGTATGAAGCCTTTGCAATATTTTGAATTTATATTTTTTGTATATATTTTATAGTTTTCACATGATTTGATATAATTGTATTGATTAGTTTGTTAAATTCACATACTTTATCTGTTTGATTATTGTCTTATATTTAATACAGTATATCTTCAGTTTAAACCATAACCGCATGCTGTCCACTCAAGTGGACATCTGAAGATCTCTTTGAAAAATTAGTAAAAAAATAAAATAAAAAACAATTCTTTTTTTTCATGCCCTAAGAGCAATAAAAACATATAGGGAAAAAAATCCTGACTGAGGTTATCATAATTCATGCATGAAAGGGTTAAACTTATATATTTCAGTTAATTACCAAGGCAACATTTAAAATTTTGTTTAAGTTGAAATAGTACATTTCCTAAAACTAAAATAATAGAAACATTAAAAAACGACAAAAGCATATAACACAAATACTCAAATTAAACTGAAAAATAAAATTTAAATATAACAATAAACAAATATTCAAAATATTAATAAATTCTATAACAGTATAAAAATAATTCTAAAATAACACAGAAAAGGACGTACATCATCACTAGATTTATATATAATCACTATATGGACCACAAGTAGCAAAAAGCTAAAGTAGTAAAATGGCTAAAACTGTAAAAGTTATATAAATATATATTTTTTTAAATGATAAAAATGACATAAGCACATACAACTA
This sequence comes from Abramis brama, assembly GCF_963993115.1. Classification (NCBI taxonomy): domain Eukaryota; kingdom Metazoa; phylum Chordata; class Actinopteri; order Cypriniformes; family Leuciscidae; genus Abramis; species Abramis brama. The sequence goes on from NC_139972.1 coordinate 1,737,992, forward strand.
AAACTGGAAAAAAAGAAAATTAAAATATAACAATATTAATAAGTTCTATAAAGTATATAAATAATACTAAAATAACACCATTTGTATTATACTTTTACTATCATGAAATCCATAGTGATATATATATATATATATATATCTCACACTATGGACCAGATTTTATGATAGTAAAATTTTCTCTGCGTGAGATTATAGATTCACAAATGAATAATTTCAGTGAAAGGTATTTTTGAACTGAGGAACCTTTATATTTCTAAATTAAAAGGGATAAAGATAATTTCTGGTGATATAATTCCTTTTAGGAAAGCAATTTCCCAGGAAGTAAATGAAGCCTGAAGGACAGAGTGATAAAGGTGCGAGTCCTTCATCATGTTCTCAGACAGTAAAGCGCGAGTGTTTATCTCCAGGAAACATCTGATCACATTATTCACACGAGACTCTGGCAGAGAAGCCATCGCCTGAGGACACACACTCATTTACTGATCCTCCTGCGCTGGGAATAACTCTACACTGCAGATCAAGAGTTTGTGCTGAAATCAAGGGGGCAGAAAAATAACAGTTCAAAAGCCAAACACAATTATTTTTCTGACTCCATTGGCAGATATTATTATTTGGCACAAACTCACTTCATTTTGATACAGTATGTAAAGTCTTAGTATGTTAATATCTTCAGTTATTTTGCTTCTCCAGTAAATGTATCTTGATTTAAGAATGTTTAGATATTTGTGCAGAAACACTGAGAAATAATTTTTTGGAGTGTAGAGCTGAGATAGCCAATGAAAGAGATCATAACTTACCTCAGACAGCCAATCAGATCGAGTTCCTGCTATTACCCTGCGCTGCCATTGGTCAGTCTGGCGTTTTAATCAGTTCTATGAGGTTAACACAACAGTTGTTCTGTAAAATGCTTAAACTGTGTATTTCTTCTTGACATTTGGAGACTTTTTCTCATTCAGGCTCATGGATGTGTGTGCTAAGATTCGACACACTGAAGTGTTTTGGAGAGGCACGGGTTAAATCGATGGTGATGGGGTCAAACTGAGCCACCATTGGTTTCCATTCAATTCACCAAAAATCAACATCGGACTAGTATTCCAGCTACTAGTCCGATGCAGCAATGAAAAGAAGTGACATCACATTTTACATGTTTAATTTAGTTTTTAGTTTTTTTTGTAGTGATTTTTGACGAATTGAATGGAAAACAATTGGGTGTCAGAAATCAAAGTTCCCAGCTACCATGTTCCTATTAAGTTATGAAAACATTACTTCTGAATGTTCCCTGAACATTACTTCTGAATGTTCCCTGAACGTTACTTTTGAATGTTCTCTGGACGTTACTTTAGAATGTTCCCTGAACGTTACTTTAGAATGTTCTCTGAACGTTACTTTAGAATGTTCCCTGAACGTTACTTTAGAATGTTCTCTGAACGTTACTTTTGAATGTTCTCTGGACGTTACTTTAGAATGTTCTCTGAACGTTACTTTTTCTAATGTTACTTTTGAATGTTCTCTGGACGTTACTTTAGAATGTTCTCTGAACGTTACTTTAGAATGTTCCCTGAACATTACTTTTGAATGTTCTCTGAACGTTACTTTTGAATGTTCTCTGAACGTTACTTTAGAATGTTCTCTGAACGTTACTTTAGAATGTTCTCTGAACGTTACTTTTGAATGTTCTCTGAACGTTACTTTTGAATGTTCTCTGAACGTTACTTTAGAATGTTCCCTGAACGTTACTTTTGAATGTTCTCTGAGCGTTACTTTTGAATGTTCCCTGAACGCTACTTTAGAATGTTCTCTGAACGTTACTTTAGAATGTTCCCTGAACGTTACTTTTGAATGTTCTCTGAACGTTACTTTTGAATGTTCTCTGAACGTTACTTCTGAATGTTCTCTGAACGTTACTTTTGAATGTTCTCTGGACGTTACTTTAGAATGTTCTCTGAACGTTACTTTAGAATGTTCCCTGAACGTTACTTTTTAATGTTCCCTGAACGTTACTTTTGAATGTTCCCTGAACGTTACTTTAGAATGTTCTCTGAACGTTACTTTAGAATGTTCTCTGAACGTTACTTTTGAATGTTCTCTGAACGTTACTTTTGAATGTTCTCTGAACGTTACTTCTGAATGTTCTCTGAACGTTACTTTTGAATGTTCTCTGAACGTTACATTTGAATGTTCTCTGAATGTCATTAAAGACCAGATAACTTTAAACAAATGTTCTATTAACGTTACTGGAAGAACATTTCCTCATAACTTTGGAGAATCTTACGAGAATTGTCAGCGGGGTTGTACCCAGTTCAAAACAACAGGAGGGTTAAAGTTTAAATCAAGGAACTAAAGAGATTTACCTTGATCACACTCACACAGAGGATAGTTTGTGTAGTGAACTGGAACGTCTGTCTCATATAAAACTCTCTGGCTCAATAAACACACGTGAGCATCACAGCAAAACTCAAAGCATTTCCTCCACTGTGTCAGATTATATCACATCACAGACACACTCTTGGGCATCAGATGAACATCTCACACACACTCAGATAAACATCTCACACACACACACACACACACACACACACACACACACACTCGGAGCACTTCATCTGAGGCCACCTGCTACCATTATATCATCAAAAACATGCCGACGCTCAAATAGAGAGAGAAAAGAGGACAGCAGTGTTGAGCATCACAGGTTAGTCTTCATTTTATCAGCTAGAAACGACCAACAATAATATCTAGTGCTGCAAACTACTTGACTTTTTGACACCATTTTGAATTGAAAATATAGATTATCATTCAGTGATTCATGTAATTCATAATCGAATGTGATGGGACAAGAAACCATTAGGCATGTAAGACACATGATTAACAACTAAATGAATGCATACTTTAAAATACAATATTATTGCAAATAGTTCAAATGTATTAGTGAACAATAAATTCTATTTCTTTTGTTGTTATGGATGCAAGTATGGATGGATGGATGGACGGACGGACAGGTGGATTTATGGATGGATGATGGATATGTTTATTGATGATGGATGGATGGATGGATGTATTTATGGATGGATTGATGGATATGTTTATTGATGATGGATGTATTGATGGGTGGATGTATTTATTGATGGATGGATGGATGGATGGATGGATGTATTGATAAATGGATGGATGGATGGATGTATTTATGGATGGATTGATGTATTGATGGATGTTCTGTATGTATGTATAATAATAATAATAATAATAATAATACATTTTATTTATAGGCGCCTTTCACAACACTCAAGGTCACCTTACAAATCTTCCTAAAAGCATCAGTGTAACAACAATAGACAAAGCATACTATAATCTAAATTACACACTGAAGAATGAGATATTGCTCATTTTATGTGCCAGATTAAATAAGCCTGTTTAAATGCACAAGTTTTAAGACGAGATTTAAACGTGAGAAGACTGTCGCTGTAACAAAAGTCCAGGGGAAGAGAGTTAGCATAACTAAAAGCCCTAGAGGCAATCATGTTCAGGCGAATGAATGGAGAGAATAGAGAGATTGATGAAGAAGAGCTGAGGGTACGGACAGGAATATAAATGTGAAGAAGATCAGAAAGATATGAAAGAGCTTGATTATTAAGAGCTTTGTAGGTAAGGAGAAATCAATTCGATATTTTGCCGGAAGCCAGTGCAAGCGCTGAAGAACAGGAGAAATGTGCTTAATGAGAGGAGTTAGAGAAATGATTCATACAGCTGCAGTTCATGTAGAAATTCAGAAGGAAGACCAAAGAGAAGAGAATTGCACAAATCTATACGTAACGTAACTAAGGCATTTTAAGACGGTTTATGTTTCATAAATGAAAATATGCAGAACAAATAATAATAAACAACCTGCGTGGATGGAAAACTATGGACTGGTGGATAGTCACAGAGAAACTATCAGATTTAGCCAGACCAGATTTCGTACCTACCAGGAGAATTTCAGTTTTACCGCTATTGAGTTTAAGGGAATTTGATGAAAAGCAGTTTTTAATTTCAGCTAAGCAACTGGACAGAGAAAGTGGAGGAAAAACAGAAGCATGGAAGACAGGTGAAAATAAATACCGTACTTCCTAAAAATGTGTCCAAGGGGGACTAAATAAATGATAAATAAGAGAGGGCCCAAGACCGAGCCTTGGGGAACACCATGCGATGGCTCAGATCTGAAGTTTTTGAGTTGTACAAACTGAGTGCGACCAGAAAGATACGATCTAAATCAAGGAATGTCAATAAATGTCTAGGAAGATGTTATGTGAGATTGTATCAAAGATTCTCAGATCGAGCAAAATAAGTAAAGTCAGCTGACCAGAATCCGGTCAAATACCAAATGAGAATATAACACTGGTAACTTGCCTTTAATAATGTTTTCAAAATATTGGCACAACATTATTTATACATTGTGGAATGTTTTATTTCTGAAATGTTTTTTAAAACTTACAACTTGTTTCAGAACATTCTAAAGTAACGTTCCCATGATGTATTCATTACTTCAATGAGCTTGTTGTATCTGCATTAAATTACTACATTGTTTAAATTAATACATTTTTCGCTAACTGTGATTTTGTATATGTACATTTCTGAAATACATACTGTAACTTAGTTTCCTCTGATAACAGATCACTCTAAATTGTAATGTGGACTTTTCTGTAAAGCTGCTTTGAAATTATGTGTGTTGTGAAAAGTGTTAGAAATGTGAATTGAATGTTTGCAGAATGATCAAATGTAGCATTGGTTCCCATGGTCATTTTAATGTAAGTTACATTCAGTCTGCAGGAGATCATTTGATCCTATCGTGATTAACTGATTAAGTCTTCAGTCATTACTCATCATCATGTGATCTTGTATGTAGTTTTGAATTGGCTGAAGCTCATAAACATATGTTTAGATTCTGTCTCTGGATGCAGGAGTCGTGATGTTTCACGCGGATGATCAGATGAAGTCGACTTATCCGTGGAGTTTTAATGTCGTTTCAGGTCGAATCAAAGCTTTACGTTCTCTAATACTCAAGAGTATTAAATCATGAAAACACATCTGAGGATCTGAACGTGATGTGCAGTTCTGGCAACTTCAAGAAGCATTTATGAAGCGCTTTTATGATGTGAGTGTGAGTGTGTTTGTGTGTGTGTGTGTGTGTGTGTGTTTGCTGAAGGCAGATGGCACGACTCATATTGATTCCGGGAGAAGTGCAGGAATTACTGGGATCCGATCGGCTCTGAGAGAGAGTGTGTGTGTGTGTGTGTGTGTGTATGAGAGAGGCCGGATCAGATTTCTCTGCCTGTCTTCCAGTCTAATGCACAGCTAATAACAGAGGTCAACACACACCAGTGAGTCTGTGCAGCACAGCTAATGGAGAAGCCTTCAGATAAACACACACACACACACACACACACACACACACACACACAGTATTACAATCAAAAGTTGTCTCTGTTACCATTAGTTTACACACTGTGAACTAACATGAACAAACAATTAGATTTGTATTAACTAATGTTAACAAAGATTAACTAGAAAAATGCATTTCCGGAGGAACTGCAAAGTGTGCTTGCTCGGGTGCAGTGCACTAACGTTAGCAGGTAGTGGATAGATGCGAGAAAAAATGCAAGAAAGCGAGATGCGAGAAAAAAGATGTCAAACTGTCTTTTATTTTCGAATTTAATTCCTCAATCAGCGCTGGACCGGCATTTTCTGTCTTCCGCTGAGCCCTGGCCGTAGACAGATCATATGTTTCACGCTGTCAATGCAGTGGTCTGCGTTGCGCTGATCTTATTCACACTATCGAGTGTAGGTGCAGCATTCTAACATTGAGTCATAATGAGCTGTTTGTGAAGAAATTATCCACTTCCAAATTATGCGAGTGATAGAGATCGGCAGCAACGAACCAACTGATCAGCTTGCAGCGTAACAACATTGAATGCTCGGCCGAACAGCTGATCATAGCTGTACAGGGCGCCTTATTATTTTTCATCTCCATAAATATATCTAGTAGTAAAGCTAATGCAAGGGCTAGAAATCTATTAATCTTTTGCTGATACTTCCTTGTCATCATGGAGAGCGCAGTTCATGGTTGAATAACTTGCATAGCAACGACAGACGCCACGGGACAGCAAGCGCTTGTGGAAAGGAGACAGCGGCGCGCTCACGCTTTCCACTTGTTTTTACACATCTAAGGTACGTTCCATTCGACAGGGTCCATACTCAGTGTTCAAAGTTTGGTTTCAATACGTGACAGAGTTCCTGAGATATGGACGACTTCCTGTTTGGCGACTACGCCGCTGATTTCGTTTGGCTGTGACGGGCAAACGCTTCCGAAAATCAAAAATCCTTCTAGTAACTTTTATGAGGCTTGGTCCAAGGATCATGTACGTCCAGTTTCGTGAAGTTCGGACCAAATTTGTGACCTGTGAAACTTTAGTTTCGCTTTCTGTTCAATCCAATATGGCGGACGAACGACATGGACTCGTGATGTCATCTTCGCGAGCAACTTACACCGGCACTGACCGGACGTTTTAAAGTTGGAACGGTGTCTCTGTCTCAAAGGGCCTAGGCGCAGGAGCTGGCCAAAAATTTTCTCCCGGGAATAATAATAAGAAGAAGAAGAAAACTTAAGAAGAACAGTAAGTGTGCTGCTTTCAGCAAGCACACTTAATAAATGCTATGAAAATATATTGTTCTTCATGTTAACTAAAGTAGTTAGTTATCAAAATGAAGTGAGTTATTTGTTCTTGTTTAACGAATAAACTCACTTTCTTTTGGATCAGTTTCTCCTCTTTTCTCGTGTAGTTTTGCATGAGAATATCCTTTTTGAAGAGTGTTTATGATACTTTCCCCAACCTTTAGGAAATGTTCTCTCGAGGTTCTCCAAAGTTATGAACAAACGTTTGTTCAAAGTTATCTGATCTTTAATAATGTTCTCAAAATTATTCATAGAATGTTTTATTTCTGAAGTGTTTCATTGGACGTTCATCTAATGTTTTTTAAATGTTACTTGTTTCAGAACGTTCAGAGAATATTCAAATGTAACATTCCAGTAATGTTTGATGAATGATGAAATGGAATGTTCCTTTAACATTCACATAACATTTTAAAACATTTGAGAAACTGGACGTTTTGTACATTCACAGAACATTTCACAAATAATGTTTTCATAACTTAATGGGAACGTTAGTGAAATTCTTCAGCTTTTTACCCAGACTGAATCTTATCAGATGAGTGTTTTCTCTCTCTCTCTCTCTCTCTGTGTGTGTGTGTTGCTTTATTTTGTTCCAAGCAAAATAAAAATGATCACAAAACACCAGCATATCTACAGAAGAGTCTGCTGTGTGAGATGAAGATCACAGAGCCTCCTCATCTTCATCGCATGCTTTCAGTCGATACTAAACACGTAATTACTGTTGAAGTTTCTTTTCTCTTAATTCACCATCATTCCTCCTGACAGCTCAAATCACTCCACCTGTCAATCACTGAAGCCTGGTCGCCGTGACGACCGCATCAGCACTGCACACACACCAGGTGTGTTTGAATGTCATACGACAGCGGTTTAATAATTACATGAACGCGATCAATCACAAGCATGTGTGTTTCAGGATCATGAGATCAGAAATCACTAAATTAGTGGCCGTTATATCTGTACATTATTAACAGACTGCAGGCCTTCAGGATTCAGTCATTTATGTATTATAAAGTGTGTGTGTACGTTCATATTCCTGAAGCTGAGCCACGTATAAAAAGGAAACTCTCTCTCGTACAGCATCAGCACTTTTCTGCTTAATTAATCCTGTAAGTTATGTGAGTTTGTGGCTGTGAAGCTTCAGCTCTTAAGCAGCTTTACTGAGACACATTTCAGCAGTTTCTGCTTCAGTTCAGTGACGTTCAAATCTCTCTCTCTCTCTCTCTCTCTCTCTGAAAACACCACAGTCTCATCTCTCCATTCTCACCGCTGACAAAAACACTCGGCTAACGCTACGAAAACATGTTCTTTCAACATTCAAAACATTCGTTTTTTTAAATGTTTAAAAATATTTTCTTCTTGGTTATGTGAACGTTAATGGAACATTCCATTGTATCATTCTTCAAACGTTATGTAAACGTTACTTTTGAATGGTCTCTGGACGTTACTTTTGAATGTTCTCTGAACGTTACTTTTGAATGTTCTCTGGACGTTACTTTTGAATGGTCTCTGGACGTTACTTTAGAATGTTCTCTGAACGTTACTTTTGAATGTTCTCTGGACATTACTTTAGAATGGTTTCTGAACGTTACTTTTGAATGTTCTCTGGACATTACTTTTGAATGTTCTCTGGACGTTACTTTTGAATGGTCTCTGGACGTTACTTTTGAATGTTCTCTGGACATTACTTTTGAATGTTCTCTGGACGTTACTTTTGAATGGTCTCTGGACGTTACTTTAGAATGTTCTCTGAACGTTACTTTTGAATGTTCTCTGGACATTACTTTAGAATGTTCTCTGAACGTTACTTTTGAATGTTCTCTGGACATTACTTTTGAATGGTTTCTGAACGTTACTTTTGAATGTTCTCTGGACGTTACTTTTGAATGTTCTCTGGACATTACTTTAGAATGGTTTCTGAACGTTACTTTTGAATGTTCTCTGGACGTTACTTTAGAATGTTCTCTGGACATTACTTTTGAATGTTCTCTGGACGTTACTTTTGAATGGTCTCTGGACGTTACTTTTGAATGTTCTCTGGACGTTACTTTAGAATGTTCTCTGGACGTTACTTTTGAATGTTCTCTGGACGTTACTTTTGAATGTTCTCTGGACGTTACTTTTGAATGTTCTCTGGACGTTACTTTTGAATGTTCTCTGAACGTTACTTTTGAATGTTCTCTGGACATTACTTTTGAATGGTCTCTGAACGTTACTTTTGAATGTTCTCTGGACATTACTTTTGAATGTTCTCTGGACATTACTTTTGAATGGTCTCTGGACGTTACTTTTGAATGTTCTCTGGACGTTACTTTAGAATGTTCTCTGGACGTTACTTTTGAATGTTCTCTGGACGTTACTTTTGAATGTTCTCTGAACGTTACTTTTGAATGGTCTCTGGACGTTACTTTTGAATGTTCTCTGGATGTTACTTATGAATGTTCTCTGAACGTTACTTTACAATGTTCTCTGAACGTTACTTTATAATGTTCTCTGAACGTTACTTTTGAATGTTCTCTGAACGTTACTTTTGAATGTTCTCTGAATGTTACTTTTGAATGTTCTCTGAACATTCCGAAAACAGTAACATTAAAAAAACATCAAACAAACGTCCAACTGAAACATTTCAGAATAAAACACTGAATGATGTTTAAATAATGTTTCTGTTCTAACGGTTTGAGAACATTATGAAAGACCAGATAACTTTGAACGTCACTGGAAGAGTGTTTCCGTTATCTGGATAGAGCTCAATGGTAAGTATTATCTCTCTCACACACACTCAGCCTGTGAAAAACGATCTGTGGAGAGATTATACACACTTTCAGAAGTTGTTTTTCATTGTGCACCAACAGACTCATATGAAAACAACTTACATAAGCAGAAGCGCCGTCTAGAAACTAGTGAAAAGATGGCCTGCGGAGACATCTCTCTCTCTCTCTCTCTCTCTCGTTATCCCTCTATCCATCCCTCCATCGAAACACATTCTCTCCAGAACAGTGTTGATGTGGAATCAGCTGGAGGGAAGTTTATTCTCACATTCATACACACACACACAGGCAAAAATAATCATGCATTTGAAAGCAATACACATGGAAAAGCACCTGCAGTTACTCAGATGCTTCTGAGTGTGTGTGTTTTCATCTTTATGCCTGAAGCATCAGCAGAACAATTTTAGTCCTTCGAATCCTTTATATTCTAAATCCAGAATACAACATTGTGTGTGTGTGTGTGTGTCTGGACTAATTTGATGGACTGACTGAATGAATTACGTGACAAAACGCAGTTTAATGCCTGTCGTACTACAGACAGCTGTGTTTCTTCAATGAAAATGTAAGTCAGATCATTTTGTGCACAAAAATTCTTATCAGCATTTCTCTTTCTGTGTACAAAACAAACACTATAAAAATGAAATGGTTAATAATTCTTTTCCCCCATTATTTTAAGGCAAGACAAGAAGTGAATAAGGTAAAAATATGAATAGATCTCACCATACTTCCTTAGTTGAATAAACACGGTACATTAAGATAATTGTTTTGTATTACACGATTTATGAAATATCATGGTTCAATATGCAAGTTAGACATGATCTAATAAAAAAGCACTAATTTGCATATATTTACAGAACAGAAATTTGAACATTGGATAAAGACAGATTCAAAATGTTAGATGTTTCTCATAAATCAGAAAATACCGTCAAAAAATCTCCATGTTTTTTAGGAATAAAATGTTATAAAAAGCAGGCAAATGATGTTATGAACAAACCCCACAAAAAAACCTTCAGAATATATATATGAATAAAACTGTAAGTTTTGGGGCAGCTGAAATGGAGGACAAAACTTTTAAAGATATGTATTGAAACTGAAATCTACAGACGCAAATAGATAAACTGCACTAAAAAACACTTACATGTGTATGTTGTGTGTTTTCTTTCTCATGTTGGTTTCCTCGTATGTTCTTCTTCATATATCTTCTTTAAAGGCTACTACTACCTGCTCAGCATTTAAAGGAACATCACCCTAATGCTCTAATGAAACACTGACACTCTGACTGGATGAATATATGTGTGTGTTGGATTTCAGAAACGAAACTACCTCACGATACACACATTACAATACAAGTGTCATGAATCAAAACATCACAATATCATTATTAGATCGTGACTGAAACTGAAAGAGTGAATCTCCAGATTCAGTTTCTCACACCAGCAAATTATATTAACAAAAACTATAATAGTATTTTAGCTAGCTATTTTAGCTTCTTATTTTTGAAATAAATTAAAACTAACAACTAAAATGACGAAAACATAACAAAATTAAGTTTAAAATTGAAATGAAAATATAAAATCTAATAATAAAAATGTAATTAATTAGAAATATTAACAAAAACATAATAGTATTTAATCTAGTTGCCAAGGCAACATTCTTCATTTCTGCAGCCTAAAACAAAAAAACTAAAACTTAATAAAACAAAATATATCGACATATTTAAAATAATAATAGTAATAATAAAATGACAAGAAAAAAAAAAAAACATTTAATAGAATTAATTCAGAATATTAACATTAACTACAATAGAATTTAATATAGTTGCCAAGGTAGCCTAAAACTAAATAAAAACTAAAACATAATAAAAAAAAATATTTAATGTATACAGTAATTACTAAAACTTTATAATTCAAATTAAAACAGAAAATATATGATATTATATTAGCAAAACCCTACAATAGTATCAAGTAACACAGAAGTGCAGAAAACCTGGTTCTTCATGAGCCAAATATGAATGCACAATTAAATGAATTAAAACATGCAGAAATAAATGCATAGAGCAAGAGAAAGAGTCGTGTTGTCAATATGCCTATATATGATGATGATGTGGAAGAAAAGAGCAGTTGCTATGGTGATACGGGACTCTAATGAGGAGCTCGTTTCATCGGGACACAATAATGATCGAGACGATCCGCAAGAACACAGACAAAAGGTCAGAGGTCACAACTTTAACATGATGACCTCTTAATGATGATGTCACACCTAAACATGTGATAATGCACATAAACAGAGGACAAACAGCAAATGAGAAAAAAAAAGAAAAAGAAAGGGATTTCACAAGAAATTGAAGGCTATTTTTAGGACCATTAAGAGTTTTGTATTGTGCATCACGTTCAAGACAATTAAATCCCAAATTCTCATTATTGTTTCATGTAATACAGTAATAAAAATAATCCAGTCTGGAAAAAAAAAACAAGAAAATTTAAATGAGCTTAAATTAACTTTTGTATAACAATTAAACACCGCTTTTATGTGATTAAATTATTCAATAATGATTACTTATTTTCCAATTTCTACAAACAAAATAAAATATTTATATAAAATTTTTCCAGTATAGTTTGAAATTATTATTTTAGTATTATTTATATACTATTATATTTTTTTTAACATATTTTGAATAGCTTTTAATTTTATATGTATTTTATTATTTCAGTTTAAGTTTTAGCTATTTTATGATGTGCTTTTGTTTGTTTGATTGTTTTTTTAAATATCATTATTTAAGTATAACTTAATTTTGTTTGTTTAAATTGAAATATTAAATATATTTATATACATTTATGCTCATTTTATATATATATATATATATATATATATATATATATATATATATATATATATATATATAATATAGTTTTAATATAAAACATATTCAATTGTTTAAATATTTGTTCAGTAATTTTAGAGCTCCAACTTGATCTTATTACAGCCATTATCCAAGACAAAAAGTCTTATTTTCAGTCTTGATCAAGTTTTACATCTTATTTTATTTCCGCTTCATTTGTTTCCAATATTAGAAATGTTTTAATAGTTTTAGTTAATACAAATAACCCTACATCAGAATGAACATATCTTGCTTTATTTTATTTAAAGCTAAATGTATTAATTTATTGTTTAGTTAAATTCGAGGTGAAATATGAGCTGCACAAGCTCCCGACACTTCAGAAACTCCTCAAATACACACAACTGATTTTTGAAAATCTTGCATCAAAGTCCAGATTTAAAACTATTGACTCTCTTAATTAAAGTCCCTGGTCTTATTGTGCATGATCAGAATGAAGATTACTGACAGTGATTACACAAACACTGTAAACGATTTAGAATTATGATATTTTTACACACTGATCAGATTTAACAAGCAAAACAAAACATGTACAAAGACTTCATCAAAACCAGGTAAAATCTCAACATGCTAATATCAAAATAATCATTTAATTAGACACTAAACACTGTTCTCAAATGGACGTTTTAAAAGAATAGTTCATCCAAACATATATGGAAAACTAAAATGTTCCGTCCATATACTGAAAGTCAATGGGGTCCAAAACACGGACACAAAACACACTGATAATCTGAGGCGAATATGTAAACTAATCTATATTTTCCAGATGTCTGATCTGAATAATGACTGATGGATGAATGTGCAATACTTCAAATTTACCAGTTAAGACACTAATGAGCGTCTGCTCACTAAATTAGCGGGAATAACTCATTTATGCCACTGATTTAATTCCACATGAAATCCTCAAACTGAGACCGTAATCAAACGAGGCTTCTGTACTTGCAGTCTGAGATTCAGTCATCAAACACATCAGATTCAGTAACGAGTCCCAGTGTGTGTGTAAACTAAACGAGTGTGATTTACACTTTTCTCTTATTAAAACGCTACAATCAGTCTCATACGGAATGATAAATGTGTGAAACATCGTGATTAAATTATAAAGGCTAATCATATGAATAAAGTTATATTACATCAATATCAATAAAACATCATCACTTCATATTCTACAGGATTCAATGTGAAACAGACGCATGAAATACTCAGATACACACACACACACACACGCTCTCTCTTACACACACACACACACACACTCTCTCTCTCTCACACACTCTCTCTCTTTCACTCACACTCTCTCTCTCTCACACGCTCTCTCTTACACACACACACACACACACACACACACTCTCTCTCTCTCACACGCTCTCTCTCACACACACACACACACACACACTCTCTCTCTTTCACTCACACTCTCGCTCTCTCTCACACACACTCTCTCTCTCACACATTCTCTCACACACACACACAAACACTCTCTCTCTCTCACTCACACGCTCTCTCTCTCACACAGTCTCTCTCTCACACACACACACACACTCTCTCTCTTTCACTCACACTCTCGCTCTCTCTCACACACACACTCTCTCACTCACACACACACACAAACAAACAAACACTCACACGCTCTCTCTTACACACACACACACACACACTCACTCTCTCCCTCTCTCACTCACACTCTCTCTCTTTCACTCACACACACACACACACACACACTCTCTCTCTCTCTCTCTCTCTCTCTCTCTCTCTCTCTCTCACACACACACACTCTCTCTCTCTCTCTCTCTCTCTCTCTCTCACACACACAGACACACTCTCTCTATCTCTCTCTCTCACACACACACACACACACACACACACACACTGATGAGCCACAACACCACAGGTGAACAGAATATCATTGATAATCTCCGAACAAAACCACATATTAATATCTGGGTAAATCAGATGGTCATAATGTTTTGGCTCATCAGTGTATATATATATATAATGATTATTATTATGGTAATTCTGCCATGCTGTGAATGCACCGTTAAAGACACACACACACACACACACACACACACACACACACATGGACTGATCCGTGACCTTTAAAGTATGATGTGATTCATCTCTCTCTTACTGACATTAAAACTGAAATAATTTATAAAGTCTGTTAAACAGAAACCATACGAGGTCTCTGAACACACGAAACACAAAGTCTTTTCCAGGTCATGTGACCCACGTGAACCACACAGGCCCGGTAACAGTCTGATGTCCCAGAGTGAGTGTGTGTGTGATCCATGAACCCACGGTCAAAGTGTGTGTGAAGCTTCATGAACAGCGAACGCTCAGGTACTGGAGAGTCGAGCCGTACAGATGGAGAGGCCGTCACACACTCAGATCCTGCAATCATACACACACGGGTTATTAATCCTGGCGTATCAATCTAAAAAAGTTACACACAAGGTCACAGTGGACAAAAATATCAGTGTCATAAAGACGTGAAGTGTTGAAGTTTGGTCTCATTTTAAAGAAGATTGGCAGATTATTGGCTTACACTTTATTTTAAGGTGTCATTGTTACAGTGTAATTATATATTTAAGTGCTGAGTAATAATAATCAACTACATGTGCTTACTATAGGGTTAGGGTAGGATTAGGGTTAGTTGCATGTAATTATGCATAATTAACTGTTATTACTATGGTAAGTATACATGTTACATATGTACCAAGGACACTGAAATAAAGTGTTACCGATTATTGTTGAAGTAAAACAAGTTTAAAAAGTAAAACCATTGGTTATTGGTTATATTGGTGTAAGTTTATTAAAATCATTTATGAACATTATTTTATATAAAAATGTATATTTTATGAAACATGTTGAACTCTAAAACTGCTAGAAAATCAAAGCCATAATTCTGAACAAGTTGAGCTCCAAATGTGAGGATGATATCTCAAAATATTAGCTTTTCCTCTCTATAATATTACAAGCACACACACACACACACACATTTATTTATTTTTTATTACACACATCCAAAGCACACTCTGACATCCACAACAACACACACACACAATTATCGCTGCATGATTTATTCAATTGTCTCTATAATATGCAGAAGCAGAAAACAGGAATAAAGCGAGTTTTTGCTTTAAAGGCCAAACCTGAGAAAATGGCACATCTGGTAAAAAAAATAGTAAAAATGTAATTTCTGAAGCCTTGCCAACAGAATTAAAGCCTGTTAACAAAGATTGCATCATTTTATAGTTAAATGGCCCTGGGATTGAAAATAGCAGTTTTAATGGGTTTCAATGGGGACATTATTGTCCTGAAGGTCCTGAGAGGAACTATTGTGTGTTACTGGTGTAAAATATATTTAATAAAGGAAATGGGGGTGAAATAGTAAAATTCCAATAAAAATACACACCTGTGCCAAAATTCATGCAGTTGGCATTAATAACACAGGCAAAATTATCAAAAAAACTAAACTGCGAAAGACAAATGTCCATAAGGTCACACAAGGGTTAATGTGTTACAACTGTTGGTTACTAATGAAACCTAAGCTTTCTTGTGAATAAAGTGCGCAGTAATCGAGTCTCACCTGAACGCTGTTCACTTCGTCAAACATTTCTGAAGAGCTGTGGGAAAACAAACCAGTCTCTCAGATTTACACAGATTTACACAGGATTACAGGACTGAAGAGGTCAGAGGTCATCATGACCGCTTCACCATCATCACCATCAGTCACTCACCCCCAAAGTAATGTAAAATTAAATAAAACAAACTTTAGAAATATAAATATTAGTGCTGTGCAACGATTAATCGCATCCAACATAAAAGCTTGTGTTTACATAATATGTGTGTGTGTGTGTACTGTGTATAAATATTTTGTATATATAAACACACACATATTCTTGTATATATTTAAGAAAATGTGTTATTTATATATAACATATTTATATTTCTATATAATATACATACAGTATATACATGCAAATATTTCTTAAATATATACATGCATATGTGTGTAATTATTTATACACAGTTCATCTTTTACTTTGGATTGATTAATAGATTGCCCAGCACTAATTAACATATATTTGTGTATAACTTCAGACATGAAACACTGACCGGCTCTCTTTTTGTTTTGTTCTAGATTTTTACATTTGCTTTGTTGTGTTTCTTTCAGCGGTAGGTTTAGGGGCGGGGTGATGGGAAGGTTTAGGGGCGGGGTCAGGGGTAGGTTTAGGGGCGGGGTCATGGGAAGGTTTAGGGGCGGGGTCATGGGAAGGTTTAGGGGCGGGTCAGAGGTAGGTTTAGGGGCGGGGTCAGGGGTAGGTTTAGAGGCGGGGTCAGGGGTAGGTTTAGGGTCAGGGGTAGGTTTAGGGGCGGGGTCAGTGGTAGGTTTAGGGGCGGGGTCAGGGGTAGGTTTAGGGGTGGGGTCAGGGGTAGGGTCAGTGGTAGGTTTAGGGGCGGGGTCAGGGATAGGTTTAGGGGCGGGGTCAGGGATAGGTTCAGGGGCGTGGTTCTTTAGTTTCATGTCTGAAGCTTCACCAAACATGATGTTTTTTACACCCCGTATAAAGAGGAATTATGGGTAAGGGTTAAAGGGAATCAAGATACGAGTAATAACCCAACACCAGCTATTATCAACATT
>NC_139972.1:1760000-1787500 GCF_963993115.1 Abramis brama
ATGCTCATCAAACCCTCTGGTGCTCTTCGGTCATTTTTGACAGAAAAAGTGTATGTTTTTTTTTTTACATTTTAAAGTAATTGTTTTACTTCATTGGAAAGGTATGAAACTTGGCAAAGGTTTTGGCACTTGCTGTGTGAACACACAAATAATCATGGACATGATTCGACAGGTTAAATGCTCCTGTAAACAACTGCATTTTTCATAACAATACACGTAAAATTCTGTTACTTTAAGTTCACTTTTTAAAACTTTTTTCACTTCAGCAATAATCTGCCTAATGTCGTCTCTGAAAAGAGATCAAACTTCAGTCTGTCGTTCTAGAGCGTTCAAGATTTACCAGTTTAAGCTGGAAATTTCATTTTCAGGTCTATGCTCAAAAAGTGAATAAATGGATTATAAATACAGCGCAAACAAAATTTCATTGAAATAAAAAACCACAAGAAAAACACCAGAGGGTTAAGCTCTATATACAGCAGCCGTGTTCAGAATATGATGTTCATATGTGCAGAATATATCAGAATATTGCTGTAGGTTTTCTGAATATGGACTATTTATTTCATTCAGTCCGAGTGTTTTGAAGTTTATTCATCATATTAAACCACATCATGATTCCTGTTTTTCTGTCCTCAAATGTAAGACCTCTTGAAATGATAGTTAAGATTTTCTTTTGTGCTAATAGTTAAGAATTATTTTGTATATAAATACACACACATGCATGTATATTTCAGAAATATATAGATTGTATATATAATTTATATTATATATAAATATAAATACTTTATATATAAATAAAAAAAAATTCTTATACATATATACATGCATATTTGTGTATTTATATATATACAAAATAATTATATACACAGTACACACACACATATATTATGTGAACACACCTTTATTTTTGATGTGATTAATTGTTGCCCAGAACTCATTTTTTTATGAACTTAAATTTGATACAAATAAATGTAAGAGTTTTCAAGGATCAGCTGGTGTGTGTTCGGTCAAATACATCATGACCACGCCTTTGGTGCACAGTATATTAGTCCAGGTTTGAAGTTGTCTTATAATAAAACAGATGTGTGATATGACACACACACACACACTCTTACCCGGACTTCTTTATAGAGTCTGAGAGAGGTGCTGGTGAGGATGAAGTATCGGTCATTAAAGCTGCCGGTGCTCAAACCCAAACCCAGCAGACTCCTCTCCTCTCTGAACTTCATCATGCCGTGCTTCGACACCTCCACTTTACTGGCTGCAGGACACACACACACACTCAATCAGGACATATAGTGGCTATAATAAACAAAACACACAACACACACTCAAACAGGAAATATAGTGACTATAATAAACAAAACACACACTCAAACACTCTCTCTCTCTCACACACACACACACACACACAATCATGAAATATAGTAACCATAATAAACAAAACACACACGATCAAACACTCTCTCACACACACACACACACACACTCAATCAGGATATATAGTGACTATAATAAACAGAAAACACACAAACACACAAATACCTACAAACACTCAAACACACATGCTCAAACTCGTACAGACACACGCACACACTCACAAACACTTACACACACACAAACACTCTCACACACACACACACACACACACACACACACACTCACACACACACAAACACAAACACAAACACAAAATATTCACGTATATATTCTAACTAAAGCTTATTAAAAACGTATTATTTAACACAACTGATTGACTCTCAGCCAGGAGGTTCAGCGACCGTCCCCGGACTGACTCGAGTTATGCCAAGCTCTAACATATAAAACTGCAAGAGAATTAAATCATGAATGACATGGAAGTCACGGAAATCTGCACATTCACCTCTTAAAACCTCTGCGATCCTGAAATTTAATGTACAAAAAAGTCCCTATAGAATAAAACTGCCTTTGAATATTATTGGTCTTGGAGTCAGAAAGGTGTAAAATCCATGAATTTATGACTAGTGTTCCCAGGTGAAGCTGCTCTGATTAATCTCCCCAAACTAATGCATGATGGGTAAACACAACATTGATTCTGGAAACCAGAGTTGCTTTACTCTGAAACAGAAACATGATACGAATATTGGCCTTGATTTCTGCTCGGAATGATACAGTATTATAATGACAGATACAGTGATCTGTTACAGTCTGACCAATGAGAGCACGGTTTACTCACATGTGACTAACTCTGGAATTTTTCTCAAGAACAAATTGCATCATTGTAACTATTTTAATCCCTGTTTCAGATCAAAGACAACTGTCTGAAAACGCCCTAACCTCAGTAAACACACACACACTCACAAAAAAACACACCAAAAAAAAAAAAAACACTCACACAAACACACATACTCAATCAGGAAATAAATGACTATAATAAACAAAACACTCACTCACACACTTACTCACACACTCACTGACTCACTCACTCACTGACTCACTCACTGACACACTCACTCACTCACTCACTCACTGACACACTCACTCACTCACTCACTCACTCACTCACTCACTCACTGACTCACTCACTCACTCACTCACTCACTCACTCACTGACACACTCACTCACTCACTGACTCACTCACTCACTCACTGACTCACTCACTGACACACTCACTCACTCACTCACTCACTGACTCACTCACTGACACACTCACTCACTCACTCACTCACTCACTGACTCACTGACTCACTCACTGACACACTCACTCACTGACACACTCACTCACTCACTGACTCACTCACTCACTCACTCACTGACTCACTCACTCACACACTGACACAC
The DNA here is from genome assembly GCF_963993115.1 of Abramis brama. Lineage (NCBI taxonomy): Eukaryota > Metazoa > Chordata > Actinopteri > Cypriniformes > Leuciscidae > Abramis > Abramis brama. The sequence continues at coordinate 1,762,819 of NC_139972.1, forward strand.
TCACTCACTCACTCACTGACTCACTCACTCACTGACTCACTCACTCACTGACTCAATCACTCACTGACTCAATCACTCACTGACTCACTCACTCACTCACTGACTCACTCACTCACTGACTCACTGACTCACTCACTGACTCACTCACTCACTCACTCACACACTGACTCACTCACTCACTCACTGACACACTCACTGACTCACTCACTCACTCACACACTGACTGACTCACTCACTGACTGACACACTCACTCACTCACTGACTCACTCACTCACTGACTCACTCACTGACACACTCACTCACTCACTCACTGACTCACTGACTCACTCACTCACTCACACACTGACTGACTCACTCACTGACTGACACACTCACTCACTCACTGACTCACTCACTCACTCACTCACTCACTGACTCACTCACTCACTCACTCACTCACTCACTGACTCACTGACTCACTCACTGACACACTCACTCACTCACTCACTCACTCACTGACTCACTGACTCACTCACTCACTCACACACTGACTGACTCACTCACTGACTGACACACTCACTCACTCACTGACTCACTCACTCACTCACTGACTCACTCACTCACTCACTCACTCACTCACTCACTGACACACTCACTCACTCACTGACTCACTCACTCACTCACTGACTCACTCACTCACACACTGACACACTCACTCACTCACTCACTGACTCACTGACTCAATCACTCACTGACTCACTCACTGACTCACTCACTCACTCACACACTGACTGACTCACTCACTGACTGACACACTCACTCACTCACTGACTCACTCACTCACTCACTCACTGACTCACTCACTGACACACTCACTCACTCACTGACACACTCACTCACTCACTGACTCACTGACTCACTGACTCACTCACTCACTGACTGACTCACTCACTGACTGACACACTCACTCACTCACTCACTCACTCACTCACTCACTTACACACTCACACACACACTCACTCACACACACTCTCTCTCTCTTACCCAGGTACACCAGCATGGCCTCCATGGAGAAGTGCTTCTTGATGAGTAAGTGACTTTCGGATCCCAGAGAATGTAAGATGGGCAGAACTCTCTCCTGATAGTGCAGCGGGCGCTCTGAGACACACACACACACACACACACACATGAAACCCCTCTCTCTCACACACACACACTCTGAGCTGCATCAGTGTATCAGTCACTCACCCGTCTCCTCCTTCTCGTTCACCTCGAAGCAGCACCAGTAGTCCTTCTCCTTCACGCTGAGTTTCCGCCGGTCCAGGACCTCAAAGGTCAATTCTGCTGATGTCATCGCGGCGGGAATCTGCCCGGAGTCAGAGGTCACACGTCAGAAACCACTCTAATGGTCTCGTGAACGAAAAGCAGGACTCGTCTCTTCTACTAAAAGTTTTTTTTTAATGTTTTTTTTTCCTCATCTCGACTCGACCTCACCACCTCTGAGAATTTATTTTTTTGTTTTGTTTTTTATTTCTCTCGCCTTTCTTCTTTCTTATTACATCTTTGATTATTACTATTGATATGTATATATATATATATATATATATATATATATATATATATATATATATATATATATAAAATGAGCATTGTTCTACATATATATTAGGAAACTGATAATAGAGATATACACATAATCAACACAATTTGATACACTTCACATAATCTACACGTTCATCTTACTGTCTGTTTTATGTATTTTGTATTGATGATCGTCTAACTCTGTTTTGTTCTGTGTTCTGCTTTAATAAAATAAAATAAAAAAACTTTTTTTATATTCTCACTGACTTTATTCATATCTAAGTGTGATGCTGTTCTCGATCTTTTACGATTGAAAGATCCTAAAGGCAGGTCAAAGTTCAAAGGTCAAGCACACCTTTACATGCTGTTCGCCTGTTCCCTTCTTCTCCTCCAGGTATACCGTGCAGATAAAATCACCACTCCCCTGCACACACACACACACACACGCACACACGCACACACACACACAACGAAAGTTACATAAAAACATGCCACAAATAAGCATCAAATTCCGTCATTCTGGGTCGTAGGGACTAATCGTGACTCTCACCGTTCCAGCTTTAGGCGTGAGATTGTCTCTGAGCTTTATGATGTATGTGATCTCATCTAACTGCTTTTTCAGCTGCTGCTCGTTCACCTGCAACACACACACACACACACTGCAGGTCATACTCTAGTCCACAAGTTTTCAAACCCTGGGTCGCGAGACTTGAAGAATGGGTCGCCAGGATGAGTTAAGAAAAAAGGATTTACATTAAAAATTAAATAAATGTGGTTATTTTGTATGTAGTTTGGGACTGATATTTAATAACTTAACCTCATAGGCCTACTGTTTATTTATCAGCATTAGTCATATTCTTACAATTGATGTGTATGTTAAGTAAAGGGGAAGAGGACTTCTGTGTGTCAACAATTTTTGTGTAAACAAATTTATTATAATAGGCCTATAGTATATATAAACACTATAGGCCTATTATAATAAAGGTGTATATATAAATATATTTTATTTTATATATTATATTCACTCTAAGCATGGCGAGTCCGCTTTTAGCTATTATGCCAGCCGCAGCTGGAACCAGCTTCCAGAGGAGATCAGACGTGCTCCTACAATAGTCACTTTCAAATCCAGACTAAAAACACATCTGTTTAACTATGCATTTACTGAATGAGCACTGTGCCAATGTTCGTCCGACTGTTTGTACTGTACTGTATTTTATTTTTTATTTTTCTAAACTGTTTTAATTATTCTTATTTCTTTTTATTATTTTAATTTCTTCTATGTAAAGCACTTTGAATTGCCACTGTGTATGAAATGTGCTATATAAATAAACTTGCCTTGCCTTGCCTACTAACATGGCCAAGACCAAAGAGCTGTCCAAAGACACTAGAGACAAAATTGTACACCTCCACAAGGCTGGAAAGGGCTACGGGGAAATTGCCAAGCAGCTTGGTGAAAAAAGGTCCACTGTTGGAGCAATCATTAGAAAATGGAAGAAGCTAAACATGACTGTCAATCTCCCTCGGACTGGGGCTCCATGCAAGATCTCACCTCGTGGGGTCTCAATGATCCTAAGAAAGGTGAGAAATCAGCCCAGAACTGCACGGGAGGAGCTGGTCAATGACCTGAAAAGAGCTGGGACCACCGTTTCCAAGGTTACTGTTGGTAATACACTAAGACGTCATGGTTTGAAATCATGCATGGCACGGAAGGTTCCCCTGCTTAAACCAGCACATGTCAAGGCCCGTCTTAAGTTTGCCAATGACCATTTGGATGATCCAGAGGAGTCATGGGAGAAAGTCATGTGGTCAGATGAGACCAAAATAGAACTTTTTGGTCATAATTCCACTAAACGTGTTTGGAGGAAGAAGAATGATGAGTACCATCCCAAGAACACCATCCCTACTGTGAAGCATGGGGGTGGTAGCATCATGCTTTGGGGGTGTTTTTCTGCACATGGGACAGGGCGACTGCACTGTATTAAGGAGAGGATGACCGGGGCCATGTATTGCGAGATTTTGGGGAACAACCTCCTTCCCTCAGTTAGAGCATTGAAGATGGGTCGAGGCTGGGTCTTCCAACATGACAATGACCCGAAGCACACAGCCAGGATAACCAAGGAGTGGCTCTGTAAGAAGCATATCAAGGTTCTGGCGTGGCCTAGCCAGTCTCCAGACCTAAACCCAATAGAGAATCTTTGGAGGGAGCTCAAACTCCGTGTTTCTCAGCGACAGCCCAGAAACCTGACTGATCTAGAGAAGATCTGTGTGGAGGAGTGGGCCAAAATCCCTCCTGCAGTGTGTGCAAACCTGGTGAAAAACTACAGGAAACGTTTGACCTCTGTAATTGCAAACAAAGGCTACTGTACCAAATATTAACATTGATTTTCTCAGGTGTTCAAATACTTATTTGCAGCTGTATCATACAAATAAATAGTTAAAAAATCATACATTGTGATTTCTTGACAATTTGACAATTTCAATTTGATTTGACAATTTCAGACCCCTCCATGATTCCTAAGTGGGAGAACTTGCAAAATAGCAGGGTGTTCAAATACTTATTTGAACTTAAATACTTAAATACTTTTCCTCACTGTGTATATATATATATATAATATAAAAGTATATACACAAAAATAGATTATTCTATCATTCCTTGATGACTATGGAGAAATGTGGGTTGAGAACCACTGGTATAAAGCTAATCAAAACATCATTCAATGTAAATAGTGATCATCTTAAATAATAATCGCAATTACAATTTCAAGGCAATAATCGACAATTATGATTTTTGTCATAATTGTGCAGCCCTATACTCTAGTCTCACCAATAGATGGCGCTGATGATCATTTGTCATTTGTTAACAAACAAGTATTCATTACTGAATACTGCTCATTGATTCTGCATTCAATTATTACATTGTTTAAATTAATACATTGTATTGATTTTGTGTATGTACATTTCTGAAATACATAGCTTAGACGGTTTCCTCTGATAACAGATCACTGTAATCTGTAATGTGGACTCGTGCATTTTCTGTAAAGCTGCTTTGAAATGATGTGTGTTGTGAAAAGCGCTATACAAATAAACTTGAACTGAATTGATGACTGTATCTCATCAACTCTACACAGAATCTAATGATCTGGAACAGCATGAATGTTGTGTAAACATACACATTTCCCTATCAGGGACAATAAAGTATATTTCATTTCATATTTACGTGGAATATAGTGACGTAGTGTTGGATGAGGTCCTCGATGACCCGTCCGGCGCTGTAGTCCTGCCCGTCCACCTGGAACAGCGTCGGCCCTAACACGATCGCCAGATTATGCAGATTCATCTGATTGAGATCCGCAAACCGCTGGACGCTGCACACACACACACATATTAGAGACTGAAAGCAGAGCGGCGAGGAAGTGTGTGTGAGAAAGAGGAAGTGTGTGTCTCACCAGTAAAAATGATTAACTAGCGCTCGTAGTGTCGCCTGGTTCACTGGGGGAAGATTGCTGAAGAGAAGACGATACTGAGAGATGCGACTGCTCTCATCTGAAACACCTGCACACACACACACACACACACACACACACACACACACACACACACACATTAATCATCTGCTGATGATAGCTATTATTATTAATAACCAGTGTTGGGGAAACTTACTTTGAAAAGTAATAAAACTAGAAAACTAATGCAAATGCTCACATTTAGTCTAGAACTACAATAAACATCATGTTCACACACACACACACACACACACACACACACACACACAACGAAATAGTTGAAAAAGTAATCTGATTACGTAACTCAAGTTACTTGTGACTAAATGTATAGAAAAATAATGTAGGAACTGGATTTGCTTTAAATATATACATATAAAACGCTATTAAGGCTTCTCTGGAGTCGATCTGAAAAACACCAAACCGGAAGTGACGTAAAATGTTGAAAAATGTTTGTTTAATTTTAAATTCTGCATTTACTTTTCATATGGTATTTTCATACAAGTTTATGTATTAATTTTAAATGAATTCTGCCCTTTAATAATGTGTTATAGTTGTGAATAACCTGTGGCGCTGAGCCAGGCGTGTGTCTCGGGGCCGAACAGCCCCTCCTCGATGTCCCTGAAGAAGCGCTTGAGGACGTTAGACACGTCGTCCACCTGATGCTCTCCTTCCTTCAGCCACACACACCTCGCGTCGCGTCTCAACTCCTCCAGCAGGGCGGCGATCTTACTGTTCGTACCACTCTTACGGTAGATGCCCTCTGAGGTCAGACCTGCAGCGCACACACACACACACACACACAAAACAAGATCCTTCTGTTATTGAGAGTATCATAAGTGCTTTTCTGTATCGCAAAAATATCTGACTATTGCTTATTCATGTCTATAGTGTGAGTGTGTGTCTATGTGTGTGTCTGTGTATGTGTGTGTGTGTGAGTGAGTGAGTGAGTGAGTGAGTGAGTGAGTGAGTGAGTGAGTGTGTGTGTCTGTATGCATGTATGTGTGTGTGTGTGTGTGTGTGTGTGTGAGTGTTGATTCTTTGGACAGATGAAGACGTGCTTGTTTTGAGAAGTACGGGAGCCCTGAATCGCAACGTAAAAAAAAAAAATCTGTAAAAAAAAAAAAATATTCTAAAAGTCTAAAATTACGAGAATAAAGTCGTAATATTTAGAGAATAAAGTCAAAATTACGAGAATACAGTCTTCCGTAGAAGTTCTTTTTGTGTGTGTGCTTGCCGTTGTTTCACATTCATAATTGCCGCACACACAGGCATTCATAAAGGTGCACGTCCACTGGTGCAGAGCGAGTGTTTTCAATTCATTACTCACGTGTGTGTGTGAAGCTCAACTTGCATAGGGTCGTGTGTGTGCTAATCTACCAACATGCTTCACCATTTGTTTTAGGACATTGCAAAATATATACAGCGCCGGAATAGACTTTACAGGCGAAAACACTTCTTCTTCTAAAGAACTTCTACGGTAGACTGTATTCTCGTAATTTCGACTTTATTCTCAAAATATTACAACTTTATTCTGACTTTAGTAGGTCAGAATAGAGTAGGTTAGAATAGAGTTGAATAGAGCAGGTCAGAATAGAGTTGAACAGAGTAGGTCAGAATAGAGTTGAATATAGCAGGTCAGAATAGAGTTGAATAGAGCAGGTCAGAATAGAGTTGAATAGAGTAGGTTTAATAGAGTGGGTCAGAATAGAGTTGAATAGAGCAGGTCAGAATAGAGTTGAATAGAGTAGGTTTAATAGAGTGGGTCAGAATAGAGTTGAACAGAGTAGGTCAGAATAGAGTTGAATATAGCAGGTCAGAATAGAGTTGAATAGAGTAGGTCAGAATAGAGTTGAATAGAGTAGGTTGAATAGAGCAGGTCAGAATAGAGTTGAATAGAGTAGGTCAGAATAGAGTTGAATATAGCAGGTCAGAATAGAGTTGAATAGAGAAGGTCAGAATAGAGTTGAATAGAGCAGGTCCAAATAGAGTTGAGCACCGTATTGCGTGATGAAGTGAATGCAGCGCTCCACGATGATGGGGATATCGGAGTCCGTCAGCTGCTGCTGGCTCAGTGTGTCTCCAGAGCTCCCAGCATTCCTCTGGATTGCTGCCGTCCAGCCCTGGAAGTCCAGCTTCCTCTCGCCCTCGATGTACAGCGTCCTGAGAGAGACTTCCTGTTAGTCAGACACACTCTCTCTCACTCACTCACTCACACACACTCACACTCACAGACACACTCTCACACACAGACACACACACAAGATTCAAATCTGCTCCTGCTCACCTGCCCCGCTCCACCAGAACCAGAACCTCATTCTCCGGCTGGACCGCTGCACACAATTTAGAAAGAAAACTTAACACTTAAAGGAAATTATTTACAGGGACATAAATATTATAGATGCAGTCAAATACATATACAAAATCATGGACAATATTGACCTTTTTTGTTCTGTTTCAGCAACGAAAATAGTTTCAAACAAAAATCACAGCAGAACCATAGCGCATCTCACAGGAACACTCAACCGTGTTTCATTCCTGAACGAATCAGCCATTTCGAACGAATCGTTTGAGTGAAAGATTCAATGACTCATTCATAAACAACTGCCTCATTCTTCAATGAATCAGTCATTTGAACAAATCGTTTGAATAAATGATTCAATGACTCGCTCATTAAGACGGTCGCCTGCTGCCACCTACTGGTGGTTTAGTTTCGTGTTTAAAAGTATCATTCTTTCCAACTTTTCTTATTTGTATATTGAAAAAAATATTTAAAACAATCTCATAACATTATTTAACACAGTTGTAATTTTTCAGTGTAAGTGATTTAATTTGATTGGTAATAGCCCTATAGTGTCTTATTATTCTAATTGAATTTCTTGATCAAATTTAGGAATTAAAATGAAAGATGAAGCATATATTTAATAAGATTGGGGGGGGGGGGGGGGGTGCTTTTTAAAGGTGCAGATATGACAATGTGCAGATTTAAATCAAAGATGATTGAACACTGATGAGAATATTGCTTCAGAATAAATTATGTTAACAAAAAAAACAAAAAACTTTTTTACTCCGACAAGTGAATGACCGATTTACTTATCCGAAGGACAAGCACAGCAAAAGGCTTAATGTCGAGCCCTGCTTTAACTACAAGTAAATACTTGTGGATTCGGGAGTCATGTTTATCAGTGTCAAAATCATAAGTGAGACTATTCTTGCTTACATAATTATAAATCTGTTTATACACAACTTTTTCTATTATTTTAGCAGCTACACTCAGAGTAGAAACTGGTCGATTTCACTTTAACCGATTTCCTTGCTGATGTGTGTGTGTGTGTGTGTGTGATGTTTCTCAGTGTGACTCACAGAGCTCCTGGAGCTTCTGCAGGTTGATGGTCTCGTTGGTGTTGTTCTCCTCCAGCCGGATGTGTAGAGCGGATCCCTCCAGACAGAACCAGCCCAGTCGGGACATCTCCCGGTTCAGCCGGTCCTTGTAGCGCAGGCGTCCAATGCGCTCGAAGTCCTTCAGCAGCAGATCCTCTGCTCCCGAGGGAATGAACGACTGGAACACACACACACACACAAACACAGAGAGAGGGAGTGAGACCCCGATCAGAACCAGTGGCCCGTATCAGAAGAGGTGTGACGTAGTGTTCATTTTGTCAGCTATTTTTGTACATGTAGTCTTAGTCCTGTGTCAAATGTACTTTTTAGTTTTTATCATATTTAGTCAACCTTGCCCTGTTTTCATTCAGTCAAGGTTTAGTCGACTAAAAGCCTGGGCATTTTATTCTATTTTAGTAATTATTTTAATTATTAGAAAATTATTAGTGATATTTTCGTAATGCTGAATAATGGTTAAATGTATAATAGGCTAACGATTATTTTGCTTAAAATTATAAATCACAACAATTGTTGTCATTTGAGAAATTTATGTTTGCATTTCATCAGAATTATTGCAGTTTCATGTATATGTACAAATCTAGAAAATGTCTCATATAGTCTCATAGAACTCATATGAATGGTTTATTTTACCTAATCTAGTTTTTATCATAGGCTATTTGTCATAAATAAACCTATGCTCTACATTATGAAAACAACACATATCTCTCAAAAATTCAAACGTTGAAATTTCTTATTGTAATTCCAAAATACATTCGTTTATTTAAAACAACAGCAAAAAAAGACTATTTATTGTCACACAGAGCTGCGTATGTGCATTTATTCATATAGTGGAGATTCATGTTTGGAGTTATTACAGAAGGTTTGATCGCAGGTTTAGTCACAGAAACCAGCGCGAGAACTCAGACTGGCTGAATGACACTTTCACATAAGCAGAATCTCTCAGATGGAGATCGCTGAACTCCATAGATATAAACACTAGATGTCGCCTGGCTACGGCAGTTCATTGGAACGAATGCGTCAATAGAGCCGCCATCTTGGAACAGGGTAAACCTCCTCTTTAATGCATCAGCGTCAGTGTAGGCAAAGGTCGGAAATAAAATCCCCATAAATCGTCATGAATGCGATTTTCTAGTTTTTTTGGTTCGTTGATGTATTTATCATTGAGTCCAGATAAAATGTAAGGTTTTGATATTAAGATAATCTACTTCTTTTTCAAAATATAATGCATAGTGCTAGTAGGCTAAGTTTATTAGTCACATTCTTCCACTTGAGTAAACTTGCAATGAACTATCGCTATATATATATATATAAAACTTGGCCACTATATATTTAATATTCAATTATTTTAATGATCACAATTTTTAATTTAAAAAAACTTTTAATTTTATTAAATTGAACAAGCGCAACATTCAGCATTCAATCAAATATTCTAAAAGATGTATTATTAATAATAATGTTATTTCAACATAATATCTCATTATTTCGACATAATATGTGTGCGTGCAACAATCAAGATGTGCATTTGTAAATCCGGTGGCGCGTACATTGACTGTTATTAATAAACTAGTGTTTTCTGACAGTGTCGACTCTGCCAAAGATGAAGTTGACGATCGCCATCTCCGTGTGAACGCGCCTATAGAGAGAAATGCACATAATGGATTACATAATCAGAGAGTAGCCTTTTTCTTTTCGTTTTGAATTATTTCGTTTAAAGACATTTCAAGCTTTGTGTATTTGATATATTTCTCATGTCTGTGTGAGGCATACACCGAGTTTCGTTAAGTTAGGATGAGATGCGCTCCAGTTCACGTGCAATGCAAGTGACCGCGCGGGCGCCTCCATGATTATTTGTTAGGGTTATATTTGCTTCTTATTTATTAAATCCAGGCAATTGGTTGATGAAAAATTGATTAAAATTAAGATACAATTTATACAAAACTAAATTCACTTTAAAGAAAGGCTTTAAACAGTTGACATTTTCACAAATTCCAGTGTCCTTCCACACCTCCATCCCCAGTTTGCAAGGAAGAAACAAGACCTTGAGTCCACTGTATCCTTGTGCAAAACGCACACATAAGATTTGTGGAATTCTATGTATAATAATCATGGATGTACTGTTTGAAGATTGACAGGGAGAGGACAAGCATACTATTAGGACTGTACTTACAGGTTACAAGCGCTGTTTTTTTTTTTTTTTTTCATTAAAAAGTTTGAGTACAATCGGTAAAAAAATCAAAAGTTAGGAACAACACAGCACAACACAGCCAAAAGTGGGTATTGAGGATCAACTCCTGCATATTGTACATTTTAAACACAAAGGTTATTTCAAATAATATCTAAAAAGTAGGCCTACAGCACATTCACAGTTCATTTTCTGTGCGAGAATCACAGTTCATTTTCTTCCTCCAAGCAGAGAAATGTACACTTAACTTATAAAAAACAACAACTTGACTACTACCATCCACAGAGTAAATGTAATCCCTTGCTGTCTGGTTTATATTTCGTTCGTGTGAACATCCATACGCAGCACAAAAGTCCGGCATCATCCATGAATTCGAAGTACAGGCGGAGATAGCAGCGTTACCTAGCTACTTCCTATGACAAGACCCCTGTTCCAAGATGGCGGCGGGTTTGACGCATGCTTAGAACCCCAAGGCGACATCTAGTGTATATATCTATGGCTGAACTCCAGCTTACGTTCATCTGTGTTTTTGATGTTTTCAGATCAGATTTTCAGAGCGCGACGCATGGTCGCCAGATTGCAAGTATTAAGTAAAACATCGGGTAGTTCTTTTAACAGAAAAGCTCTGATTGGGGATTTAAATTCTTGAAATCTGGCGACCGCAAGCATGAAAGCTCGTAGCGGCTTGTTAAAAACAGTCTGTAATACAAAACCAGCGAGAGGTTCTAATAATGCTTTTATTTTTTAACTACATTTTAGTCTCGTCTTTCTTCGTCAACGATATCGCATGTTGATATATCACAGTTATCGGTTAATGACGTTGGTGTCGTCTCGTTATCGTCTCATCTTAGTAATGGAAGAAAAGGTCGTCAATGAATATTTTTCGTCATAGATTTCATTAACGAAGTTAACACTAGTGTGTCGTTACCTTAGCGATGGATTTGACCCACTCACGCATGGCGTCGGGTTTATCCGTGCCGAACAGGTACAGGCGCTCGGAGTCAGAGTAAAGCTCGAAGGTGTGATCATACCTGAGGAAGAGAGGAACACTGTCAGTCCCTGAGACACACACACACACACACACACACACACACACACACACACACACACACACACACACACACACACACACACACACTGTGTGCAGGATTACCCATGAGTCTCGGGGGGGTTGACGGCCAGGCACACAATCTCCTTCATCTTCAGTCCTCCGTTCGGCGTAGCGTTTTTGTCACTTTCATAGTAGCTGAAGTTCCCGTCGTTCAGAACACACCAGCGCCGGCTGAACTCTAACACACACAATCAAAACATTTGAGCAATTTTATTATACTCACTCTCACACACACTAACATACTCTCACATTCTCACTCTCACACATACACACATACACACACACACACACACACACACACTCAGTCACATACTCACATACTCTCTCTCTCACACACACACACACTCATACTCACACTCAAACTCACACACACACACACACACACACACACACACACTCACACACTCACACACACACACACACACACACACACACTCAGTCACATACTCACATACTCTCTCTCTCACACACACACACACTCATACTCACACTCAAACTCACACACACACACACACACACACACACACACACACACACTCACTCACATTCTATCACACTCATTCTCACTCTGACACAAACACTCACTCACATACTCACACTCTCTCATACTTTCATTCTCTCACTCACTCACATACTCTCACACACTCTCACATACACACACGCACACACACACAAACACTCACTCACTCTCACACACACACAATCTCACACTCTCTCTCTCACACGCAAACACACACACACTCTATCAATCACTCACTCACTCTCACACACTCTCTCACACACACTCTCACACACACTCTCACACACACTCACTCTCACACTCTCTCACACACTCACTCTCACACACTCACTCTCACTCCCACACACTCACACTCTCACACTCACTCACTCTCACTCACACATATTCTCACACACTCACTCTCTCACTCTCACACACTCACTCTTACACTATCACACACTCTCTCACACACACTCTCACACACACTCTCACACACACTCACTCTCACACTCTCTCACACACTCACTCTCACACACTCACTCTCACACACTCACTCTCACACACTCACTCCCACACACTCACACACTCACTCTCACACACTCACTCACTCTCACTCACACATATTCTCACTCACTCTCACACACTCTCACACTGTCACACATATTCTCACACACTCACTCTCTCACTCTCACACACTCACTCTTACACTATCACACATATTCTCACTCACTCTCATACACCCACTCACACATTCTCTCACACACTCACTCTCACACACTCACTCTCACACACTCACTCACTCTCACACACTCACTCACACGCTCACTCTCACACGCTCACTCTCACACGCTCATTCTCACATACACTCTCACACACACACTCACTCTCACTCACACACACACATAATCTCACTCTCTCTCTCACACTCACACGCAAAACACACACACACACACACACACACACACACACTATCAATCACTCACTCACTCTCACACACTCACTTTCACACACTCACTCTCACACACTCACTCACTCTCACACACTCACTCACTCTCACACACCCACTCTCACACACTCACACTATCACACATACTTTCACACACTCACTCTCACACACTCACTCTCACACACTCACTCTCACACACTCACTCTCACACACTCACTCTCACACACTCACTCTCACACACTCACTCTCACACTCACACTATCACACATACTCTCACACACTCACTCACTCTCACACACTCACTCTCACAAACACTTACCCATTCTCAAACACTCATTCTCACACACACTCACACACACTCACACACACTCACTCTCACACATACTCTCACACTCACAAACACACACACACTCACACTCACTCTCACACACACTTACTCATTCTCACACACACTCACTCACATACACATACTCTCACTCTCACACACTAGTCCATCAACAGTCTCACACTCACACTCATACACTCTATCCATCAACAGACACCCGTTCAGTGCAGGTCACTGATTGGCTCACCTTCTTTCCCCTTCTTCTCTGTGATTGGTCGAGCCATGGACCCGGTCTTAAATAGGAACCCATTATGTGTGATGGAGGGCGGGGCCATGTAGTGCACCGTGTCGATGGCGACCTTGACCTCTGACCTCGGGAGTTCTGGCGTTCAAAAGAGCAAATGACATCAGCTGCCGTCACAGTAACTAATGCAACTTTAACAGTAAAAAAAAAAGGCTAACGGAGAGTTATTTTACTCTATATGGTGAAAAACTAATAGATCCAAATGGAACATTCATGTCATTTTACAGTAAAATGGTGTTTTGTGTTTCCGTGTATATTAGTATTTCCATCAGCTCCTTTCTCTTCAGCAGTGTAAGGTAAAAGAGAGCGTTCAGCACAGGTGTGTGTACAGTAGTGTGTGGCGCACCTGTGTTTCGGTTCTGGCTCAGGAACTCCACCTGCAGGGTCTGTGCGTGGTGTTGTGCGAGGGCGATCGGAGAGGTCAGCTCAGGGTCACCGGTGTCACAGTTCACATCAGCACCGCAGAACACCAGAGCCAGTGTCTCACACACATCACTGGACTGAACATTGATGCACAGCGCCTGCGGGGAGAGAGAGAACACCAGTGAGGACGTGTGTGTGTGTGTGTGTGTTTGTCAGAGTCACAATGAAGTCAGAGGTTTCTGAGAACGTGAAGACGGGATCTATGAGTGTGAACTACAAACAGAACCGATCAGTGACATGACATGATCATCACGGACGTGTGTGTGTGTGTGTGTGTCAGAGTCACATAATGATTATGAGTGTGAACACTACATGCTGCACTTCAGCACATTAGACTAAAATATCCAGAATGTTTTACTGCAAAAAACTACCAGGATCAGACGAGTGGATACAGTAAAGAACACTGAAACTGTCGTGGGAGATAATGGAGAATTTGTTACACAAACAACATTAATATTATTTAATGTTATTTAATAAAAAAACACAATATTTTAAAACAATAAATAAATAACAAAATAAGTACTTAACAAAATCTGTTTATTTTATATAAATTAAATAAAACTAAACTACAGATTTTTTTATATGACTTATTTTGAATTTATATTATTTTATATATTTTCTTTTCATTTTATTTATTATATTTATTTATAGTTTCTTATTTTAATTATTACAACTTTTAATATATACATTCTGAATATAATAATATATATGATCTATCTATCTATACATAGATATATAGATAATATAATAATACATTTTAAATATAAATAAATAATATATAAATAATATAAAAAATAAAAGTACTTTTTAAAAAAAGAGAGTGATTCCTCTGTGATTGTGTAAATAAGAGGATGTTTGGACAGCTGAAAATCAGCCTCCACAATCACAGCAGGACACACACACACACACACACACACACACACACACACACACACACACACACACACACACACAGAGAGAGAGAGAGATAAACACAAACACTCACATTCACACACAGAAACACTCACACACAGACACACACACACTCAGATGGACACAGAGTAAATGAAACCAAACAGTAATTCGCATAAACCACAGCTAATTTAAACACAATGTATGAGTCTCTTGCTCAACTACCCAAACTCACAATATAAACCACACAGACATTAATCAAACTAAAGTCCTTGAAACACAAACACAGATGATAAACTCCAGGAATATTCCAGGTTCTTTATAACTAACTAAAGGAGGAAGCAGGAAAGATTCTATTATTCCTTCAGTGATAACAGTAAATGTGCTCAAATATCTCAAGAGTTTGTGCTGTTTCACTGTGAACTGGCAGAAACATGACCAGGAGGAACTGAATAATCCAGAGTGACTGATTAGTAGCTACTGCAGATCCTGATGCTCGCAACACCACACACACGGGTTTGAGTCCCACACACTAAACACGGGTTTGAGTCTCACACACTAAACACGGGTTTGAGTCTCACACACTAAACATGGGTTTGAGTCCCACACACACACACGGGTTTGAGTCCCACACACTAAACATGGGTTTGAGTCCCACACACACACGGGTTTGAGTCCCACACACTAAACACGGGTTTGAGTCTCACACACTAAACATGGGTTTGAGTCCCACACACACACGGGTTTGAGTCTCACACACACACACGGGTTTGAGTCCCACACAATAAACATGGGTTTGAGTCCCACACACACACGGGTTTGAGTCCCACACACACACGGGTTTGAGTCCCACACACTAAACATGGGTTTGAGTCTCACACACACACACGGGTTTGAGTCCCACACACACACAGGTTTGAGTCCCACACACACACGGGTTTGAGTCCCACACACTAAACATGGGTTTGAGTCCCACACACACACGGGTTTGAGTCTCACACACACACACGAGTTTGAGTCCCACACACTAAACATGGGTTTGAGTCCCACACACTAAACACGGGTTTGAGTCCCACACACTAAACACGGGTTTGAGTCCCACACACTAAACACGGGTTTGAGTCTCACACACTAAACACGGGTTTGAGTCCCACACACACTAAACACGGGTTTGAGTCTCACACACTAAACACGGGTTTGAGTCCCACACACTAAACACGGGTTTGAGTCCCACACACTAAACACGGGTTTGAGTCCCACACACTAAACACGGGTTTGAGTCCCACACACTAAACACGGGTTTGAGTCCCACACACACTAAACACGGGTTTGAGTCCCACACACACACACGGGTTTGAGTCCCACACACACACACGGGTTTGAGTCCCACACACTAAAAACGGGTTTGAGTCTCACACACTAAACATGGGTTTGAGTCCCACACACTAAACACGGGTTTGAGTCCCACACACACACACGGGTTTGAGTCTCACACACACACACGGGTTTGAGTCCCACACACACACACGGGTTTGAGTCTCACACACACACACGGGTTCGAGTCCCACATGAGTCAAACATGAGTTTGAGTCCGACACACTAAACATGGGTTTGAGTCCCACACACACACAGGTTTGAGTCCCACACACTAAACACGGGTTTGAGTCCCACACACACACGGGTTTGAGTCCCACACACTAAACATGGGTTTGAGTCCCACACACTAAACATGGGTTTGAGTCTCACACACTAAACATGGGTTTGAGTCCCACACACACACGGGTTTGAGTCTCACACACACACACAGGTTTGAGTCCCACACACACACGGGTTTCAGTCCCACACACTAAACATGGGTTTGAGTCCCACACACACCGGTTTGAGTCCCACACACACACACTGGTTTGAGTCCCACACACTAAACATGGGTTTGAGTCCCACACACACACACGGGTTTGAGTCCCACACACTAAACATGGGTTTGAGTCCCACACACTAAACACGGGTTTGAGTCCCACACACTAAACATGGGTTTGAGTCCCACACACACACGGGTTTGAGTCTCACACACTAAACATGGGTTTGAGTCCCACACACACACACGGGTTTGAGTCCCACACACTAAACATGAGTTTGAGTCCGACACACTAAACATGGGTTTGAGTCCCACACACACACAGGTTTGAGTCCCACACACTAAACACGGGTTTGAGTCCCACACACACACGGGTTTGAGTCCCACACACTAAACATGGGTTTGAGTCCCACACACTAAACACGGGTTTGAGTCTCACACACTAAACATGGGTTTGAGTCCCACACACACACGGGTTTCAGTCCCACACACTAAACATGGGTTTGAGTCCCACACACACCGGTTTGAGTCCCACACACTAAACACGGGTTTGAGTCCCACACACACACGGGTTTCAGTCCCACACACTAAACATGGGTTTGAGTCCCACACACACGGGTTTGAGTCCAACACACTAAACACGGGTTTGAGTCCCACACACACTAAACACGGGTTTGAGTCCCACACACTAAACATGGGTTTGAGTCCCACACACTAAACATGGGTTTGAGTCCCACACACACGGGTTTGAGTCCAACACACTAAACACGGGTTTGAGTCCAACACACTAAACACGGGTTTGAGTCCCACACACTAAACATGGGTTTGAGTCCCACACACTAAACACGGGTTTGAGTCCCACACACTAAAGACGGGTTTGAGTCCCACACACACTAAACACGGGTTTGAGTCCCACACACACGGGTTTGAGTCCAACACACTAAACACGGGTTTGAGTCCCACACACACAGGTTTGAGTCCCACACACTAAACACGGGTTTCAGTCCCACACACTAAACACGGGTTTGAGTCCCACACACTAAACATGGGTTTGAGTCCCACACACTAAACACAGGTTTGAGTCCCACACACTAAACACGGGTTTCAGTCCCACACACTAAACACGGGTTTGAGTCCCACACACTAAACACGGGTTTGAGTCCAACACACTAAACACGGGTTTGAGTCCCACACACTAAACATGGGTTTGAGTCCCACACACTAAACACGGGTTTGAGTCCCACACACTAAAGACGGGTTTGAGTCCCACACACACTAAACACGGGTTTGAGTCCCACACACACGGGTTTGAGTCCAACACACTAAACATGGGTTTGAGTCCCACACACACAGGTTTGAGTCCCACACACAAAACACGGGTTTCAGTCCCACACACTAAACACGGGTTTGAGTCCCACACACTAAACATGGGTTTGAGTCCCACACACACGGGTTTGAGTCCAACACACTAAACACGGGTTTGAGTCCCACACACACACAGGTTTGAGTCTCACACACTAAACACGGTTTGAGTCCCACACACTAAACATGGGTTTGAGTCCCACACACTAAACATGGGTTTGAGTCCCACACACTAAACATGGGTTTGAGTCCCACACACATTAACACGGGTTTGAGTCCCACACACATTAACACGGGTTTGAGTCCCACACACACTAAACACGGGTTTGAGTCCCACACACACTAAACACGGGTTTGAGTCCCACACACACTAAACACGGGTTTGAGTCTCTCACACTAAACATGGGTTTGAGTCCCACACACACACACGGGTTTGAGTCCCACACACTAAAGACGGGTTTGAGTCCGACACACTAAACACGGTTTGAGTCCCACACACTAAACATGGGTTTGAGTCCCACACACACACACAGGTTTGAGTCCCACACACTAAACACGGTTTGAGTCCCACACACTAAACATGGGTTTGAGTCCCACACACTAAACACGGGTTTGAGTCCCACACACACACAGGTTTGAGTCCCACACACTAAACACGGTTTGAGTCCCACACACTAAACATGGGTTTGAGTCCAACACACTAAACACGGGTTTGAGTCCCACACACACACACGGGTTTGAGTCCCACACACACTAAACACAGGTTTGAGTCTCTCACACTAAACATGGGTTTGAGTCCCACACACACACACGGGTTTGAGTCCCACACACTCAACACGGGTTTGAGTCCCACACACTAAAGACGGGTTTGAGTCCGACACACTAAACATGGGTTTGAGTCCCACACACACTAAACACGGGTTTGAGTCTCACACACTAAACACGGGTTTGAGTCCAACACACTAAACACGGGTTTGAGTCCCACACACACACAGGTTTGAGTCCCACACACTAAACACGGTTTGAGTCCCACACACTAAACATGGGTTTGAGTCCAACACACTAAACACGGGTTTGAGTCCCACACACACACACGGGTTTGAGTCCCACACACACTAAACACGGGTTTGAGTCCCACACACACTAAACACGGGTTTGAGTCCCACACACTAAAGACGGGTTTGAGTCCGACACACTAAACACGGGTTTGAGTCCCACACACTAAACATGGGTTTGAGTCCCACACACTAAACATGGGTTTGAGTCCAACACACTAAACACGGGTTTGAGTCCCACACACACACACGGGTTTGAGTCCCACACACACTAAACACAGGTTTGAGTCTCTCACACTAAACATGGGTTTGAGTCCCACACACACACACGGGTTTGAGTCCCACACACTCAACACGGGTTTGAGTCCCACACACTAAAGACGGGTTTGAGTCCGACACACTAAACATGGGTTTGAGTCCCACACACACTAAACACGGGTTTGAGTCTCACACACTAAACACGGGTTTGAGTCCAACACACTAAACACGGGTTTGAGTCCCACACACACACAGGTTTGAGTCCCACACACTAAACATGGGTTTGAGTCCAACACACTAAACATGGGTTTGAGTCCCACACACACTAAACACGGGTTTGAGTCTCACACACTAAACACGGGTTTGAGTCCAACACACTAAACACGGGTTTGAGTCCCACACACACACAGGTTTGAGTCCCACACACTAAACATGGGTTTGAGTCCAACACACTAAACACGGGTTTGAGTCCCACACACACACAGGTTTGAGTCCCACACACTAAACATGGGTTTGAGTCCAACACACTAAACATGGGTTTGAGTCCCACACACTAAACACGGGTTTGAGTCCCACACACTAAAGACGGGTTTGAGTCTCACACACTAAACACGGGTTTGAGTCCCACACACTAAAGACGGGTTTGAGTCTCACACACACACACGGGTTTGAGTCCCACACACTAAACACGGGTTTGAGTCCCACACACTAAACACGGTTTGAGTCCCACACACTAAACATGGGTTTGAGTCCAACACACTAAACACGGTTTGAGTCCCACACACTAAACATGGGTTTGAGTCCAACACACTAAACACGGGTTTGAGTCCCACACACACACACGGGTTTGAGTCCCACACACACTAAACACGGGTTTGAGTCCCACACACACTAAACATGGGTTTGAGTCCCACACACACTAAACACGGGTTTGAGTCCCACACACACTAAACACGGGTTTGAGTCCCACACACTAAAGACGGGTTTGAGTCCGACACACTAAACACGGGTTTGAGTCCCACACACTAAACACGGGTTTGAGTCCCACACACTAAACATGGGTTTGAGTTCCACACACTAAAGACGGGTTTGAGTCCGACACACTAAACACGGGTTTGAGTCCCACACACTAAACATGGGTTTGAGTCCCACACACTCAACACGGGTTTGAGTTCCACACACTAAAGACGGGTTTGAGTCCGACACACTAAACATGGGTTTGAGTCCCACACACACACACGGGTTTGAGTCCCACACACTAAACATGGGTTTGAGTCCCACACACACTAAACACGGGTTTGAGTCCCACACACACTAAACACGGGTTTGAGTCCCACACACTAAACACGGGTTTGAGTCCCACACACTAAACACGGGTTTGAGTCCCACACACTAAACACGGGTTTGAGTCCCACACACTAAACATGGGTTTGAGTCCCACACACACAGGTTTGAGTCCCACACACTAAACATGGGTTTGAGTCCCACACACACTAAACACGGGTTTGAGTCCCACACACACTAAACACGGGTTTCAGTCCCACACACACACGGGTTTGAGTCCAACACACTAAACACGGGTTTGAGTCCCACACACTAAACACGGGTTTGAGTCCCACACACTAAACATGGGTTTGAGTCCCACACACACAGGTTTGAGTCCCACACACTAAACACGGGTTTGAGTCCCACACACTAAACATGGGTTTGAGTCCCACACACACAGGTTTGAGTCCCACACACTAAACACGGGTTTGAGTCCAACACACTAAACACGGGTTTGAGTCCCACACACTAAACATGGGTTTGAGTCCCACACACACAGGTTTGAGTCCCACACACTAAACACGGGTTTGAGTCCCACACAGACACAGGTTTGAGTCCCACACACTAAACACGGTTTGAGTCCCACACACTAAACACGGGTTTGAGTCCCACACACACACGGGTTTCAGTCCCACACACTAAACACGGGTTTGAGTCCCACACACTAAACATGGGTTTGAGTCCCACACACACGGGTTTGAGTCCAACACACTAAACACGGGTTTGAGTCCCACACACACACAGGTTTGAGTCCCACACACTAAACACGGTTTGAGTCCCACACACTAAACATGGGTTTGAGTCCCACACACACACACGGGTTTGAGTCCAACACACTAAACACGGGTTTGAGTCCCACACACACACACGGGTTTGAGTCCCACACACACTAAACACGGGTTTGAGTCTCTCACACTAAACATGGGTTTGAGTCCCACACACACACATGGGTTTGAGTCCCACACACTAAAGACGGGTTTGAGTCCGACACACTAAACACGGGTTTGAGTCCCACACACACACAGGTTTGAGTCCCACACACTAAACACGGTTTGAGTCCCACACACTAAACATGGGTTTGAGTCCCACACACACGGGTTTGAGTCCAACACACTAAACACGGGTTTGAGTCCCACACACACACACGGGTTTGAGTCCCACACACACTAAACACAGGTTTGAGTCTCTCACACTAAACACGGGTTTGAGTCCCACACACACTAAACACAGGTTTGAGTCTCTCACACTAACCATGGGTTTGAGTCCCACACACACACACGGGTTTGAGTCCCACACACACTAAAGACGGGTTTGAGTCCGACACACTAAACATGGGTTTGAGTCCCACACACTAAACACGGGTTTGAGTCTCACACACTAAACACGGGTTTGAGTCCCACACACACTAAACACGGGTTTGAGTCTCACACACTAAACACGGGTTTGAGTCCCACACACTAAACACGGGTTTGAGTCCCACACACTAAACACGGGTTTGAGTCCCACACACTAAACACGGGTTTGAGTCCCACACACTAAACACGGGTTTGAGTCCGACACACTAAACACGGGTTTGAGTCCCACACACTAAACACGGGTTTGAGTCCCACACACTAAACACGGGTTTGAGTCTCACACACTAAACACGGGTTTGAGTCCCACACACTAAACACGGGTTTGAGTCTCACACACTAAACACGGGTTTGAGTCCCACACACTAAACACGGGTTTGAGTCCCACACACACTAAACACGGGTTTGAGTCTCACACACTAAACACGGGTTTGAGTCCCACACACTAAACACGGGTTTGAGTCCCACACACTAAACACGGGTTTGAGTCCCACACACTAAACACGGGTTTGAGTCCCACACACTAAACACGGGTTTGAGTCTCACACACTAAACACGGGTTTGAGTCCCACACACTAAACACGGGTTTGAGTCTCACACACTAAACACGGGTTTGAGTCCGACACACTAAACACGGGTTTGAGTCCCACACACTAAACACGGGTTTGAGTCTCACACACTAAACACGGGTTTGAGTCCCACACACTAAACACGGGTTTGAGTCCCACACACTAAACACGGGTTTGAGTCTCACACACTAAACACGGGTTTGAGTCTCACACACTAAACACGGGTTTGAGTCCGACACACTAAACACGGGTTTGAGTCCCACACACTAAACACGGGTTTGAGTCCCACACACTAAACACGGGTTTGAGTCCCACACACTAAACACGGGTTTGAGTCTCACACACTAAACACGGGTTTGAGTCTCACACACTAAACACGGGTTTGAGTCCCACACACTAAACACGGGTTTGAGTCTCACACACTAAACACGGGTTTGAGTCCGACACACTAAACACGGGTTTGAGTCCCACACACTAAACACGGGTTTGAGTCCCACACACTAAACATAGGTTTGAGTCCCACACACACTAAACACGGGTTTGAGTCTCACACACTAAACATAGGTTTGAGTCCCACACACGGGTTTGAGTCCCACACACTAAACATAGGTTTGAGTCCCACACACGGGTTTGAGTCCCACACACTAAACATGGGTTTGAGTCCCACACACACACACGGGTTTGAGTCCCACACACTAAACACGGGTTTGAGTCCCACACACGGGTTTGAGTCCCACACACTAAACATGGGTTTGAGTCCCACACACACACACGGGTTTGAGTCCCACACACTAAACACGGGTTTGAGTCTCACACACACGGGTTTGAGTCCCACACACTAAACATAGGTTTGAGTCCCACACACTAAACATAGGTTTGAGTCCCACACACGGGTTTGAGTCCCACACACTAAACATAGGTTTGAGTCCCACACACTAAACACGGGTTTGAGTCTCACACACTAAACATAGGTTTGAGTCCCACACACACACGGGTTTGAGTCCCACACACGGGTTTGAGTCCCACACACTAAACATAGGTTTGAGTCCCACACACTAAACATAGGTTTGAGTCCCACACACTAAACATAGGTTTGAGTCCCACACACTAAACATAGGTTTGAGTCCCACACACTAAACATAGGTTTGAGTCCCACATACTGAATGTAGAGCTGGAATAAACTGTAAGACGCTAAAATGTAAACGTGAATTAATGAAATCAACCAACATGCCTCATGAATCTGTCTCTGTTTCCTGTGTGTGTGAAAAATATTCCTGTGTCTCTTCTGAATTCCCCTGCTCTGCTGCAGACCACCCACCTCATATCAACACACACACAGAGATCTGGAGTGTGTTTCAGCTTTTCAAATCAGCGTAACTGTCTGTACGTCTGTTAAAAGTGCTATAAAACCACACCCGAACTACCCAATCCAGACAATGAGTGTGTGTGTGTGTGTGTGTGTGTGTGTGTGTGTGTGTGTGTGTGTGAGAGTGAGTGAGAGTGAGTGAGTGAGTGAGTGAGTGAGTGTGTGTGTGTGTGTGTGTGTGTGTGTGTGTGTGTGTGTGTGTGTGTGTGTGTGTGTGTGTGTGAGAGTGAGTGAGTGAGTGAGTGAGTGAGTGTGTGTGTGTGTAGGAATGATGAAGCAGACAGAAAATAATCCTAAAAACACAAGCAGACAGACAGTAATCACTCTGTAATAATCCAGTGCACAGAAACATCATCAGACTCGTCTGAACACAAACACACTCCTTCAGGAACGGC